>NC_091284.1:438061664-438384936 GCF_032444005.1 Ranitomeya imitator
ATTCTATGTGTACACATTTATTCTACCTATTCTAATGTCAGCTGTCAGTGTGATTTTACTGTACACCGCACTGAATTGCCGGCTTTTCTCTCTAACAGCGCTGCGTATTTCTCGCAAGTCACACTGCTGGTCCGTGTGTAATCCGTATTTTTGGGGCTTCCATAGACTTTCATTGACGTTTTATTTGCGCAATACGGTGACAAACGCAGCATGCTGCGATTTTCTACGGCCGTAGAAAGCCGTATAATACTGATCAGTTTAATATGGCAGATAGGAGCAGGGGCATAGAGAATAATTGTGCCGTATTTTTTGCGAGTTTTACGGACGTAGTTTCTGCGCTCTTACGTCCGTAAAACTCGCAAGTGTGACGCCGGCCTTAGAGCGGGGTCCGGGGGTGGGGGGAGCCTGGTCGTGGCGGCGGACGGCGCCGCCCGAAGATTTAAAGGGCCCGCGTCTTTTTTTTTTTTTTTTTTTTTCTTCCTCCTCCTGCAGCGCCGGCTGCCCCCCGCATTGTGCCGCCCGGGGCGGCCCGCCCCCCCCCCCCCCCCCCCTCCTACGCCACTGATATGGAGCATCTTATGGAGCCCATCATAAACTGTTTGGAGCATTATATGGGGCATATTTTGTATGGCGCATCTTATGGGGCCATCATGAATTGTATGGAGCATTATATGGGGCTACTGACTCAATATGGATATTCAAAAACACTTAAACTACTCATGTCTCGATTCATTTTACTTTTATTGGTATCTATTTTTATTTTGACATTTGTCATTTTCCCAGTTTTTTGTGGCAAAATTAGGGGGGTCGGCTTATTCTCGAGTATATACGGTATGTTACACAAAATACTTAATAAGTAACATTTCCCACATGTCTACTTTACATCAGCCCAATTTTGGAACCAAAATTTTTTTTTAGGGAATTATAAGGGTTAAAAGTTGACCAGCAATTTCTCATTTTTACAATACCAAATGTTACGTCAAACGGCCAGAGCTCACTGCACCTGCCCCGCACAGTAGTACACAGCGCAGGCGCCTGATTTCAAGCGAAAACAGCGTGGAGGGGACGGCGCCTGGAGCCCCTGAATGTTTGAGTGACGGCAGTGTGACGTTTCAAGCAGGGGGGTGAGGACCTGGCTCCCTGGCGAAAGACAGGTATTTTGGAGAAGTAATAAAATGCTTTATTTTGGGAATACATGCACCAAAAACTAAAAGAGCCACCTTGTTAGAATGCAGCATTACTGCTGCACAAGGTGGCTCTTTTCGTTTGTAACGGCTGGAGGGGGTGACAGTGGCCCTTTAACTTTTTTTCACAAAAAAAATACTTCAGATCCAATTTGTTTTATTTTACCAAGGGTAACAGGACAAATTGTACAACAACTTTGGGGGTCCAATTTCTCCTGAGTATGCCAATACCCCATATGTGGGGGTCAACCACTGTTTGGGCACGTGGCAGAGCTCGGAAGGGAAGGAGCGCCATTTGACTTTTTCAACGCAGAATTGGCTGGAATTGAAACCAGATGCCATGTTGCGTTTGGAGAGCCCCTGATGTGCCTAAACAGTGGAAACCCCCCACAAGTGACCCCATTTTGGAAACTAGACCACCTAAGGAACTTATTTAGATGTGTGGTGTGCACTTTGAACCCCCAATTGTTTCACTAAAGTTTATAATGTAGAGCTGTGAAAATTTTTAAAAACATTTTTTCACAAAAATAATCTTTTAGCCCCCAGTTTTGTATTTTCCCAAGGGTATCCGGAGAAATTGGACCCCAAAAGTTGTTGTCCAATTTGTCCTGAGTACGCTGATACCCCATATGTGGGATAAAACTACGGTTTGGGCACACGTTGGGGCTTGTAAGGGAAGAAGTGGCGTTTTGGAATGCAGACTTTGATGGAATGGTCTGTGGGCGTCACGTTGCATTGGCAGAGCCCCTGATGTACCTAAGCAGTAGAAGCCCCCCACAAGTGACCCCATATTGGAAGCTAGACCCCCCAAGGAACTTATCTAGATGTGTTGTGAGAACTCAGAACCCCTAAGTGTTTCACTAAAGTTTATAACTCAGAGCTGTGAAAATAAAATAAAAAAAAATTTCCCCACAAAAATTATTTTTTCACCCCGAAATTTTTATTTTCCTAAGGGTAACAGAAGAAATTGGACCACAAAAGTTGTTGTCCAATTTGTCCTGAGTACGCTGATACCCCATATGTTGGGGTAAACCCCTTTTTTGGTGCACGGGAGAGCTCGGAAGGGAAGAAGCACTGTTTTACTTTTTCAACGCAGAATTGGCTGGAATTGAGATCGGACGCCATGTTACGTTTGCAGAGCCCCTGATGTGCCTAAACAGTGGAAACCCCCCAATTCTAACTCCAACCCCAGCACACCGATAATCCCAACCCTAACCACACCCCTAACTACAATACCCAGATAGATTAGCGAAATTAGGATTATTTAGTCTAGAAAAAAGACGACTGAGGGGCGATCTAATAACCATGTATAAGTATATAAGGGGACAATACAAATATCTCGCTGAAGATCTGTTTATACCAAGGAAGGTGACGGGCACAAGGGGGCATTCTCTGCGTCTGGAGGAGAGAAGGTTTTTCCACCAACATAGAAGAGGATTCTTTACTGTTAGGGCAGTGAGAATCTGGAATTGCTTGCCTGAGGAGGTGATGATGGCGAACTCAGTCGAGGGGTTCAAGAGAGGCCTGGATGTCTTCCTGGAGCAGAACAATATTGTATCATACAATTATTAGGTTCTGTAGAAGGACGTAGATTTGGGAATTTATTATGATGGAATATAGGCTGAACTGGATGGACAAATGTCTTTTTTCGGCCTTACTAACTATGTTACTATGTTACACCCCTAATCCCAACCATAACCCTAACCACAACCCTAACCCGAGCACACCCCTCATCCCAACCCGAGCACACCCCTAACCCAACCGTAAATGTAATCCTAACCCTAACCCTAAAACTTTAGCCCTAACCCTAATGGGAAAATGGAAATAGATTTTTTTATTTTATCTTTCCCTAACTAAGAGGGTGATAAGGGGGGGGGTTGATTTACTATTTATAGTGGGTTTTTGTTTGGCAGCTGTCACACACTAAGGCTATGTGCACACGTTGCGGATTTCTGTGCTGATGTTTCCGCTCATTTTTTGAAAAATCTGCAGGTAAAACGCACTGCGATTTACCTGCGAATTACCTGTGGATTTACAGCGTTTTTTGTGTGGATTTCACCTGCGTTTTACCACCTGTAGATTCCTATACAGGAACAGGTATAAAACGCTGCGGAATCCGCACAAAGAATTTACATGCTGCAGAAAATACAACGCAGCGTTTCTGCACGGTATTGTTCCGCAGCATGTGCACTGCGGATTTTGTTTTCCATAGGTTTACATGGTACTGTAAACTGGATGGAAAACTGCTGCAAATCCGCAGCATCAAATCCACTGCGGATCCGCAGGCAAATCCGCAACGTGTGCACATACCCTTTAAGACGCTTTTTATTGAAAAACGAGAGGTTGATGTTTTTATTGGTACTATTTTCGGGTACATGATGTTTTTTTGATCGCTTTTTCTGATTTTTGCTAGGCAGAATGAACAAAAGTCAGCTTTTCATGAATTTCTTTGGGAAGGGGGGGGGCGTTTATACCATTACGCGTTTGGTAAAATTGATAAAGCAGTTTTATTCTTCGGGTCAGTACGATTACAGCGATACCACATTTATATAAATTTTTTTTAAAGTTTTGGCGCTTTTATACATTAAAAACTATTTTATATAAAAAATAATTTTTGCATCGCTTTATTATTCTGAGGGCTATAACTTTTTTTTTTTATTTTTTTGTTGATGACGCTGTATGGCGGCTTGTGTTTTGCAGGACAAGATGACGTTTTTATCGGTACCATGTTTATTTATTTCCGTCTTTTTGATCACGTGTTATTCCACTTTTTGTTCGGCGGTATGATGATAAAGCATTGTTTTTTGCCTTGTTTTTTTATGGTGTTCACTGAAGGGGTTAACTAGTGGGACAGTTTTATAGGTCGGGTCGTTACAGATGCAGCAATACTAAATATGTGTACTTTTTTTTTATTTACATGAAGAAATGTATTTACTGGAACAATATTTATTTTATTTTTTTCTTTATTTAGGATTTTTTTTTAAATATTTTTACAGTGTAATTTATTTTTTTTACATTGTCCCAGGGTGGGACATCGCTGATCTGACACTATATAGCGATCTGACAGGCAGGGCAGGAGGCTTGCTGGTGCCTGCTCTCAGCAGGCACTGACAAGCAGGACCCGGAAGGACCCCCGCAGCCATCTTGGATCCGGGCGCCTGCAGGGAGGAGAACGGAGAAGGCCCTCGGCCCAACGCGATCACATCGCGTTGTGAGGGTCTCAGGGAAGCACACAGAGAGCCCTCTCCCTGAGCGATGCTTCCCTATGCCGCCGGAATGCTGCGATCTTGTTTGATCTGGTGCTGCGCGCGGTCCATGACCGCTTCTGGCACATAGTGCCGGATGTCAGCTGTGATAATCAGCTGACACCCAGCCACGCTCCCCCCCCGTGAGCACTGCTCATCGGGTTGGACGTACTATTCCGTCCATGGGAATTAGGGCACATGGACGGAATAGTATGTCCAATGGTAGAAAGGGGTCAATAATATTTTCTCTGGCTATATATTTTTGTGTGCACACAACCCGATCAAGTGAGCACGATAGTGCATGTTCTTTTCCAATCCATCTACCCAGATAAAGCCCCTATTGCGCTTTTTGTCCCTTCCAGGCTTTTTTCCTTTATCTAATTTCTCGAATCCCCCACTGTACATCTATATTATGAAGGGCCCACAGCTCCCCTGCACACAGTATAATGGGCCCACAGCTCTCCTGCACATATGGTGTCCCCATTGCTCTTCCAAAACAAAGTATAATGACTAGTGATGAGCGAGTATACTCGTTGCTCGGGTGGTCTCCGAGTATTTGTAAGTGCTCGGAGATTGTCTTTGGCGCTGCAGCTGAATGATTTACATCTGCTAGACTGCTAGGGAATCCCCACATGTATTCAAGCTATCAGGCAACCTCCACATGTACTCAGCCTGGCTAACAGCTGTAAATCATGCAGCTGCGTAAACAAAAACTAAATCTCTGAGCACTTACAAATACTCGGAGACCATCCGAGCATGCTCGGGAAAACTCGAGCAACAAGTATACTCGCTCATCACTAATAATCACCCCCCACAGCATCCCTCAGACTGTATAATGGCCCCAGCATTAGCTCCCATACTGTATAATGGCTCCCCCGCATTAGACCTCCCCTAGCTGTATAATGACTAGTGATGAGCGAATATACTCGTTACTTGAGATTTCTCGAGCACGCTCGGGAATCCTCCGAGTATTTTTTAGTGTTCGGAGATTTAGTTTTTCTTGCCACAGCTGAATGATTTACATCTCTTAGCCAGCTTAAGTACCTGTGGGGATTCCTTAGCAACCAGGCAACCCCCACATGTACTCAACCTGGCCAACAGATGTAAATCATCCAGCTGAGGTGATGAAAACTAAATCTCTGAGCACTAAAAAATACTCAGAGGTCACCCAAGCGTGCTCGAGAAGTCTCGATTAACGAGTATATTCACTCATCACTAATAATGACCCTTACATTACTCCTCAAGCTGTATAACGTCCCATGCATTAGTCCCAAAAATGTATTATGGCCTTCCCACACTGTTTCAGGGCCCCCCATTGTTTATAATGCACACACATCACACTACAAATTTTAATTTAAAAAAAAAAAAATGATTCTGACATTCAACGGCATGGCAATGAGCTGTCACCGCGTTGACGCACGCACAGAATGTCTGAATCGCGGTGTGTTAAAGTTAATACAAATTTGAAGAAATTACAATGTCATTTACGTTCTCAGGTTGTGTCAACATGTAGACCAGTGGTCCCCAACCTTTATGACCTTCAGAGCCACATTCAGCTTAGAGAGAGGGTCGCGATCCACATCCAGCTCCTACCCCTTTCAAAAGTCATGTCAACCAAAGCCTCCATTACAGGTATAATGATCACTCCAGAGCAGTACACTGAGATCCAGGGGTTCCCACAATACCCCCATTCAGTATTCTCCCAACACATTGTCACATCTAGCTTTGAGCACCTCCTCTAAAAGGTAGTACAAACCTCCAGCGTACCATACCTAAAACATCTCTAAACCCCCAAGACCAGTAAATGTGCATCCATATCTGCAATTTTGTGCAGGGCTACTCACAAAATTCACCATTTTGAGATGCGGTCTTTATACCTGTTTGCTAGACCTGGACCTAATGCATTAAGCTAGCAGACAGTCGCGAGCCACAATTCATGGGACCGCGAGCCACATGTGGCTCCCGAGCTACAGGTTGGGGATCCCTGATGTAGACTGACCTAATGCTTCCAGGTCATGCAGAAATAAAGACATATGAGAATATCTAGTTGACATATTTGTTTTATTACTGTACTGGTCAAATCCCAACAATATTTTATCAGACAGAACATCTTGCATTATAGGTTAACATAGGTTGGTAATTTCTCTCCTTTTTAAACAAGACTATCCATTTAGTGTAGGGTACATGGTCTTGTGAACAATAGAAGTGAAATGATCAGAAGAGAAAAAGGAACATGAGCAATTAGACAATTAGAAATAATTTTAATACATATGGAAAAAACAATACTAGTAGAAACTCACTTTGCAGTAAGACAGTAATTTTGATGTCATGTGATTTTTAATGATATATTCAGACAGTTTAGTTTGACTGTAGGTGTTATTGGTCTTTTGCGTCTAAAGTCATTTGAAACCAGCACAAAGCACTCCTACTTTGTCATACATACCCTGCAGCAGTCTTGTATGAAGGATTTGCTTTAATGAGTCTTAAAGGGTTTATTTTGTGGCACAAAATATGTTCTTATGTGTATGACATGTTATATAATTGCACTTATGAATATACTTTATTGCTCAGTTCTGCTCTGACCCCGTTTCTGTGACCCGGCTGCTTTACTTCTGCGTTGGCTAAGATACAAGAAGAAGCACCCTTCTCTGTTATGGGTAATGCAGACTTCTGTAGTATAAGGCAGACAGGAGGCTAATGTGTGTATGCTTGACGGTCTGGGAAACTGAAGGTAGTTCATGTTGAGAAACGTCCTAGACCACCTGGGTTACTTATTGTGGCACCCCTATTTGTTGATGAGGCAGAGCTTGCCTTGGGAGAACTGAACACACAGGTGCTTCTCACTAAATTAGAATATCAACAAAAAGTAAATTTATTTCAGTTCTTCAATACAAAAAGTTAAACTCGTATTATATAGTCATTACAAACAGAGTGATCTATTGCAAGTGTTTATTTCTGTTAATGTTGATGATTATGGCTTACAGCCAATGGAAACCCAAGTCATTTTCTTAGTAAATTAGAACAAAAAACAAATGCAAAGGCTTCCTAAGCGTTTAAAAAGGTCCTTAGTCTGTTTCATTAGGCTCCACAATCATGGGGAAGACTGTTGATTTGAGAGATGTTCAGAAGGCAGTCATTGGCACACTCTACAAAGAGGGTAAGCCACAAATGGTCATTGCTAAAGAAGCTGGCTATTCAGAGTGCTGTATCCAAGCATATTACTGGAAAGTTGTGTGGAAGGAAAAAGTGTGGTAGAAAAAGGTGCACAAGCAACCAGGATAACAGCAGCCTTGAAAGGATTGTTAAAAGGTCATTCAAAAATTTGGGGGAGATTCACAAGGAGTGGACTGCTGCTGGAGTCATTGCTTCAAGAACCACCACACACAGACGTATCCAGGACATGGGCTACAAGTGTCGCATTCCTTGTATCAAGCCACTCATGACCAATAGACAGCACCAGAAGTGTCTCACCTGGGCCAAGGAGAAAAAGAACTGGACTGTTGCTCAGTTGTCCAAGGTGTTGTTTGCAGATGAAAGTAATTTTTGCATTTCATTTGGAAATCTAGTTCCCAGAGTCTGGAGGGAGAGTGGAGAAGCACCAAGCTGCTTGAGGCCTAGTGTGAAGTTTCCACAATCAGTGATGGTTTGGGGAGTCATGACATCCGCTGGTGTAGGTCCACTGTGTTTTATCAAGACCAAAGTCAGTGCAGACGTCTACCAGGAAATTTTAGAGCACTTCATGATTCCCACTGCCGACAAGCTTTTTGGAGATGGAAATTTAATTCTCCAGCAGGACTTGGCACCTGTCCACACTGCCATAAGTACCAATACCTGGTTTAAAAACAACAGTATTACTGTGCTTGATTGGCCAGCAAACTCACCTGACCTTAACCCCATAGAGAATCTATGGGGTATTGTCAAGAGGAAGATGAGACTCCAGACCCAACAAGACAGACGAGCTGAAGGCTGCTATCAAAGCAACCTGGGCTTCCATAACACATCAGTAGTGCCACAGGCTGATGGCCTCCATGCCATACTGCATTGATGCAGCAATTGAAGCAAAAGGAACCCCGACCAAGTATTGAGTGCATTTACTGAACGTACATTTTATTAGGCCAACATTTCGGATTTTAAAATCATTTTTCCAAGCTGGTTTTATAAAGTATTCTAATTTACTGAGATAATGACTTTTGGGTTTTCATTGGCTGTAAGCCATAATCATCAACATTAACAATATTTTTTTTAACTGCATGGTAAGATATAGACAGCATCTTGTTTTCTACTAGGACCTCACTAGACAAAGCATTTGAGAAACCTTTGTCTATTGTAAAGGAATCACTATTTCCTAGCACTCCCAGAGTTTAGTGTGGTCCTCGTGCAAGGAAGCTGAACGCTGGCTGTTCCCTGCATGCACTGCGGAGAAGAGATAAAGCTGACTGTGCACTGTGCCACCTTGTGTTTCCTTATAATTGGGCTAATTGGTTGATTACTGCTTCACCTGATCAGGTTTACAGAATTTATCTAAGTAGGAGATATTCTTGAGCTGGGGGGAGGTACACTGTTAGAAAAATATTATCTCATTTTATCTCCTATCCCTTGTGCTGATCTCTAGCCCCTTGAAGACCTTGCCCTCTTCCATTTTTGTGCTTTGGTTTTTTGCTTCGCTCCTTCCCAGAGCCATAACCTTTTTATTTTTCCATCAATATGGCCATGTAAGGGCTTATTTTTTGCGGGACAAGGTGTACTTTTGAACGACATCATTGGTTTTAGCATGTTGTGTACTACAAAACAGGAAAAAAAATTCCAAGTGCGGTGAAATTGCAAAAAAGAGCAATCCCACACTTGTCTTTTGTTTGGCTTTTTTGCTAGGTTCACTAAATGCTAAAACTGACCTGCCATTATGATTCTCCAGGTCATTATGAGTTCATACACACCAAACTTGTCTAGGTTATGTTTTATCTAAGTGCTAAAAAAAAAATCCAAACTTCCCCAAAAAAATGCGCAATTTTCCGATACCTGTAGTGTCTCCCTTTTTCGTGATCTGGAAGTCAGGTGAGGGCTTATGTTTTGTGTGTGCCGAGCTGATGTTTTTAGTGATACCATTTCGTTGCAGTTACGTTCTTTTGATCGCCCGTGATTGCATTTTAATGCAATGTCGTGGCGACAAAAAAAAACGTAATTCTGGGGTTTTTAATTTTTTTCTCTCTACGTCGTTTTGCGATCTGGTTAATCCTTTTTTATTTATTGATAGATCTGGCGATTCTGAACGCAGCGATACCAAATATGTGTAGGTTTGATTTTTTTTATTTTTAATGGGGCGAAAGGGGGGTGATTTAAATTTTATTTTTTTTTTGCATATTTTTTAAAACTTTTTTTTTTTTTAACTTTTGTCATGCTTCAATAGCCTTCATGAGGGGCTAGAAGCTGCCACAACTCGATTGGCTCTGCTACATAGGAGCGAAGCTCAGATCGCTCCTATGTAGTAGATTTACTGCATTGCTATGAGCGCCGACCACAGGGTGGCGCTCATAGCAATCTGGCATCAACAACCATAGAGGTCTCAAGTAGACCTCTGGTTGTTATGCCGACGCATCGCTGACCCCGATCACGTGAAGGATTCAGCGATGCGCTCATTTCCGGCCCGATGGCCGGAAGCGCTAGTTAAATGCCGCTGTCAGCGTTTGACAGTGGCATTTAACTAGTTAATAGCGGCGGGTGGATCGCGATTCTACCCGCCACTATTACAGGCACATGTCAGCTGTTCAAAACAGCTGACATGTCCCGGCTTTGATGGGGGCTCAGCTCCGGAGCCTGCATCAAAGGAAGAGATGCGACCTCCTCAGTACTAGTACGGCAGAGGTCGGAAAGGGGTTAGTATCATATATGCTTTCCTACCTTTTCTTGTGTTGTAAATAACAAAAATCTTTGGCTACGTTCACATTAGCGTTCCGCTAATGTGCGTCGCTGTTGCGTCGGCGACGCAGCGGCGACGCGCCCCTATGTTTAACATGGGGGACGCGTGCGTTTTTTTTGTTGCGTTTTCCGACACGTGCGTCGTTTTCTACGCTAGCGTCGGACGCAAGAAAATGCAACAAGTTGCATTTTTCGTGCGTCCGATTTTCGTCAAAAAACGACACACGCGTCGCAAAACGCAGCGTTTTTGCGTGCGTTTTTGGTGCGTCGTGCATTGCGTCGCCGTTGCGTCGCCGACGCACCGGCGCGCAACGCTAATGTGAACGTAGCCTTACAGAAAAAAAAGTAGCTGAGAAACTTCGGGGTATTGCTGGAAGACTCTGCGGGCATCACTAAAGGTTATTGCTGTTATTGTTGTTGCTCGGGTTTTCCTGAGCACGCTCGGATGATCTCCGAGTATTTATTAGTGTTCGGAGATTTAGTTTTCGTTGCCTCAGCTGCATGATTTGCAGCCGATAGCTTGAATACATGTGGGGATTCCCTAGCAACCTGGTAACCCCCACATGTACTCAGGCTGGCTAGCAGCTGTGAATCAAGCAGCTGCGTCAACAAAAACTAAATCTCCGAGCAGTTACAAATACTCGGAGCATGCTCAAGAAAACCTGAGCAACGAGTACACTCGCTCATCACTAGTTACTTTGCATGGGTGCGATTAGATGACAATTCCTGTTATACATTTATCACCTCTAAGTAACGGATGTGGGTAGCACAGGGCTTCTTAGCTTTGGGGCCTTACAAAAAAAAGCTATTTGTCTGTGCTGAGACAACATGCATCGTGGACAAATTACCGTATGTACTCGAGTATAAGCCGAGATTTTCAGCCCAAATTTTTGGGCTGAAAGTGCCCCTCTCAGCTTATACTCGAGTCACGGTAGCGGTGGGGTCGGCGGGTGAGGGGGAGAGGGCGCTGAGGTATACTTACCTAGTCCCAGCGATCCTGGCGCTCCCCCTGCCATCCCACGGTCTTCTGTGCTGCAGCTTCTTCCCCTCTTCAGCGGTCACGTGGGACCACTCATTAGAAAAATGAATAGGCGGCTCCACCTCCCATAGGGGTGGAGCCGCATATTCATTTCTCTAATCAGCGGTGCCGGTGACCGCTGAAGAGGGAAAGAAGCTGCAGAGAAAGAGGCTGCGGCACCGAAGACAGCTGTGACAGGCAGAGGGAGCGTCAGGAGCGCTGGGAGCAGGTAAGTATGTAATATTCACCTGTCCGCGTTCCAGCCGCCAGGCGCCGCTCCATCTTCCCGGCGTCGCTCCGCTCTGACTGTTCAGGTCAGAGGGCGCGATGACGCATATAGTGTGCGCGCCGCCCTCTGCCTGATCAGTCAGTGCGGAGAGAGACGCCGGGACCGGACGCTGGGGAGCTGCAAGCAGGAGAGGTGAGTATGTGTTTTTTTTTTATTGCAGCAGCGGCACAGATTTATGTGGAGCATCTATGGGACAAAATGAACGGTGCAGAGCACTGTATGGGGCACAGCTATGAGGATATATGAACGGTGCAGAGCACTGTATGGGGCACAGCTATGGGACAAAATGAACGGTGCAGAGCACTGTATGGGGCAGAGCACCATATGGCACAGCTATGGGGAAATAATGATCTATTTTTATTTTTGAAATTCACCGGTAAATGCTGCATTTCCACCCTAGGCTTATACTCGAGTCAATAAGTTTTCCCAGTTTTTTGTGGCAAAATTAGGGGGTCGGCTTATACTCGGGTCGGCTTATACTCGAGTATATATGGTACATCAAACTCTTGTCAGATATTTTTATTTTGCAGAAACAGTGCCACTGTCTATGAGCTGCAATATCAGACGCAGTCCATGAAGAAAATTAGTGGTCTTTCTTCACAGAAAAGCAAACCTGTTTAAGATTTTTCCCTCTTCTCTATCTCTCATCCTTTGATGCAGAGAACTATTGGCCTTGCTCTTCCAGATAGTAGTCTTTGTATCTAGCATTTCACTGGATGAATAGTCTATGAAAAAACAGCTCTCTATTAAAAACTACAATCCCCAAGATCTGCTCTATGGGACTGAATTACTGCAGGGTATATATGACTTAATATGTCTTAATTTCATAATTACATTATCAAAGTCTGAAGTGTTCCGCTACAAATACGTGCAGTTTTTACCTGCCGTTAAAATGTTTTGTGCTGGATTCCCATGCATTTTAATTTCTTTTCCGTGGCATTCTCAATATTTTGCTATAGTCTTGAACATTTTGAACCAGTGAAAAATATACATAAACAGCATTGTTTGTGTTAAAAATAGTTTTCAAAATATAGCATGTACTGATTTTTTTTATTCTGATATTTATTCTATAGCTTTTGCTTTCTTGTACTTTAAATGGCAGGAAAAAACAGGTACAAAATAAATGCCACAAAAAAAAAAAGATGTTAGCAGTAATGGACCGCGTCAGGCGGTAATTCTACTTCCTGTGACCTCACATTGACAGAGCAGTTCCTTTTCTTCTGCGTTGCTTTTCCAACAGGGCGTCACTGCAAACGTCATGTTGATTGACAACCAGCTCTCAATCAACAAAAGGGAAGAGTAGGGGCTGCTATGTCGACATCACAGAAAGTACAACTGCTGGCATGAGGGTCTGTGAGATTATCGCAAGGCGGATCCAACTACGTGCTGATAAATGTTTAGCCTAATAGAAAAAAAAATTAAGTCACGGATAACTGTTTAAAGCTAACCTGTCAGCAGGATTTTGCGAAGTAAACTACAGACACTGTCTGGCTGGTGCTGTTATACTGATTAAAATGATACCTAGGGTGAAAAAATCTGTCTTGTGGTTCTTGTGTAATCAGCATTAGAAGTTTTCAGTTAATGATATGCCTGTGCTCCCTGATGGGACTGTAGGCAGGGTCTTATCTTCCTGCTCTAAGCCAGAGAAACCATGGAAAGAGCTGCCCACAGGCTGCCCCAAAGCACAAACATGTTCCTCATCATAGAGACAGACTGTTTGTGCTTTGGGATGGCCTGTGGGCAGGTCTTTTCATGCTTTCTCTGGCATAGAGCAGGAAGATAAGACTCTGCCTACAGTCCTTCCCCGAAGCACGGGCATACCATTAACTGAAAACATCTAACACTGATTACACATGAACCACAAGACTGATTTCTTCACCCCAGGTATCATTTTAATCAGTTTAACAGCACCACCTTGACAGCGTCTGTAGTTTACTTAGCAAAATCTTGCTGACAGGTTCGCTTTAAATTGAAGGTTCGGTTAGTTTAGTTCATGAGGAAATCGTGAGAATAACAAAATATAACAAAAAAGTAACAACTAGAATTAAAATTGCCATTTTTATTTGTGATTCTGTTCTCTGCAAGAAAACTGATGGCACTTCTAGGCAAGTAAAATATTTACATATGTATAATAACAACGCATCTTCCACGCATTGCTGGGCCCAGCAATGGCTATAGGTAAGAAGCCGTTTTGAAGCCACGTTAAGATGTATACAAGAAAACCAAGTGGTTTACTTCCAACTCACAGTGAAGTTTTCAAGCGAGTTATGAGCAGTGTAAGGTTAATGACTTAGGGGTTATATCTCATAACCAACACTACACTCCTTTCACCAGATGCTATAGGGATAATCCAGTTTTTTAGCTGAATCATATACATATATATTTATCATCTATTTTTTTTTTTTATTCTTAACACATCAGCACTACCATGACCACACTAAAAGTACAGAATACAGAACCTGAGGATCACTCCTCTGCATTAACAAGTAAATAAATACAATGTGATATAGTTTCAGAACGGTTTAATATTTTGTTTTTACATTATCACCAGGTTATACCGTCATAAATTACAATATACAGAGATGTTATATACCATTAGTTATAGGGGTAGTTATTGCTTACATCAGCAAGCAGCAAATTAGGGCACAGATTTCTAATCACCAGTGGAATAAAGAGAGAACACTGTATTTCACAAAAAACTGCTTCGCCTAAAGCATATATTTCAGAGCAGTATATATACCAGACCAGTAAACCACTACTATATATAGGTATCCGTATACTGAAATGTGTTGTTAGTCACGTCAATGAGATATGGCAAGGCTAGTGCTTAGAAGTAGCAACACAATCTTTTACTCAAGGTCATTATCCCATAACTGGTCCAAAAGACCATATTTTATTTATAGTTCTGGTTTTTCCACTTTTGGTTAAAAACTGTTTAGTTAGGTGTTACATACCCAATATCATAATGCTTTAGAAAAACCATCAAGCTCCATTGCAGTCATACTAGCGTTTGCGCAATGGTTCCTGTGGATTGGTTTACAGCAAATTATTTTATTCCAAATTACCCTATTTTATATACAACGTCTAGCCAGTAAGCTTTCAGTTCTGTTATGATAGGAAGCACTGAACCAGGTGCACTGATACAAATGACCAAAATCTTACAAGGCTGATAGAAGACATCGGACATTTGCACATTGTAGGGGAAGGTCCATGCTATGGCCGGCATTGGACATTTGCACATCGTAGGAGAAGGTCCAGGCTAAGGTCGGCATTGGACATTTGCACATTGTAGAAGGTCCAGGCTGAGCCCGGCATTGGACATTTGCACATTGTAGGGGAAGGTCCAGGCTATGGCCGGCATTGGACATTTGCACATTGTAGGGGAACATCCATGCTAAGGCCGGCATTGGACATTTGCACATTGTAGGGGAACGTCCAGTCTAAGACCGGCACCTTCAACAAATGGGATATGCCTGGCTTCTTGTCTGATGCTTCCTCTAATGTGCATTTTGCTCGTGTTATTTTTCTTGCTAGCTGCCACCCACAGACATTCTGCATCCAGAACTAGCTTAGGGAAACTTGGAGGCAAGATCTCTAATGTACTGAATGACAGAACTGAACAATACTATGTAGCACAAAGCTGTGCAGTGTGCCTGATATTTCAGGTAATTGGATGAGTAGTCTCACATACTGAACATGTTTTTTTTTTTTTTCAGCTACAAATGTACCTGTCGGCTTAGTAGATGTGTCTGCAAATCCTTTGAATGTCCGATATTACAGGAACACTGTTGGAGTATCGGTAAACTTTCTGTAGCACAGTATCTCAGATAACTTTACATAACCCATCTGCATATATCAAATGTAACAAATTCCATGTTTCCCTATACATATTGGTAATACTATTTTTGTGCCATTCCCCATAAATTCATTGGTGACACCTGCATATTCCCTCATATCACTAGATATACTGCGCCTAACCCTGAACACGTTTCTACACCCCTCTCATATTTTACTGCTACATTTTATTCACCAGATATGTGAGCAATATCATCACTAGTAAGCAGAAGGCACCCGATAATGAGCTAGTTTACACCCCAAAATATTGTACCAATCTATACAATTATTAAATTTCGGGATGATGATGGGGGATCTTTTACAGTCTGTTAAGCAGTTGGCTTAAATGGCATGGACTTTTCTCCTGGCCGTATTGAATACATTTACTAGGCAATACTGTGGACTTTAGGTTAGCTGACGGGCTGGCACTTTTTACTGGAAAATTCCTTCTGCGTTGTAGACATTACAGGCAGCCCCTAAGATATGTTTTCCCGTGAACTTGGAGAAATGTCAAACGCACTGCCTCGTTTTAGAGTAAAAGATGCCTGCAGTGAGGGAGCCGATCCTGAAAGTGACTTGTAGGCAAACTGAAAGACCGACTTATTCTAGCCTCCTTCAAATCAAGACGTTCTCATGAAAGCTTGATTCTTTAGTTGTTACAGTAAAGATAGAAAGTCAATGGACAGTTTATTTGAAGCTAGGAAGTTTGCATATAGTGTTAGGAAAGGTTTACATAGCTATACTGAAAAGATGGGCCTGTCACACCAGCAAACTGGGGATGTGACTTGAC
Organism: Ranitomeya imitator; assembly: GCF_032444005.1. Taxonomy (NCBI): domain Eukaryota; kingdom Metazoa; phylum Chordata; class Amphibia; order Anura; family Dendrobatidae; genus Ranitomeya; species Ranitomeya imitator. Next base: position 438,077,938 of record NC_091284.1, read on the forward strand.
TCTTGTGGGCAGCTCCTTGTGCTCATCTGCCCGATGGACTGGTGCCGCAACTGCCCTTAGGTTGCATGAACTAACTATAGTGCATGCTGCAATTTTTTTTTCTGGACACAAGTTGTAATTAATCTGTGCTCTCCATGGACCACGCATACAGAATATATGATTTCTTGAACTAGCACTTAAGGTGGAATGACACATCTGGGTGTCATGGACTGAATTCAACAGCCTCATAGGAGTAGGTGTGAAACTGGCCATTGGTGAAGTTTTACACAGGACTGCAAAGCTTTGTGAACACATTAATTAGACAAAAAAAAACTTCTGTCATTTATCAGTGATGCAGTAATATTTGTACACATAAGTAAACGGCCATATACAATGTCTACAAATATAAGCCACCTTATACTTTATCTCGTGGGCATTTCTTCTCCTTCTCTATATCAGTTTAAGTTTAAAGACAATTTTGAAGGGTTAATAACGGGGAACTGGGTATTCAAGATGCTTGTTCCAGACTATCAGTCCATTTAAACAGACTGACACACATTCGACAAATGAGCAAAACACTTGTCGGTGCAACGATTTTAAAGCAAGCTTAAGGGTACATTCCCATCTCCAAAATCCTATCCAAATATGTAGTGAGTGTAATATTATCAAATACCTCCAATTAGAAATTTAGTGTAGTTCTTTAGATTCACTATGTCGCTTTTCACATGTAGGGCATTGCAGTAGCTTGGGTATTCATGGTTCCATTAAGAGCTGTCTAACTGTTAGTATGTGAGTGGTCGTTACCATGGATACCTAAGCTACTGTAATGCCCTACATGAGGAAAGTGACATTGTGAATCTGAAGAACTATACTAAATTTCTAATTGGAGGTATTTCCTAATATTAATATTACACCTACTACATATTGGAATATGATCTTGGAGATAGGAATACCCCTTTAATAATAATTGATCTCTGCAGCACATTTTTCTTTGTAAAAAAAAAAAAATAAGTGCTGCGACTAACATGATGTTCCATACACACAGAACAATGGTTTTAATGATCGTTCTATGTGCATAGAAGGCAGACTCCAAAAATATATAATCAATTAGTACAGTAGTACAATGCAGGATATGCTGTAAATGTTTTCATAAGAATTTGGGAAAGTTTTGAAATGTCCTATAAATGTCTGTTCTGTTCCTGATCTAAGGATGAATCTGTGCTGCACTTTCTGTACATGCTCAGTAGTGACCAATGCTGTGGAGTCGGAGGTTTGGTTTACCGACTCGACAGCCCTGATATAAGGTTTGTCCATCTTTGTAAACACACCATTGGCAGTCAAGCAATCTAGAGCAAAGCCGCCGCACAGCCCTTCCTTAACCAACAGCGATACACACGGTATGCATGTCACTTCTTATGGGTCCGACTCTCCGGTCGAGGTGCACGCTGGAAACAAGTCACGCCACTGGTACTATGTAAGAAGAAGCGGCAACACTCACCGGTCCTGTGTGGTCCAAGTATTTATTGATAAAACACAAACATGGTATCTTCACGGCATCGGGAAACAGACGAACAGGGAGGTGAGCAGGATGTGACGACGGCCGTTTCACGCCGACAATAGCGCTTCCACGGGTCTCAACGGGATGCCGTGAAGATACCATGTTTGTGTTTTATGAATAAATACTTTGACCACACAGGACCGGTGAGTGTTGCCGCTTCTTCTTACATAGTACACCATTGGCAGTCAATCAATCGTCTTACATGTGGTTAATCTGGGGCCATTTACCTTCCGTTGTCAGCTTGTCTAAGGGTACCGTCACACTGAAATGACGCTGCAGCGATACGACAACGATGTCGATCGCTGCAGCGTCGCTGTGTGGTCGCTGGAGAGCTGTCACACAGACCGCTCTCCAGCGACCAACGATCCCGAAGTCCCCGGGTAACCAGGGCAAACATCGGGTTACTAAGCGCAGGGCCACGCTTAGTAACCCGATGTTTACCCTGGTTACCAGCGTAAACGTAAAAAAAACAAACACTACATACTTACCTTCTGTGTCTGTCCTCCGGCGCTGTGCTTTCCTCTGCACTGTCAGCGCCGGTCAGCCGGAAAGCAGAGCGGTGACGTCACCGCTGTGCTTTCCGGCTGGCTGGCGCTCACAGCCAGTGCAGAGAAGCACAGCGCCGGGGGACAGACACGGAAGGTAAGTGTTTGTTTTTTTTACGTTTAGGCTGGTAACAAGGGTAAACATCGGGTTACTAAGCGCGGCCCTGCGCTTAGTAACCCGATGTTTACCCTGGTTACCAGTGAAGACATCGCTGAATCGGTGTCACACACGCCGATTCAGCGATGTCAGCGGGAGATCCAGCGACGAAAGAAAGTTTCAAACGATCTGCTACGACGTACGATTCTCAGCGGGGTCCCTGATCGCAGTAGCGTGTCAGACACAGCAAGATCGTAACGATATCGCTGGAACGTCACGGATCGTGCCGTCGTAGCGATCAAAACGCCACTGTGTGACGGTACCCTAACTGTGCCAATAAGTTTGCATCCCCCTCTATTTATAGTGTGTGAACACACATTATAACATCCCATAACAATGGATAATAAAAATAATTGCTTCTCAAGTCACGCTGTTTTTCATGTGTCAAGCTAATAAATTGTAATTATCAATTTAGATGGGACTAGACTCCTATCCATACTATTTTGACCATGGAAAAGAGAGCTCATAATTGACAAATTATAAGGCACAGGCCATTAGTTGATATGAATGAAGCTGAGGGCAAACATGAAAGTGCAATCCTGACACTAGTGCTATGAAGAAGCATCAGAAGATCATATTGGTGGAATGTATGTGCTCAGCTCCGCAGTAATGTCCAGCTCCAATAAATGGGAATGGCCCAAGTTTTACCCAATTGCCAATGGAAAAAAAAAAATCTTTGTGTTGTCCTCATAAGTGTAAGGTCAGATGCTTTGTGTATGTGATCTTCATGTATTTAGGATGTCTCGGAAAATCACTTTTGGGACCTTTAAATACACATCCATTCAAATACCTCCTATTGACCCTTGTTCTGTGTGAGAAGAATCATTTATACATTTACGTCCCCAAAGGAGGGACGAATAGTTCAGTTGTATATGGAGAGGTTTTACGGTTGAGGTATTAAAGGATACATGGAGGCTGGGCTCCATAAAGCACTGGGCACATTTTCATGCAATACTAGCCCCATTAATCAGTGGTAGTGAATTTCCACAATGTCAGTTTTGACCACAAATGGTTTTCTCCCTTTTGTGATGTTGACTTTAAAGGGGTTTTCCAAGGATTAAAACCACATGGTGGCTTCTTCTGAACATAGTCCCACTCCTATCCACAGGTTGTGTTTGGCATGCAGCTCAATTTCACACACACTTCAATAAATCTAAGCCACAATACCAGACACAAGCCAAGGTCGAGCGTGCAGCTGTTTCTGGACAAAACCATAGATATTTTTCTAACCTGGCCTGCCAGCCTCTTTAGCACTAAAAAAAAGGTCAAAGGACAAGCTGGGGATGCCTCACTCTGAAACAATAACTAGCATGAAAGTCTTTACAATATGATGGACATAGCGAGAGGTATTGCTTAATTATATTAATTCTAATGAAATATTCTCGGGTGTATATTTCACTTGAGGTCTTGCATTAGCTGTGTTACACTACAAGGCACATATCGCATAACTAGGGGTCTAGCAAATGCAATTACGGTACATACTAATACCCGGGCAAGTATAGTCCGCTTCGTACTGCCTTACTACACTTGGTATATCCATCTAGGAATAATCACCTACCAGTCAATCTACTTTAAAGGGTTTTTCCTTGAAACTACCTTTATCAAGCCCTGATCATTGGAGCTCCCACTAATCAATAGAAGCCCTATGCACAATTTTTGTGAGACGGTTGAAAGAAGAGGTGATCGATCATGTGATTAGTTGCTCCATTGAGTTTTCATGCTTGTGATGGAAACGGCAGAGTACTGTACCCATCAGTGCTGTAGACTTTGAATGGCCGAGCATGCGAGCCACCACACCAATCACATCTTCATTGCAAATATGCAGTGTGAAAGAACTTGACCCCAATTCTAATCATTGGTGGGAACCCTCCTAATCAGATATCCATCACCTAGTCTATAGATGGGTGATATATGCAATTTGTAGGGAAATACCTGAAACATTTGGGAAAATCTAACACTGAAGCCAGAGGGTGATACTGCTAAATATCAAAAAACACAAGTGTGCTTTGACTGACAAACCTCCCGTTGAGTTAAAAAACATACTAGAGTACCTGTTCCATCAAATAACTTGTGCTGACGTTTCCTGTATTGAAAAACCAAGATGATGTATCAATGCTAAAGACCCCTTGGAGTTTTGGGGACAAAGCCTTTGCTCTCGCCTATAAGAGAAAGAGTTTACAGATAATATTGGAGTACTGTGGATACGTAGTCATATGGTGTATTGGATCGTCAACGTAGCATTTTTAATGCTTTTATTCATTTAAAATTGAATTACAATTGAACATTGTGTGAGTCTAAAGTATGGAGATGCACATTCTGTTGCACAATGTTATAAATGGAGCATAAAGATGAGGTTTGGGGTTAAATGAGTTTCTTAACTGAGAAACACCATTCTTGCTTTAGCCATCTTCATGTAAAGCACACCTTTGCAAAATTTATATTACACTTTGTTTTTTTTTTTTAAAGGAAACATGATGCATGATATTAAGGCAGCCTGAAGGTCAATGAACCCATACGGAAAGGAACATGCTGTGCTGTATAATTAAATATACATGATGAGCTAACACAGTAATAACCCTATTTCTTTGTTTGATTAAATATGATAGTTTGGATGCGAACGCTCATGTGAGTAAATGTCCTCCTATTGTACTGGGAAATGAGAGACGCGTGAAGCTGCACTTGGATCGGATTTCTTATGGCTAATCCCACCTTTACGGGGTAATGAAAAGTGGATTGTGAACTTCTATTTAACAGATGGGATGGTTTGTATAGTGATGATATTGATTTATCGCCTTAATACCTGAGTTCTTCATGCTGTAGAGGTCAGCTAATCCGCAGGATTCCTTCAAAATTGGCTGTATCTCACTGTACTCCAGCAGTGCCTTATTGCCATTATAAAGTGTGACATCTATCGAAAACTATAAAAATAACTTGTAATATTCTCTAAGCCTTTGTGTAGAAAGAATACTTAAGAGGTAAATATACAGTTGCAATAGTATTTCCAGTAGAGAGTTACTCAGGGCGCCAATTCATAATTGAGGCCATAACACTCTTTCCATAATTACCTGGCTCCTTTTGTTTAACACTGATCTAATAATGACTGCTCTGAATCAATGTCGTTGTCGGTGAATGTTAAAACCTCGAGAAGGATCTGTAAGCTGCATCATTTGACATAGTAACCTTTTTAGATAAAGGCCAGGATCACAAAACCACGAGAATTGTGAATAAAAAACCTTGTGAGACACACGGACACACAAGACATCTTGGGTAAGGGTTGACAGTTTGCACTGCATTTGACAGCGCTTACATTGTGGATTTCATAAAAAGGTACATATATCTCCTAATCATGAACTTACAGCAAGGGACATTGCACACTGGTTAATACAACCTACATTGTCCTTCATCCTCTACTTGTGAAAAAGGAAATCTTATGTCTTCCATTATTAAAGTCAAGCTGATATTTGTGACGTCTATGGGAATGTCCATCTGTATGTTAATAGAGTACACACTGCACTACTTGGGTGAGAGCAATACACTAGGAGAGGAAGAGGATTCCATTAAAGTTTGGGTCTATCTAACCTAATTCACTGGAGCACTACAGATATAACACACTGGGGAGGTCAGCTTTCCTTTTACGCTTGGTAGATCCTATGCATGTCGACCAATGCTATACAGTTGCTCTCTTTTAACAATGCTCTAGTCATCAAATGACCTCTAAGATTAGTTTTCCTAGAAGCTACAGGACAATGTACTGAAATCCTACGTTTGCCAATGCTTTGCACTGGCACTGATAAAGTGGACCGTGCTTTGTGAAAAGGATTTTGGGAAGATAGGAGCTTTGGAAAGTTTGGCTTGACTTTAGTCCCACCTTTCCTCTTTCGGAAACGTACAGGAGATGCACATGTTGGATCATTCATGACTCCTTTCAAACATTCATCCTTTAATTCCAGAGGGCAGTGTAAGCTCTCCTTTCTGGGCATTAAGATATTCATATATCCCAAGCCTTTATTTCTAGATATACTTTCATCCCACTCTTTCTCTACACAAGCAGGTTGACTTTCTAAAGATGCCTTTCTTACAGATTCTTTGCTTCCTTTGGCTCTCTTTGGTGAGCTAGCTCTGGATACTTGGGACCATGGCAAACATTTGGCACTATATGGTTTGCCACCTCCTCCGTGCAAAGGGTCTAAATAGTCTTGTTTTTCTAGAACCTGCACTTCAGGACCAAGATTCAAACTAGTTCTGTCTGTGAAAGAATCTCTCCCATCATAACCTCCTAGATCAGCTGGGGCAGAGCACTGATGAAGAGGCCATGATCCTTTGCAATCTCCTTGATTTTCCTTGTCATCTCCGTTATCGTCCTGTCCTCCGTCATAAGAATTTTCAGCTTGGTTATTGTCTTGGCTTGTATTGGTTGTTGGATTAAGGTCCTTTAGAAATACCACAATGACTGTGATGTTATCACTGGAGCCAGCATCACGAGCAGATGCCACCAGTTTATGCGCAACCATGCTGCTGTCTCCATTATTTTCCTTCAGGTGGTCAGATACAACCTTCACAGCCTCATCTGGGTTTACTGTATCATAAAAACCATCACAAGCAAGAATTAGATAATCTTCAGAACCATCGAGGACCAAGGAAGTAGAGTCTGCATCACCGCAAATATATGGCTTGTGTTCAGCATCCCCTGTGTGACAAGGAAAACAGAATAAATTCTAAACAAATTCAATCACTTCTTAGAAATATAGGCTATTAGATAACTTTTTAAATATTTTCTAGGGAATATTGTGTGTGTGTATGTATGTATGTATATGTGTATATATATATATATATATTTCGTGCCAGACATTGAGAAAAACATGCACATGTGTCTTTTTATATAGTATATGTAAACTTCGGGTTTCAATTAAGTGTGTATGTATGTATGTATGTATGTGTGTGTATATATATATATATATATATATATATATATATACATACATACACACACACACACTTAATTGAAACCCGAAGTTTACATATACTATATAAAAAGACACATGTGCATGTTTTTCTCAATGTCTGGCATGAAATCAGAATAAACCTTTCCCGTTTTATGTTAATTAGGATAACATAATTATATATAATTATTATATACACATAATTGCCCCATATTATATACAGATGATTGCCCCATATATCGCTGCACATGGCCCCATAAGATGCTCCATAAAGATATTTGCCCCATATGCTGTTGCTGTAAAAAAAAAAAAAAAATCAAAAATCACATACCTCTCAGGCCCCTGGCACTTGCTATATTCACCTGTCCTTCGTTCCACCGCCGCTGTGTCTTCAGCGTCCTCCGCACTACTCGCGTCACCACGCCCTCTGACCTGAGCCACTGCAGAGGGTGCGGAAGACGGTGGAATGGGAAGCAGGTGAATATAGCGCACTGTGTTATACTCACATGGTACCACTCATTACAGTAATGAATATGCGGCTCCATCCCTATGGAAGTGGAGTCAGGTCCATATTCATTACTGTAATGAGCGGTACCATGTGACCGCTCACTACAGGAAGAAGCTGTCAGCGCCGGGGAACAGACGTCCAGGGACCGTGCCAGGAGCAGGTGAGTATTATTACACAGCTCCGCTCCCCCTCCCCTGCCGACCCCTGGGTATGATTCGAGTATAAGTCGAGAGGGGGACTTTCAGCCCAAAAAAGTGGGCTGAAAATCTCGGCTTATACTCGAGTATATACGGTAATAAAAATTCCTTAAATTCTCTCTCTCTTATTATTCTGACATCTGGCAAATATTAACAATTATGGTAATCCTAATTGACCTAAAACGGGATATGTTTTTTCTGATTTCATGTCAGATATTGAGAAAAACATGCATATGTGTCTTTTTCTATAGTGTATGTACACTTCTGTTATCAACTGTATAATATACAGTGCCTTGCAAAAGTATTCGGCTCCCTGGAACTTTTCAACCTTTTCCCACATATCATGCTTCAAATATAAAGATACCAAATGTAAATTTTTGGTGAAGAATCAACAACAAGTGGAACACAATTGTGAACTTGAACAAAATTTATTGGTTATTTTACATTTTTGTGGAAATTCAAAAACTGAAAAGTGGGGTGTGCAATATTATTCGGCCCCTTTAACTTAATACTTTGTTTCGCCACCTTTTGCTGCGATTACAGCTGCAAGTCGCTTGGGGTATGTCTCTATCAGTTTTGTACATTGAGACACTGAAATTTTTGCCCATTCTTCCTTGGCAAACAGCTCGAGCTCAGTGAAGTTTGATGGAGATCATTTGTGAACAGCAGTTTTCAGCTCTTTCCACAGATTCTCGATTGGATTGAGGTCTGGACTTTGACTTGGTCATTCTAACACCTGGATACGTTTATTTGTGAACCATTCCTTTGTAGATTTTGCTTTATGTTTGGGATCATTGTCTTGTTGGATGACAAATCTCCGTCCAAGTGAAGAAAAGCAGGCCCAAACCATGATGCTGCCACCACCATGTATGACAGTGGGGATGGTGTGTTCAGGGTTATGAGCTGTGTTGCCTTTAAGCCAAACATATCGTTTGGTATTGTTGCCAAAAAGTTTTATTTTGGTTACATCTGACCAGAGCACCTTCTTCCACATGTTTGGTGTGTCTCCCAGGTGGCTTGTTGCAAACTTTTTAAACAACGCTTTTTATGGATATCTTTGAGAAATGGCTTTCTGTTTGCCACTCTTCCATAAAGACCAGATTTGTGCAGTGTACAACTGATTGTACCTGATTGTAACTGATCGCTACCCCCAAGATATTAGGACCATCCATAATTTGCATAGTTTTAGGCGCTCGCTCAAAACACATTTGTTCAGAGCGGCCTATCACGTTCACTAATCAAAGTCATTTTATGTTTGTGTGTGTGTGTAGCCCATTCATTATCCCCATCTATTCCCCAACCCCTGAAGATGGCTGGACCATGATTGTAAATACATCATTGTAAATACACACCTGTACTTGCATCTCCCCCACCTCATTGTAGATTGTAAGCTCTCACGAGCAGGGTCGTCTTATTTTTGCTTTAATTATTGTATTGTTAACATTGTTACTTATGACTTGTGTGTTTGAAACTGTTAAACTGTAAAGCGCTGCGGAATATGTTGGCGCTATATAAATAAAGATTATTATTATTATTGTTGTCCTATGGACAGACTGTCCCACCTCAGCTGTAGATCTCTGCAGTTCATCCAGAGTGATCATGGGCCTCTTGGCTGCATCTCTCAACAGTCTTCTCCTTATTTGAGAGGAAATTTAGAGGGATGGCCTGGTCTTGGTAACATAGTAAGGCCGAAAAAAGACATTTGTCCATCCAGTTCAGCCTATATTCCATCATAATAAATCCCCAGATCTACGTCCTTCTACAGAACCTAATAATTGTATGATACAATATTGTTCTGCTCCAGGAAGACATCCAGGCCTCTCTTGAACCCCTCGACTGAGTTCGCCATCACCACCTCCTCAGGCAAGCAATTCCAGATTCTCACTGCCCTAACAGTAAAGAATCCTCTTCTATGTTGGTGGAAAAACCTTCTCTCCTCCAGACGCAAAGAATGCCCCCTTGTGCCCGTCACCTTCCTTGGTATAAACAGATCCTCAGCGAGATATTTGTATTGTCCCCTTATATACTTATACATGGTTATTAGATCGCCCCTCAGTCGTCTTTTTTCTAGACTAAATAATCCTAATTTCGCTAATCTATCTGGGTATTGTAGTTCTCTCATCCCCTTTATTAATTTTGTTGCCCTCCTTTGTACTCTCTCTAGTTCCATTATATCCTTCCTGAGCACCGGTGCCCAAAACTGGACACAGTACTCCATGTGCGGTCTAACTAGGGATTTGTACAGAGGCAGTATAATGCTCTCATCATGTGTATCCAGACCTCTTTTAATGCACCCCATGATCCTGTTTGCCTTGGCAGCTGCTGCCTGGCACTGGCTGCTCCAGGTAAGTTTATCATTAACTAGGATCCCCAAGTCCTTCTCCCTGTCAGATTTACCCAGTGGTTTCCCGTTCAGTGTGTAATGGTGATATTGATTCCTTCTTCCCATGTGTATAACCTTACATTTATCATTGTTAAACCTCATCTGCCACCTTTCAGCCCAAGTTTCCAACTTATCCAGATCCATCTGTAGCAGAATACTATCGTCTCTTGTATTATGGTAGATTTGCAGTGATATGATGCTCCTTCCATTTCAATATGATCGCTTGCACAGTGCTCCTTTGGATGTTTAAAGTTTTGGAAATCATTCTGTATCCAAATCCGGCTTTAAACTTCTCCACAACAGTATCACAGGCCTGCCTGTTGTGCTCCTTGGTCTTCATGATGCTCTCTGTGCTTCAAACAGAACCCTGAGACTATCACAGTGCAGGTGCATTTATACGGAGACTTGATTACACATGTGGATTATATTTATCACCATCAGACTACGTAAACACGTTGCGGAAAGTCATGCAGATTTTTCTGGACTGATTTTGGTAAATCCGAAGGTAAACCGCACTACGGATTACCGGCGGAATTACCATGGATTTACCGTGGTTTCTTTGCGGTTTTTGTGCGCATTTCACATGCTGTTTTACACCTGCGGATTCCTATTATGGAGCAGGTGTAAACCACTGCGAAATCCGCACAAAGAATTGACATGCTGCGGAATAAACAACGCTATGTTTCCGCGCGTTTTTTTCCGCAGCATGTGCATCGCGGATTTTGTTTTCCATAGGGTTACATGGTACTGTAAACGCAGGGAAAACTGCTGCGAATCCGCAGCATCAAAACTGCTGCGGAGCCGCAGCAAAATCCGCAGTGTGTGCACATACCCTTAGGCATTTAGGACAACATTGGATCATTAAGAGATCCACAATGAACTTCTGGAGCGAGTTTGCTGCACTGAAAGTAAAGTGGTCGAATAATATTGCACGCTCCACTTTTCAGTTTTTGAATTTCCACAAAAATTTAAAATAACCAATAAATTTCGTTCAACTTCACAATTCTGTTCCACTTGTTGATTCTTCACCAAAAATCTACATTTGGTATCTTTATGTTTGCAGCATGATATGTGGGAAAAGATTGAAAAGTTCCAGGGGGGCGAATACTTTTGCAAGGCACTGTGTGTATATCTATCTATCTATATATATATATATATATATATTTACACACACACACACACACACTTTTTTCAATGTATCAAAAAACAAATCAATGTATAGTCTTGAAAAAATGAAGTGTACCCGGCAAGTGTCTAAAGTCATGCCATATTACACAGACTCATGCAAAAGAACTAAGTACACCCTTTTTTAATTCTACGATTTTACGTATCAGGATATAGCAAGAAAACATCTAGATCTTAGAATCTCTTAAAATCATGTAAATACAACCATAGATGAAGAACAACACATTACAAATAACACCATGTCATTATTTATCTAAGAAAAACTGGGCCAAAAGGCAGATGCAGTGAGTGAAAAGGAAAGGACTCTTTATGAGTTAATATCTTCTAAAACCTCATTTAGCAGTAATAATTTGCAGTAATCACCATCGAAATAACTTTATCAGTCTTTTACATCTGGAGGAATTTTGACTAACTCTTTTTTACAAGGTTGCTTAAAAGGGAATGTGTCAGCATGATAGACAATTATTTATATAGATTTTTGGGGGTCAAAGGGGTACTTCCGTCTTTCTGTCTGCAACTTCCGTAACGGAAATCCCGCGTCGCTGATTGGTCTCGCCAGCTGCCTGTCATGGCTGCCGCGACCAATCAGGGACGGGCACAGTACGATTAGTCCCTCTCTACTCCCCTGCAGTCAGTGCCCGGCGCCCGCATGCTCCCCCTCCAGTCACCGCAGTCAGTGCCCGGTGCCCACATGCTCCCCTCTAGTCACCGTAGTCAGTGTCCGGCGCCCGCATGCTCCCCCTCCAGTCACCGCAGTAAGTGCCCGGCGCCCGCATGCTCCCCTCCAGTCACCGCAGTCAGTGCCCAGCGCCCGCATGCTCCCCTCCAGTCACCGCAGTCAGTGCCCGGCGCCCGCATACTCCTCTCCAGTCACAGCTCACACAGGGTTAATGCCAGCGGTAACGGACCACGTTATGCCGCGGGTAACGCACTCCGTAACCGCTGCTATTAACCCTGTGTGTCCCCAACCTTTTACTATTGATGCTGCCTATGCAGCATCAAGAGTAAAAAGATGTAATGTTAATAAATGTTATAAATAATAAAAAAAAACAAAAAAAACCTGCTATACTCACCTTCTATAGTCCGCCGAGCCACGTGCGGCCTCCGCCATCTTCCGTTCCCAGAGATGCATTGCGAAATTACCCAGAAGACTTAGCGGTCCCACACTCCTATATACTACGTGGGCTGTGTAATATACCGCGTGGCTGCTATATACTACCTGGCCAGTATTATATACTGCATGTGCTGTGCTATATATTACGTGGCCAGTATTATATACTGCGTGGGCTGTTATATATTACGTGGCCAGTGTTATATACTGCGTGGGCTGTGTAATATACCACGTGGCTGCTATACACTACCTGGCCAGTGTTATATACTGCATGTGCTGTGCTATATATTACGTGGCCAGTATTATATACTGCATGGGCTGTTATATATTACGTGGCCAGTGTTATATACTGCGTGGGCTGTGTAATATACCAAGTGGCTGCTATACACTACCTGGCCAGTGTTATATACTGCATGTGCTGTGCTATATATTACGTGGCCAGTATTATATACTGCGTGGGCTGTTATATATTACGTGGCCAGTGTTATATACTGCGTGGGCTGTATAATATACCAAGTGGCTGCTATACACTACCTGGCCAGTGTTATATACTGCATGTGCTGTGCTATATATTACGTGGCCAGTGTTATATACTGCGTGGCCTGTGTTATATACTACGTCGCCTGCGTGGCTGCTATATACTGCGTGGGCTGTGTTATATAGTACGTGGGCTGTGTTATATACTGTTTGGGCTGTGTTATATACTGTTTGGGCTGTTATATACTGCGTGGCCACTGTTATATATTGCGTGGCCTGTATTAACGCATCGGGTATTCTACAATATGTATGTATGTTTGTATATAGCAGCCACATAGTATATAGCACAGGCCACATCATATTTGTCTGCTATATACTAGATGGCTCCTATATACCATGTGGCTGCTATATACATACATACATATTCTAGAATACCCGATGCGTTAGAATCGGCCCACCATCTATATACATAATTGTCTAAGGGTCACTTCCGTCTGTCCTTCTGTCACAGTTATTCATTCGCTGATTGGTCTCGGCAGCTGCCTGTCATGGCTGCCGCGACCAATCAGCGACGGGCACAGTCCGATTAGTCCCTCCCCTACTCCCCTGCACTCACTGCCCGGCGCCCGCTCCGTAATCCCCTCCGCTCACCACTCACACAGGGTTAATGGCAGCTGTAACGGCCCGCGGTGTAACGCTGCTATTAACCCTGTGTGTCCCCAACTATTTACTATTGATGCTGCCTATGCCGCAACGTCATCATAGGTCCTGCTCACACCAGACCTGGGACCGCAAGCTGCCGCTTGCCATGGAGCGGTCCAGGGAGCGTGGCGAGGAGTGGGAAAGGCGGCGGATGGCAAGTATAGCAGGACTTCAACGGGCTATAGGTGAGTATATGTTTTGTTTTGTTTTTTTAAGTCTCTATACTACGTGGCTCTGTGCTGGCCAATATACTACGTGACTGGGAAATATACTACGTGGCTCTGCTATATACTATGTGGCTGGACAATATACTACGTGACTGGGCAATATACCGTACTACTTGGGCTGTGCTATATACTATGTGGCTGGGCAATACGTGGCTGGGCAATATACTACGTGGCTGGGCAATATACTACATCGCTGGGCAATATACTACGTCGCTGGGTAATATTCTACGTGGCTGGGCAATATACTATGTGACTGGGCAATATACTACGTGACTGGGCAATATACTACGTGACTGGGCAATATACTACATCGCTGGGCAATATACTGCGTGACTGGGCAATATACTACGTCGCTGGGCAATATACTACGTGGACATGCATATTCTAGAATACCCGATGCGTTGAATCGGGCCACCATCTAGTCTAGTATATAAATGTCCATGCATCTCTATCAAAGGCAAGTCTGTCCTTCTATCACCGAGAAATCAGCATTTGAATTGATAAAATAAGCAAGTCAAGCAGAAGGAAAAACTGGGTTGGGAAAAGAGCCAGAATGACAGAGGCTTGGGATGGGCTTCCAGGCGCCACAAGCACTTCAGCCTCACTCATATGTTAATTAAAATGCTGATTTCTCAGTAGAGGAGAAAAGAACTGGCCATGTAAAGGTATTGCTGAATTTGTCTTGAAAGAGCAACATGTTCATATACAGTTAGGCCCAGAAATATTTTGATAGTCACCGAATCTTGGTGATTTGAGATCTGCATGCCACTATTTTAGTTAAAATGAAACAATTGAGATGTAATTGAAGTGTAGACTTTCAGGTTTAATTAAAGAGATTGAACAACAATATCCTGTGAACGTTTAGGAGGTGCAATAATTTTTCTACAAAACCTCATCATTTCATGGGCTCAAAAGTAATTGGACAAATTAAATTTACTATAAATAAAATGTTCATATTTAATACTTTGTAGAGAATCCTTTGCAAGTAATGACTGCCTGAAGTCAGGAAGCCATGGACATCACCAAACACTGGGTTTCCTCCTTTGTGATGCTTTGCCGCTTTTACTGCGGCTGAAGGATGTGAAATGAATGGTCGATGGGGTTGAAATATGGTGATTGACTCAGCTATAGCAGAATATTCCACTTCTTTGCCTTAAAAAACTCCTGGTTTGCTGTTGCAGTCTGTTTTGGGTCATTGGGTCTAGCTTTTTAATAGATGGCCTCAAATTTAACCCTAGAATACTTTGGTATACAGAGGAGTTCATGGTCAATTTAATGACTCAACGGTGCCCCGGTCCTAAGGATGCAAAACAAGCCCAAATCATCACTCATCCATCAATGTGCTTGACGGTTGGTATGCCATATGCTATATTTTTTTCACCAAACATGGCGCAAGACAATACAACCAAACATCACCATTTTGGCTTCATTTGTTCAAAGCAGAAGTCTTGTGGTTTGTTCAGATGCAACTTTGCACACTTTATCCATGCTGCCATACTCTTTTTAGAAAGAAGAGGCTTTCTCCTGGCATCCCTATCCAAACAAGCCTTACTTGCTGAGTTTTTTTCTACTTATGCGGTCATGAATTTGAACATTTAACATGCTAACGGAGCGGTTTAGAGTCTGAACAGTACCTCTTAGGTTTTTTGCAATTTCAGTGACCATTGCATGGCCTGATCTTAGGGAGAATTTTCTGGTACGTCAATTACTGGGAAAATTGTCAAATGTCTTATAAGTTTTCCACTTTTGAATACTCTTTCTCACGGTAGAATGATGGACTCCAAATTGTTTGGAAATTGTCTTATAACTCATTGCAGATTAACAGGCAGCAACTATTGCTTCTATGACATTATTACTGAGGTCTGTCCTCTATGGCATTGGATTAAAATATCCATGAATTCTCCAGACCAGCAAACCACCAAAACTTCTGCTTTAATATAGGTGTCACACTTACTGATGAATAGTTAATCAAGGGCATTTGAAAAGCAGCACATGACTATTACTTACCTTCTTAATTCCTATGGAAGCATTATTATTATTACTCATTTTAAAACACCATTGTTCTATGGTACTGTACATGTGAAGAGGGTTTCCATACAAAATGCATATATAAGATACAGTGACCAAACTCACAGTGACAAACCGATACAGAAAAGGAGAGGACCCTTTCCTCAAGAGCTTACAATCTACAAGATAGAGAAGGAGAACGTAGGTCAGGGATTGCAGCAGCTCCAGTGGCAGCGGGATTATTGCAGGCTTTTCTGAAGGCATGGGCTTCCAGGTTGCGTCTGAAGATTTCAATTATGGAAAACATTTGAACAGGCACTGAATTACAGAGAATGGGGTATGCTTGGGAAAAATCCTAGGTGAAGAATGCACAAGGGTGAGAAGCAGACCTTGTGATGATCGAAAATTACGAAAGGGAATATATTGGAAGATTACTGTAGTTTGGATGTATGGAGGAGACAGATTTTGGACATTGACAGTGTACCTAATTTTATACACACTGCCTCTGCATTGTGGCCTAGTTTTTATGATAAAAATAATAGCAAGTGCAATTTGTCATGTGTTTCTGTGTATCTGAGATTGGATACAGCTAATTTTAAGTCCTTTTGAGGACCAGTTATTACTTAGTTTTTCTCATTACGGTAACAATATTGGTGCTTTCTGCCCTACTAAACGCTATAATCACAATTATCAAATCATATTTTTGCAGTTTCTGGTTTCTATATTAGGTGAATTGCTAAGTCTTGTTTCTCTTTAATGTAATTTTCCTTACAGCAATTTACTGGATCTTTCAACATTTAATCAACAAAAATGTTGTTCATTATTTAAGTTTATCCAAAACGGTTGGATTTTTGAGCATGTGGGACCCCATGGCATTAACATCAGCACAAAATCTGTGAGCCAGTAGCTCCATGTCATGCGTTTCTATCTCCAAGCTTTTGCATGCAAACCTTATATCACCAAGCACAATGCGAAAAGTCAGATGGAGCCGTGTAAAGATCACTGCCAGTGGATTGTGAAAAGTGGGGTAACAAATCATACTTCTCTATATGGCTTTCTCATGGACAAGATTGGATTTGGAAAATTACAGGAAAATGTTAACTGCCTGACAGCATTGTACCAACTATGAAGTTTTGTAGAGGAATGATAATATTTTGGGTTTCAATACATTTTGAACAATTATATGCATCTAACTTAATGGGAACAGTTTGCGGAATGTATTTCCTGCTCCAGTATGTGCACAAAGCAAGGTCCATGAAGGCGTGGTTGGGGGAGTTTGGTGTAAAACAGTTGGCTGGCACAAAGTCCTAAATTTGACCCAATTAAAAATCTTTGAGATAAACTACAATATAAATTGTGAGCCAGGACCTCTCATTCAACATTAGTGTCTAATGTCACAAATGTTATTTGGCATGAATGAGTAAAAATTCACACATACACCTTCCAAAATCTCGTAGAAAGCCTTCTCAGAAGACTAGAAACTGCAAAGAGAGAGCCAAATCCATACTGATACCTATGAATTAAGAACGGGAGGTCATAAGTGCTCCAGTAGGTGAAGTATGTAAGTGCCCCAATACTTTTGACCATATTTAAAAAAAAAAAAAAAAAAAAAAAAACATTTGTGTGTGTTATACTAGATTTTTATTATTTCATCATCAAAAGGCTTCATAAATGAATCGCTTCTGCATTATTACATAGATTATTGTAGAGGACTATGTAATATTATACAATTCTAGTATGTAAAAATCCTAATCTGCAGCCACCAATCAGTCCCCACCATGATTCGTCACTACAGTTTGTTAAATGGGCAGTGGTGTTCTGCACTTTTCTCCCCTTGGGAGCATGTTTACTGGAGTTAGTAGAAATACATCATATGTCTAGTTTTTTGTTTGTTTGTTTGTTTTTTTTACGTCAGATCTGGAGACTTCATAATTATGCCAAAATCCAGAGTAAAACTTTGGGGGAATATTACATACACTACTGAACAATGCCAAAAAATTGGAAAAGTGGTAAGAAGATTTATTCATATGAATTTAGCATCAAATATCAATTTTTAGATGACACCATTTTAGTGTGATAGACTGGTGCAGGGGCAGACATATCATTGTTGCAACCAGTGCAGCCAAACAGGGGCTTAATGGATAAGGGGGGGCCATTTCCCCTTCCAAAGCAATAAACAGCTTTGGTCACACATGTTTTTGCCCAGGGGCCCTCCACTGGTGGTGTCTGCCGCTGGAATGGTGTAAGCAATCCCGACCCCATGGCATTTAATAGGAAAATAATATACTGTTACCCACTGTGCTTAAACTAATGTGGAAAAAATTCTGTTCTATTGGAAGTTGAAAAAACCTAACACAGCTTCTTATATATTCATCATATTAACTGTACCAGACCTACTTGGCCGCCAGCCTAATGATGCTTTGACCAATCGTACAGCCAACAGCCATCTTGGCCGTTTCTCCCATACACAGAAGTGCTTGCTTGGCCAAGCGCTCCTGTTATCTATAGGAAAGCTGACGACAGACATCTCTATTGGTGGCTTATCTCTGGGAGAACAATGAGATCAGCAGTCCAAAATCGGACATGACATCTCCCCTGACAATCAGCAGGTCACCACCATAACATTAGACCGTCAGTGAACCAGTCGATATCGGCGAATGCAGCTGACATTAGTCTAATGTGCATGGGGGCTACAGAAATAAGAGCTTGCACACTTGTGCTGATATATGTATAGTAATATGTCTTCTTATCTGGCACATACAGTAGAGGAGGTACAGGCCAGAACGTTAGCACGAGTCTCAAATCCATTATTCAGTTTAGTTAATAGAGTCTAGGGCTCCAACAATTTAATTGCATCCTAGGTGAGATGAATTTCGATTTCCCAGTATAATTTATCTTCTGTTTCATGTTTCTTTAGAGTTCTGTATGTCTGAGATCATCAAACACTTAATTAAAATGAGGACCATAAGGAGACAAAGAAAAGAGGAAAGAATTAATTAAAGTCAATCTCCTACCAATAGCTCTAGAAACAGACAGGCTTCCATTAACTCTCCATGCACCAAACCAGACCACGCATCCTCCAAGGGCCTCAATACGATGTTTTTCATCCTATATATATATAAAAAAAAAATCCACAAGGTTTGTCGGGTGATGAAAGGTTTAACATCTTATTGATATCAAACAAGAGTGATCGGAGAGCTATATAAAACCACTGCAACAATTTGACATAGAAAGCTAAAGTAAGGACGGGTCCACACAAGCGTATTTCATGCTCCAGCCTGTTCAGGGCTCGTGCAGACATCCGTGTACCTCGAACGACTGCTGTCAGTCATTCTGACAGATAGCACTCGCAGCCAGGTTAGGCCGGGTTCACACTGTGTCCAGGCAGTCCGTAAGAAGGACTATGTTACACCGCGGCAAAAACGCGGTGTAACGTAGTCCGTTACGGCCGCCATTGACTGCAATGTCGGACGCATCGCTAGCGCACGCCCACAATGGGCGTGCGCTAAGGATGTGTCGTCATTGAGTGATGGACCCTGAGACGTGGGCTGCAGCGTTTCCGGGTCCGTCACTGCTAGCGCAGATAGAGCTAGCAGGTGCTCTATCTGCGCTAGCGCGATGTAAACGTTAGCACTTGCGCTAACAGCAGCCCGTTAGCGTATGTGCTGAACGGGCTGCTGCTAATGCAATGTGAACCTGGCCTTAGTCAATGAGGCCGTGCACATGTCCGATTGTTCTCCTTGGGTCAGGTATTCCGAGGAAAGAAATCGCAGCATGCACAATTTTCCTCTGATAAGGACACTCGCCCTTTCATGTCTATGGGTTCAAGGAAAACATCGGAGTGTAGATTTTCACGGACTGACAGAAAGGAGAATTTTTCTTTTTACTCTCCACATCCGAGAAAATCAGATCACACTCCGTTGAAGGTATGATTAGCATAATCAAAGTGATTTTCTCAGATGGAAAACATACAGTTGTGTAACCCTTGCCTAATCGACACATATGAGGCGAAAATTTGGGCTGGGAAACCAGAGGCCAGTCCAGGCATTGCGGCCCGTATATGCACCATGAAATACGCTTATGTGAACATGGATCAACGATACAGCCCAACATATGTTATGTTCAGTATGGATTTAAAGTAAGTGCACCATGTGAATTGCAACAGTGTAATGTAACAGTGCTGCCATGTTGGGAAGAACTAGCATTTATCTTATTTTCTCCTGTTCTGACCATTTTTGGGCGGATGGCACCCATCTGAAGTAACATCTTACTGCTAGAACAACTTTCTGATGTAGGAAATAAGCAGCACAGAAGAGATACAGAGGAGGCAATATAAGGCAGCTCAGTGGTTAACCCTGTTTCTTTGTAGCGCTAGGGTCCTGGATTCAAATCCCACCGAAGACAATTGCATTGAGTTTCCATTGGGTTCCTTGGGATACTCTGGTGTGTTCTCACACTTTAAAGATATACCAATAGGAAATTTAGATTGTAAAAATTGCTGATGACTTTGATGATACTGCACAATATGATGGCTCTATATAAGCAGACATAATACATACGGAACATCAATGCCTAAATCAGTGCTTCTAAAACTGTTACACAATCTCACTAGAGAGGTCAACTAATTCTAGATGAGGACATACTGCCACTCAATTGTCCTAAAGCCAACATCAAAGACTCATCATTTTGGAACATGACAGATCTGTCCCGGCAAAAGTCATATAGCGTCTCATCCAAGAAGATATTCTGCCCAAATAGCTACAGTTAGGGTGATTCAGTAGGAGTCCATTGTACTCGAGTCTTGTGATGACTAAGGACATTGTGGCTGACATGGTAGATATTGTTGCTGGCACTAGTGGTAGTCCACATGTTCCTTTTTTGGCATAGACTGCTGGTGAGGCCCAAAAATAGTTTTCAATGCCATGGTCTACATTAAGGAGTCTAACACTTTTTCTTCTAGTGTCTTGCCAAAAGAATCAAAATGTGGACCTCACCACACCAAGATGTGGTCAGGCCCTCACTATTAGGGTTCGATCACACTGGCGCATAAAAAATAAATACATTTGTCACAGTCTTATCCAGGATAGTGGGATGACTTTCTCTCACTTGTCATCCATGTGCTGTCTGTACGCAATCCATTTTTTTTTTTTTTTTTACAAAAACGGATGTTATACTTTTGGTCTGCATGGCATGTGATTTTTTTTTCATCACACCGTACTGATTTCAGAGTGGAATCGCAGCATGCTGCAATTTTTTTCTCACGCCGAATACAGCTGAGAAAAAATATGCAGGTCTGCTCTGCCTCATTAAATAACATTGGTCTGAATGCAATCTGACTTTTTTATCGGATTTCACTTGTCCGATTTATACGCTAGTGTGAGCGAGCCTTTAATGGTGAAAGTGACTGTCTTCTGAACTTTATAACATCACAATAAGCACAAAATAAGTTACTAAACCCAAACTTGCCGATGCAGCTTATGTTCAGTTTGGTGAATACTGCCTCCCATCTGCACCTCACCAACTAGGGGTCCCCTCACTGGTAAGGTCCATCTCACATTTTGAGAAGCACTGTTCTAAACTCCACAACGTTGCAAAAAAATAATGTTCCTTATATAAAAATATAGACCAACTTGTGTTATGTAAACATACCAGAACCAATAATATGAAAAGACCATATTCATAGGAGATACTCTTAGAAGAGCAATATGAAAATCATAGAAGATAAAAGAGCCTATAACTCCCAGATGTAACCATATTGTACTCAATAAAATGCTATTTGCCATAGAGGTAGTTTAGAAAAATGTACAAATGTATATACCACTTTATTAATAATCAAGTACAAAAACAGGCAAACAATGAGTGCGAATAATAAAATCGAAATCACTGGACAGGTCAAACAAACAATGACCGGCTATCCGTAAAAAACAGGATACTCAACAGGTTTGGTGAATACTGCCTCCCATCTGCACCTCACCAACAACTGGGGGTCCCCTCACTGGTAAGGTCCATCTCACATTTTGAGAAGCACTGTTCTAAATTAATTATCTAAGAAGTTTCACCATGTTGTGAGTACAATGCTATTTTAATTAAAGATGTGCACTGGCGCTAAGTATCCACTTCTATCCCCAGCTGCAAGTTACAATGTAAACGCTACAATTTTGCAAAAAATAATGTTCCTTATATAAAAATATAGACCAGCTTGTGTTATGGGAGGAACAAATAGTAACAAAGGGGAGGAGAAATATGGAATATTCACCGTAGGATAATGAATGTTACACGTATTTGTTCCAATGGTGGTACAATTTATATTTAATTCACTTGTAATCTGCACCACTACATAAGCCAAGATATATTTATATGAGTCTTAAGATTATGTTCACACTTTGTAATTTATGCTGAGACTTTGACACTGGAGTTCCATCATATATGTGTGATCAATATTGCTGGAACTTAATTTCACTTATATTGCACTATGTCCAAAAATATTCCATATGCATAAATAAAAAAATAAAATGTGCTTTTCTATATCATACAATTGTGACTTATTTCTTGTGTTTAAGTAAGTGTGTAGGTTCCATGATTGTAATAGGCCACATATGTGGAAATATAATAGCACCAAATACTAGGTCATGTATCAACACCCACGTTAAACAGCAACATGTAAATAAATTGCTGTGGCTGGCGATATGCAGTCAGTATTACATTGCGGTCCTTGTTGACCACCAATATCAATTGTCACATAGAAGGATCTAAATAGTGATTTATAAATTTGCACATATACTGTACAGACCGAAAGTTTGGACGCACCTTAAAGATTTAAAGATTTTTCTGTATTTTCATGACTATGAAAATTGTACATTCACACTGAGGGCATCAAAACTATGAATTGACACATGTGGAATTACGGTATATACTTAACAAAAAAGTGTGAAACAACTGAAATTATGTTTTATATTCTAGGTTCTTCAAAGTAGCCACCTTTTGCTTTAATGACTGATTTGCACACTTTTGGCATTCTCTTGATGAGCTTCAAGAGCTAGTCACCGGGAATGGTTTTCACTTCACAGGTGTGCCCTGTCAGGTTTAATAAGTGGGATTTCTTGCCTTATAAATGGGGTTGGAACCATCAGTTGTGTTGTGCAGAAGTCTGGTGGATACACAGTTGATAGTCCTACTGCATAGACTGTTAGAATTTGTATTATGGCAAGAAAAAGCAACTAAATAAAGAAAAACAAGTAGCCACCATTACTTTAAGAAATGAAGGTCAGTCAGTACGAAAAATTGGGAAAACTTTTAAAGTGTCCTCAAGTGCAGTGGCAAAAACCATCAACCGCTACAAAGAAACTGGCTCACATGAGGACCGCCCCAGGAATGGAAGACCAAGAGTCACCTCTGCTTCTGAGGATAAGTTTATCCGAGTCACCAGCCTCAGAAATCACAGATTAACAACAACTGTTAAGAGGAGACTTTGTGCAGCAGGCCTTCATGGTAAAATAGCGGCTAGGAAACCACTGCTAAGGACAGGCAACAAGCAGAAGAGACTTGTTTGGGCTAAAGAACACAAGGAATGGACATTAGACCAGTGGAAATCTGTGCTTTGTTCTGATGAGTCCAAATTTGAGATCTTTGGTTCCAACCGCCGTGTCTTTGTGCGACGCAGAAAAGGTGAACGGATGGATTCTACCTGCCTGGTTCTATCGGTGAAGCATGGAGGAGGAGGTGTGATGGTGTGGGGGTGCTTTGCTGGTGACACTCTTGGGGATTTATTCAAAATTGAAGGCATACTGAACCAGCATGGCTACCACAGCATCTTGCAGCGGCATGCTATTCCATCCGGTTTGCGTTTAGTTGGACCATCATTTATCTTTCAACAGGACAATGACCCCAAACACACCTCCAGGCTGTGTAAGGGCTATTTGACCAAGAAGGAGAGTGATGGGGTGCTATGCCAGATGACCTGGCCTCCACAGTCACCAGACCTGAACCCAATCGAGATGGTTTGGGGTGAGCTGGACCGCAGAGTGAAGGCAAAAGGGCCAACAAGTGCTAAGCATCTCTGGGAACTCCTTCAAGATTGTTGGAAGACCATTCCCGGTGACTAATTCTTGACACTCATCAGGAGAATGCCAAGAATGTGCAAAGCAGTCATCAAAGCAAAAGGTGGCTACTTTGAAGAACCTAGAATATAAGACAATTTCAGTTGTTTCACACTTTTTTGTTAAGTATATAATTCCACATGTGTTAATTCATAGTTTTGATGCCTTCAGTGTGAATGTACAATTTTTATAGTCCTGAAAATACAGAAAAATCTTTAAATGAGAAGGTGTGTCCAAACTTTTGGTCTGTTCTGTATGTATATCACACTTAATTAATTGACCTCGTTGTACTGACAATTGCAGCCCCAGTACCTGAGCGTCTTGAGTTCAATAGCCCCTGTCTATGATTCACGATGAACTGTGTTGAATTGTCGGGAGTACAATTTTTGGGGCATAGCGCAAAATAAGTCAAAATTAAGTTCCAACTTATTGATCACACCTATATAACGGTGGTACTCCAGTGTCAAAGTGTCAGCATAAATTTCAAAGTGTACAAATGAGCACAAGACTCAAGACTTGATCTCCGAGTATTTGTTAGTGCTCGGAGATTTAGTTTTCATCGCAGCAGCTGGATTATTTACAGCTACTAGCCAGTCTAAGAACATGTGGGGGTTGCCTGGTTGCTAGGGAATCCCCACATGTAATCAAGCTGGCTAGTAGCTGTAAATCATTCAGCTGCAGCGATGAAAACTAAATCTCCAAACACTAACAAATACTCGGAGCTCCCCGGAGCGTGCTCGGGAAAACCCGAGCAACTAGTACACTCTCTAATCACTAATAAGGAACAATGCTATTTTTGCATATTTTTCAATGGGGTCCTTTAATTCCAAATAGTAGCAGAATCAAAATATTAACAGTACAGAACCATTCAAGGAATTCAGAAAGGTTAGCTTTGAATGATCCAGCCATATAAAAGTGATGAATCAAGGAAACAATTAGGTAATGAAATTAATGTAACCTGTTTGAAACTTTAAGTCCGCCAAATAATTTATATGGCTCTGTAGCCCTTTCAAAGATAAGCCAGTAGAGTCGATCCCTTTATGACCTAAAAGCAATGAAAGGGCTTTGAACCTGTCAGCAGTATTTTGCTAAGTAAACTACATGCACTGTCAGGTTGGTGCTGTTAAACTGATTAAATTATACCTGGGGTGAAGAAATCCATCTTGTAGTTCTTGTGTAATCAGTGTTAGAAGTTTGCAGTTAATGATATGTCCGTGCTCTGGGGCGGAACTGTAGGCAGAGTCTTATCTTCCTGCTCTAAGCCAGAGAAGCCAAGGAAAGACCTGCTCGCAGGCCGCCCCGAAGCACAGTCTGTCTCTATGATAAAGAACATGATTGTGCTTTGGGGCGGCCTGTGGGTAGGTCTTTCCTTGACTTCTCTAGCTTGGGGCAGGCAGTTAAGACTCTGCCTACAGTCCCGTCCTGGAACACGGGCATATCTTACCGACAAACTTCTAACACTGATTACACAAGGACTACAAGATGGATTTTGTCACCCCAGGTATCATTTTAATCAGTTTACCACTGCCAACCTGACCGTGCCTGTAGTTTACTTAGCAAAATCCTGTCGACCGGTGTAATTTAAGCTCCAAAATAATGATACAATGATGCAATTCTGCATATTGTGTTTGCTGCGTTTGGTAAAAAACGTTTGCCAATTTACCAATGAAAAGAACACTCCAGATAAAGATGACTGTGCTAGTTCCATAGTCCTCACCTCTCTGTCAGGTTTATGTGGCTTCATTAATTCCACAGCTTGTCCCCTTCGTACGAGCATCACCTGTGAGTCTCCCAACCAGGCCACGTGCAGCATGTTGCCACGGATAAAGATCACCACACCAGTTGTACCACAGCGGAGATTCTAGGGTATAAATGAGAAAATGTATACATTTATTTAAAGTGTAAGGCGCCATATAACAAAAAGAAGTCTCTCTTGGTGAACTGAAATTGATGCACAAGTTTGTCTTATACAAATCATAAGCAAGAAATTAAATTGGTTTTATGAGAAAGGATTCTAAGTAATCAGTTTGGTTCCTAAAACACCACTCATCGAATGTTCCCATTAATTTTAGTTTAGCAATGAACATGGATATATCAATCAGTTAAGATGATTCTGTCAAAATTATTGCACCCCTCACCACCAACTATTTATGTGCACATGTAGCTAGTAATACATGTACATGGCCAGTCCATTATGCCATTATTGAAAAATCAGCATTTGAATTAACATGAAAATGAGACTGAAGATCTCAAGCCTCTGTCACTCCAGCTCTATTCCACATCCTGGGCCGCCGCTTTCTGCTTGAGTGACAACTCCTGAAATCACACAGCATAGAGGCCGTCAGTCAGGCAAAAGGTGGCAATCTCAATTTATATTAAGTCAAATGCCAATTTTTCAGTAATGCAGGAAGGGACTGGTCATGTAAAGGCATTGCTGGACTTGTTTTTGAAAGACCTACTGTATATGCGCATATAAGTAGTTTGGGGGGTTAAAGGGACACTGTCACCTGAATTTGGAGGGAACAATCTTCAGCCATGGAGGTGGGGTTTTTGTGTTTTTGATTCACCCTTTCCTTACCCGCTGGCTGCAATATTGGATTGAAGTTCATTCTCTGTCCTCCGTAGTACACGCCTGCACAAGGCAATCTTACCTTGCCCAGGCGTGTACTACGGAGGACAGAGAATGAACTTCAATCCAATATTGCAGCCAGCGGGTAAGGAAAGGGTGAATCAAAAACACAAAAACCCCGCCTCCATGGCTGAAGATTGTTCCCTCCAAATTCAGGTGACAGTGTCCCTTTAAAATCCTGTGGACAAATTCCCATGAAATAATCACACTTGTTCAAAATATCTCCTCCTCAAGCATGTCCATATTATCATAAAAATGTTTGAATGTGAAATACATGAAAATCAAAGAGCTTAAATAATGCAATAATACAGAACATTCAACAAAAGTATGAATTTAGACTTGGGCAACATTTATCAAGTAAAACATGGATAGGAACATTGCAAATTTATGTGCAGTGCATAGTGTTACAGAGTTTTATTTTTATGGGGTTTTATGCCAGCTCCGCCAATTTTTTGGATCCTGTGTGAAGCTTGGCAGACGCGGCATGAAATTGAACAGCTCAACAGGTTCACTATAATTTGCACTACAAAAATTACAGGGGTAAATTATAGTAGAAATGTGCTTAAGGGGAATCTGTCAGCAGGTTTTTTTGCTATTTAATCTGAGAGCAGCATAATGTAGGAGCCGAGAGAGTCTTATTCCAAGGATTTGTCACTTATTAGGTTGTGTGCTGTAGTTTCAATGTAATCAGTGTTTTATCAGCAGGAGATTATCGCCAGAGGACTATATTTCATGTGCAGGCCAGTCAGGCTAATCTGTGTAACCCCGCCCCCACTGCCGATTGGCAGCTTGTGGAGAATTCACAATGTACATAAGAAGCTGCGAGTCGGGGGGGGGGAAGGGCGGAGAAGAAGTCACACAGAGAAGAAGTCTTAGCTCTGCTACATTTACATCAGACAAAACAGGGATTCTATCAAAACTGCACCAAGCAGCTTAGTAAGGGAAACATCGCTGGAAACAGGCTCTCGGTCTCTACATTATGTTGCTATCAGACCAAAGAAAAAACCTGCTGACAGATTCCCTTTAAGTCTATTAATGGAGTACATTTTCTGCTTTCGGTGCATGAACAGTTAAAATACGCACTTGCCTTATAATTAATTTAGTGCATACTACGCCAGCAGAGTTTGGTCTTGAGAAATCTCATTCTTTGTAGTGAAATTACAAAACTTGCAATCACCAAGTGTACTATGTCCAAAGAGATTCAGAAGGATTGCTGCACAATAGCACTGCTTAGATCAGCGCAGTTACGAGGGCGAGTCAAATAAAATCCGCACTCCGATTATAGTAAAACTTCCCGTATTATCAGCGCATTCCTTATGAGGTCAGTTCATTTGTGACAGCGGTGTAAGACCCAATATTCCATGGATAATACAACTGGCGAGAATATGATAAAGCTTGTGACTGGCTCGGCACTGGATTCCAGTCCTATCATACAATGTCTATGGGATCCAAGCTACTAGATTACGCTGTACGTAATGTGCCATCATAGGATGTCCAAGGCCCGGCTAATGTCTGCAGGATAGAGAAATATTATTATCATTCTCCAAGTGTGGTTGTCGGATAATACTGCTGGGCGCCTTAACTTTGGACACAGCTGGTGAGGTTCCAGGCACATCATCTTTGGGTATACTGACAGCTCAGTGCTGTTTTGTTTCTGTCCAATGTCACCTTGAGTTTCATGTCACTGTGATAGATATCACGGTGTCACATGCACATCTGCTCCAATGTGAGAGAATATTGCGCGTGCACAGAATAATGTTACGGCCAACCCCTCCCCCACCTCATACCAGTTATATTGCTTCAGGAAAGCAGTTCAATGCTTGCGCACAAGAAATCATCAGGCTGTTTAATACTGTGGAAGTATACAGATCTCTTCTAAATGGATCTATTGCATATGTCTGTTCAGGTGAATAATTACTTGTCATTTCTAGAAACTTCATCTATTTCTCCACTACAGCAGCAAAACGTACAGAGCGAAAATATAAATTAATGTATACAAATGCAGTTACATTCACAATTTAGTATTCATTAAAAAGTGCAGATTAAAAAAAATAATGAAATGATTATAAATTTAGATTACAGCTAGTACTTTCATATTAAAATACTAACAATACACATTAGGACAACAATACAAAACAATAAGGTGCCAGTGCTTGTAAACCAAACCGTGCTCAAGTAAAAAAAACTGGTTCAATCTCACCCAAGTTGGCTTGTCGTGATCTCAGTCGTAGGTGCCTTTTTTTCCCAGGATAGGCAAAATGGCAAGCACTTGTCAGTTCTTTCTGAGGCTACATGAACCAAATGTGGCTGTTCATGTGAGACATTGCTATCTTTCCAGGACCCCCTGATGAACCCTCCAAATGTTGGGAGAAACAAGTTGGGGTGGCTACATGACCCTATGGGTAATATATTTATAGTTTTACACTAGGGTACCGCCCTTGTGAGGGCGGCAGCAATGCAGGGGCACGACACGGAGTTTGTAATCAATATATGTGCTCCCATTTACATCCTAACCCCTTAATTATATCATATGATACCAATGGTAACTGATCTCTAATCCGGTGAGGAGGCAAGTCCATACCACTGAGATCACGACAAGCCAACTTGGGTGAGATTGAACCAGTTTTTTACTTGAGCATGTATATTCTAATATAAGAAACTTTGTAATTTATCCTATCAGAATATTTGGTTTCTTTCTCCATTTATGAGACTTTTCTTTCTCTGGTCCCTGTCTCCTGAATTTATAATCCAATCTGAACAAAAACAGCTCAACTTCATCTTGACAAGACGGACTGGTATCACGGTGAAATATCGGGTTACACCTCCTATTATATTCTACAGAGAGGGTAGTGGGTTGAAGTGTCCGGAGCAGAGTAAGAATACAGGGAAAGGCAGAGAGAAAGAAAAATGGTGCTGAGCTTTCAAAAAAGTCAATTACCTCACCACAGAGCTGGATTCATATCTACACTGCTCAGTACCTGTTTAATGTCCTCCATGCTCCTGTTTTTGTGTGTATGCTAAGGAATAAATACACTCCTGTGTGCTGTTTATGGGAAGGTTCATATCAGCTAGTCTCCTCCCAACAGCTCAGAGTGAATTCCAAAGTAACCAGATTTTACTCTTATTTTATTCTCTCGGCCCAGAGATAATTTATGGGGCAGCTCAGATCTGCGATTATTTTCTCATGCCGATATCATCTGAGTGCGGTGCAATATACGCCGACACTGGCAGTGGAGGAGATGGAGAAATTTAATTTCTCCCGCCTGCTCCACAGCTGTGCTCTGATCCTCTCCGAGAGGCTCGGAGCACGGTGCACTGATTCTTGGCTCCCGCTCGCAGCAGAGCAGGAGCCGAGGGTCAATAGCATATCACATCCGATGCTCTCACATCGTATGCCATACGCTAGTGTCACTCCAGCCTAACAGTAAACGTTCATTTGACAAGCTTAGGGTTTACTGCTTTCCTTGTCTTCGCTGAAAACTGAGACAATACACCTTAACCTCAACCTTATAATAATAATTATTATTTTTATATAGCGCTAACATATTCCGCAGCGCTTTACAGACATTATCATCACTGTCCCCATTGGGGCTAACAAACTAAATTCCCTATCAGTATGTCTTTGGAATGTGGGAGGAAACCAGAGAACCTGGAGGAAACCCACGCAAACACGGAGACAACATACAAACTCTTT
Source organism: Ranitomeya imitator (assembly GCF_032444005.1). Lineage (NCBI taxonomy): Eukaryota > Metazoa > Chordata > Amphibia > Anura > Dendrobatidae > Ranitomeya > Ranitomeya imitator. Next base: position 438,108,333 of record NC_091284.1, read on the forward strand.
GCAGATATTGTCCTTGGTGGGATTTGAACCCAGGACTCCAGCGCTGCAAGGCTTCTGTGCTAACCACTGAGCCACCGTGCTGCCCTTCTGGCACACAGAAATGCATCATCCCCAGACTGACAATAACATGAAGCACGGCTATGGAAATACAGAGAACTTTGAAAATATAATTAGGCTTACCGGTAATTTGATTACTAGGAACCTTCCACGACAGCCACTTCAGAGGTTGTCTTCCCCGCCCTAATAGGGGACAGGAACATAAAAAGGTTAAATACCCCTCCCCTTCCTGCAGCCACCAGTGTTTTCCTGGACACAGTAGCATGTATAATTACCACAAAAGTGCAGGAATCTTTCAATAAATAAACATTAGATAGGGAGGGAAATTGGTGCGGTCGTGGAAGGTTCCTAGAAACCGAATTACTGGTAAGCCTAATTCTATTTTCTCTAGTCACCTTCCACAACAGCCACTTCGGAGTAGTAGCAACAGCTAATTTCTCTAGGGAGGGATCACAGCCTGCAGAACTCGTCTGCCAAATGTTAAATCCCTATTGAAAATTAGCAGGTAATGTTTGGTGAACATGTGGACGGACGACCAAGTGGCAGCTTTGCATATCTGCTCTGATGAGGCATTCCCCCCTCTCTGCCCATGATGTTGCCATTGCCCGGGTAGAATGTGCCTTCAGTGAAGCAGGTGGATCAAGTTTCTGTGATGAGTAAGCCAGGCAAATAGATTGTTTGATCCAATTCGCGATCGTGTTCTTTGCCACCTTCTTGCCTTTGGTCCGTCCGGAGAACTGGATGAATAAATTTTGGTCAATTCGCCAGGCTTCAGTCTGTCATACATAAGATAGAACCACCCTGCGGACATCAAGGGTGTGGAAGGTCTCTTCCTTGGGGTTGGAGGGGTTTGGGCAGAATGAGGGCAGCACAATGTCCTGATCCCTATGAAAATTTGAGACTACTTTAGGTAGGAAGGACTGATCTAGTCTCAGTATAATGCTATCCGTAGTGAACTTCAGATAAGGTTCCTGTGTGGACAGGGCCTGTAACTCTCCTACACGTCTAGCCGTAGTGATTGTGACTAAGAAAACTGTTTTAAGGGTTAAGTTTTTTATGGTCATAGATTCCAGGGGATCAAACGGATCTTGGGTTAGACTGTTAAGAACGATATTGATGTCCCAAGGCGGCATCTTACTACGGAGTCTAGGACGAATCCTGGATGCTGATGTCATGAAGCGCTTGATCCAGCGGTGGCCGGCTAAGTCTAGATCAAAAAAGGTGATAGGGGCCGATACTTGCACTTTGAGTGTGCTAGAGGTAAGGCCCATTTCTAAACCTCTCTGTAAAAAGTCTAAGACCTGTGCTATATTGGGATGGAAGGGGTCTGGGGTTTCTGGGGAGCACCAGGAAGTAAACCTTTTCCAGACCTTGGCATAGATGGCATTGGTTACTGGCTTTCTGCTTTTTTGTAGGCTTTGGATTACTTTATCCTAGAGTCCTTTGGCTCTTAAAATTCTGGCCAGGTTCAGTTTGTGTAGGTCCGGATGCAGTAGGGGACCTCGGTGAAGGAGGTTGACTTTTTGAGGTAGAAGCCAGGGACCTTCTAGAGTCATGTCCAATAGGGCATTGTACCAGCTCCTCCCTGGCCACAGTGGAGCGATTAGGATTGTGGTGACCCAGTCTGTTCTGATTTTTTGTAGTGTCCTTGCCAGCATGGAGATGGGTGGAAAAGCATACGCGAGGTTGAACCTCCACGGTTGTGAGAACGCATTTATTCCCTGCGCCCCATGCGTGCGATAAAGGGAGAAAAATGTCTACGCCTTCGCATTTTGTTTGTTGGCAAACAGGTCCACCTCTGGAGTTCCCCATCTCGAGGTTAGGGACATGAACACTGTTTGGTTGAGGCACCACTCTCCTGGATGTATGTCTTTCCGGCTGAGGAAGTCCGCTTGAGTATTGTCTAACCCTCTTAGATGTACCGCCGTGACTGACAGAAGGTTTTTCTCTGCCCAGAAAAAAATTCTTGTTGCCATTTCTTTCAGACCGGCATACTTCGTTCCTCCCTGGTGTCGCAGGTAGGCCACTGTGGTCATGTTGTCCGAGTATATACGAACATGGTGATCTTGGTCAGCGCAGATGACACTTTTAGGGATTTTTCCACAGCCTTTAGTTCTCTTAGGTTCGAGGAACTGCTGCTGATGCTTGATGCCCATCGTCCCTGAAAGTGGTAACCCTCTACCACTGCACCCCAGCCTCGTCTTCTGGCATTTGAGCGGAGTGTCTTCAGGGGAAGCTGATCCCAGCTGACCCCACTCTGAAAATTTTGGTAATCTAACCACCACCTCAAGGCCGATTTTCCGTGGCCGGGGAGAAAAATTCTTTGAGATAATGGAATATGTTGTTCCCTGGAATGTAGAAGCACATAGGTTTGAAGGGTTCGCGAGTGAGCCTGAGCCCAGTAAACTGCTTGGATGCATGCGGTAAGGGATCCTAGAACGGACATAGATTCCCTGAGGGTCGGTGCTCGCTGGTCCCTGAATCTGGTTATTTTGCGGACAAGGTCGCTCTGATGATCCCTGGGTAGAAATGATGTCCTTTCTTTCGAGTCCAGGAGAAACCCCAGAAACTTTCTCCTTGAGGAGGGATGGATCTCTGACTTTTCTAGATTCGGGATTCAGCCTAGGAAACATAATATCTCCAGGGTCTTTGTTACGTCCACCTCCAGACAGGGGGTAGATGGTGCCATGATGAGAAAGTCGTCCAAATATGGGACAATGTATATTACCTGGCGACGGATGAAGATCATTACTTCCGCCATAATTTTTGTAAAAACCCGTGGAGCCAAAGAGATGCCAAAGGGTAGGACCCTAATGAACAGAGACCTGGCCACGCATGTGGAGGCTATGTTAGTCTTTAGTAAATTTGTGGAGGTGTCCCAGGACTTTTTTAAGCTCCCTATCTTTCGATCCATTGGATCCTTGAGCTGGGAAGAGTCTTCAAAGGGAAGGGCTGTTTTTTTAGTTACCCTGGACACTTGTACATCCACTTTTGGGGTCTCCCATAAGGAGTTATCTCCGTCCAAGGGAAAACAGTTTTTTAGTTCTGAGAGGATACTAAGACCTTTTTCAGGGAGGCCCCATTTGTGTAGAATTAGATTCTGTATATTTTTATGTACAGGAAATCCTTTTTGATATTTGGGCTTTAGACCCTCAAACATCTCATCCTGTACCATAAGCTTAATTTCCTCATCCTCCACCCCCATGGTGCCTCTTACTATACTGACTAGGTCACCCATATCCTCAGAATAAAAAGTAATATTTCTTGTTTTCTGATTTAGGGGTGGTGGTGGAAGTGGAGCCCTCATTCTCCCAAATGTCCCCCGAACCCGAGGATTGAATCTCCCCAGAGTCTGAGTCGGACTCTATTGGGGCCGTTTTCCTCCTCTTAGGAGGAGGTGGTTGAGGCACCGGAATATGGGAGAGGCTACCCTCTCCCATATTCCGGTGCCTCAACCACCTCCTCCTAAGAGGAGGAAAACGGCCCCAATAGAGTCCGACTCAGAAGAAGACTGGACCTCTTGTTTAATGAGTGATCTTATGCTATCCAGAAGAGAGGGCTGCTCAGTGCGTAGGACCTCATCTATACAAGACTGGCAGAGCTTTTTCCCATATATAGATGAGAGTTTGGCTGCACACTTTACACTTGCGGCTTGTCCTTCTAGGGTCAGAGACCTTTTCTCTCTATAAGAGAGAAAAAGGGTTCACTAAGCCACTTGTAAGCATGTCTATAGGATAGCCGGGCCAACACCTGCTACTTACAGTAGGAGGGGGTACGCTGGGTTCTGCAAAAGCAGAGCAAGGGGGTTTGTCACCGTCCATGTCCGTCCACAGTCAGCACCAGACAGGCCTTACCTGGTGTCTCCCCCACATGGATCTTTAAAGGGGATTGTGGGTCAGCATCATCTGTGCTCCTCCTCCAATCCTGGCCCAATTGGGGGGAATCCTTCCTAGAACACCCCGGTAATACTGCCAGCTGGAAAACTGCCGGCTGGCGTGCACGTGAACTCCACGTAGAACACACAGGAAGAGGCCAGAAGTGATGCGCATTCCACTGGAAGTGAGGCGCACAGCGCCGAGAAGCGCGCCACCCTCCCCCAGCAAGCCCCGACCACGGACCGCACCGGAACGTGGCAAGGGAGGAGGAAACCGGGGGACTACCAGAGGCAGCCCATTCAGATCCTCTTCATGCCCCATAGGGGACTGGAAAACACTGGTGGTTGCAGGAAGGGGAGGGGTATTTAAACTTTGTGTTCCTGTCCCCTATTAGGACAGGGAAGACAACCTCCAAAGTGGCTGTCGTGGAAGGTGACTAGAGAAAGCAGAGATAAGAACGTGTATCATTAGTGGTTTTAGTAGCTAGCGTGACTGAGTTAAGTAATAGGTTTTATTTACGAGGTCTCAGTGACCTAACATGGTAGATACAATAATGTTAAAATGTAGGGATTTGCTGATGGGTACAGAATGGTGATGGTGGGAATTATGCCTTTTGTATCTTCAATACCATGGTACTAGTGATCTACAGTATAGTGCCCTCAACTTTGCGTCAAACTAATCTCAGTTGACCCCTTTTCTAACATGTCCCTCACCTATGTCACTGGCTCCCTGTTATCTAAAGATTACAATTCAGAATCCTTTCCCTAAATTCCAAAGCTTTTACAATTTTGGCAGCTCTGTATATTTTTACTCTTAATTTACAGATAACGACAGCACATACAAAAACTTATGGACCAAACTTGATCTTAAGTTATGTTCACATGTCACATTTTTTTCCGTTATTTAGGTATTCATTTTCTTCCATTTATAACGGAAACAGTAAGCAAAAAATGGATCTTTTACAAATGAAAGAAAAATGAATGGCTAATTAACGGATCCGTTTTCCATAGACTTCAATGTTAAAATAAGAGGTCCAATAGAGATCAGTTTTTTAAAAACTTTTTTGCCAATGGATTACTGCTGGATCCATTCTAACGAATCATTACTAACCATGTGAACACTGCCTTATCCTTTTGCAATAGTCCACAGAGTGAAACAAAAAAACAGTAATTCTATGTGCCTGCACTTCAGAAGCAAATGACAGCTGTATATTACAATTTTTGGGACTAGAGATCACTCTAATCACTGTCAATAGAGGCTACCCCCTGATCAGCACAATTATGTATGAGGGAACGGTAAGCTGCCTTAGCATTCGGGGTCTAACAAATATTTAATATTTTTTTTACAGCCTTCAGCTGAATCTCGAGCCATGGAGACTTCATGGAAGAACGCTGTATAGGAAGATCGATCTTGTGCAAGGCTAGATAGGTCCATTAGGGTCTTCTCCACCGTTATCTTGTTAGTATCAAGCCATCAGGTTACTAGTGTTCCTCTCCGCCGTGTTCCTTCTATTCTTCTGACAATGATGTCCAGTGATTGCGGTCTTTGTATGATGTGTCCAAAACAGGGAAGTCATTGATTGATGATCTTTGCTACTAGTGACAAGTCTGGATTGATTTGTTCTAAAATTGATTTATTTGTTCTTGCCATCCATGGTATTGATAACATCCTTCTCTAGCACCACATTTCAAAGGTGTCGATTCTTCATCTGTCTAGTTTCTTATCGTCCAGGTTTCGCATCCATATGTTACCACAGAAAAGACCAAACTATGTAAGAGCCATGTCTTTGTCGCCTGCGAAATGTTCCTCAATTTGAAGACCTTGTCCAGTGACTTCATTGTTGATGTATTATAGCATTGGTCAAATGGTCATATGATAAAGTTAAACAAGATAGGTAAATTGAAGGACAATAGCCACTACCACTATACCCACTATGTTGTGTCTAGAGATACATTTCAGGACATATCGATGTATAGCAGCAGTCATTAAACATTCCATAGAAAAAGAACGTTTGACAACTCCTTTCCTGTAAGGAAATTACTGGTTGTTTCTTGTCATATAGCAAGATTAACATTTCTAAAGCCTCCTGCATCTTTCACTTTTCCCACCAAAGACATGTCAATCAAGCCTACATGGGAGTGGGTGCTGCAGAGGTCGGAGAACATTTGCCTGCCGAAGAAATGCCCAACATGTTGAGAGTAATCTCAGAAATATTAGAATTAGACCTATTAAGATTAAAAATACTCAACTATCCTCTGTGCTGACCTCCACCATAAACCAGTAATGTCCTTCCAGAAAACAGTAACATTTGTGGGATAAGCCCTGTATCACACCATGTTTTTGTATTTGTTTTTTACAGCTACACTTCTTATTTTATTGAAAACAAAAAAAATGGATTAGCTGTAAAACCAATACAAACAGATGCAAGGATATGTGTATGTAAGCAAGTATGTGTGTGCTTTTTTTAAATATACCTAATATCCATATGCATTTTTTTATACCCATTTTTTATTTATTTATTTATTTTTTTACAGCTTACCGGATGAGGGTGAGGGAAGTCTAGAGATCATGTGACTAATTAAAAAAAATGGATGAAAGAATACATGCAAATGTAATGTAATATGTTGTTCTCTGTCTTCCAAACACCACAGTGTTATTAAAAACTGTTCAATTTTTCATCCATTTTTTTGTTAAAGGGAACCTGTCACCTCGTTTTTTCAGATTGAGATATAAATACTGTTAAATAGGGCCTGCGCTGTGCGTTACTATAGTGTATGTAGTGTACCCTGATTCCCCACCTATGCTGAGAAATACATTACCAAAGTCGCCGTTTTCGCCTGTCAATCAGGCTGGTCAGGTCGGGTGGGCGTGGTGACATCGCTCTTTTCTTCCCCAGCTTTCCGTTGGTGGCGTAGTGGTGTGCGCATGTCCAGAGTTCCGAATTCCCTGCGCGCACGTGAAGAAACAGCGCGCGATCTGCGCTGTTATCCCTTTCATCGGTGGGGGCGGCCATCTTCCTGGGGCCGTGCGTGCGCAGATGGAGTGCTCGGCTGCACGGGGCTTCAGGAAAATGGCCGCGGGATGCCGTGCGTGCGCAGAAGAGATCGCGGCGGCCGAGTTTGCATCTCGGCTTTGGGAAAATGGCCGCCGCGATCTCTTCTGCGCACGCGCGGCATCCCACGGCCATTTTCCTGAAGCCCCGTGCAGCAGAGCACTCCATCTGCGCACGCGCGGCCCCAGGAAGATGGCCGCCCCCACCGATGAAAGGGATAACAGCGCAGATCGCGCGCTGTTTCTTCACGTGCGCGCATGGAATTCGGAACTTGGACATGCGCACACGACTACGCCATCAACGGAAAGCTGGGGAAGAAAAGAGCGATGTCACCACACCCACCCGACCTGACCAGCCTGATTGACAGGCGAAAACGGCGACTTTGGTAATGTATTTCTCAGCATAGGTGGGGAATCAGGGTACACTACTACATACACTATAGTAACGCACAGCGCAGGCCCTATTTAACAGTATTTATATCTCAATCTGAAAAAACGGGGTGACAGGTTCCCTTTAAGTACACTTTTTATCCTGCAAAAAGAAACATGTACAAACGTATGTCAAACAGATACCCATTTAGCGTACGTGTCTCCCATTTTATGAACATACAAATGCACGGTTATGTCAAGTGAAACTGTCCTTTGCAAAATACATTTCTGAATACTCCCTAGTAAAAAGGAAAACTGTACAAAATCTTTTCCATCACACAGGGTGAAGAGAGGAAAACAACAGGAAAAAAAAGGAAAGCGGAGAATACTAAAAAAAAGGAAGAAATGTCAGAAAATATAAAGAAAAAAAAAATCAAGACAGCCGTTTAGGAGGAATAGTATTTGTTTTAAATCACATGACACATTTAATTGCAAAAAGAGGTGAATAAGAGATCATTCAGACTTTAGATCGCTACTTGGTTTTCATGGATGGGACCATACACCTAATAGTCTATGGGGCAGATCACGTCAGTGATCTGCAACAAAACACAGGCATGTCCGATTATGATCGAGCCTATGCAAGTCTATGTGTCCATGAAAAAAATCTGACAGCACTTGTATGCCTGTCACCACCTCGCAGTCCGGGGCGCCTTCTTTCTCTTCCCCGCCTGCTCTTACCTCTTCTGGTCCTGTCCTTAGCCAGCAGGGTCACGCTCCGGTCGTCCGCCGGCGCTCCGGGGTCCGTCCCTGCAGACATGCTGCCCGGGTCCTTGCTCCCATGTCTGCTGCACTTCCTCCTTTCTCTCCCTCTCCTATGGAGTGCATAGGGGGCGGTCAGTTGAGCTCTCTGGCTTCTTAAAGGGTCAGCCCCTCCCTACTCACTGCCCCTCCTCCCGGCCTATCACCTGGAGGCTGGAGGTATATAAGGATCTCAGTCACTCCTGGACGCCGCCTGGGCAACTTCTATTATCCTGAAGTTGCTGCTCCAGGTCTTATCCTGCTAGGCTTATCAGTCCAATTTGCCTGTCTTACTCTGTGTTCCTTTTTTCCCTAGGATCGAGTCTGGTCTCCACAGCATCCTGAGTCCAGTATCCTGTGTGGTTCCCTGCAGTCTTCTTCCTGCTTCCAAGTTCCACATTCAGCCCTGTTTTGTTTATTCATTTCTTCCTACCTCCTAGGTCGGTTTAACACAGGAGTCTCCCTCATCGGACCCTCTATTGGTGGTCTAGGGGAAATCCCTGTATAGGGGTCACTCCAAGCCTTGGTCTCCTTAGAGGTTTTCTGGTGTTGTGGCCCTGTGGCCTTCCTTTGGGGTGTCTCCCCTAGTGTTTGTATTACTGTACAATAAAGCGTTTGAACCTGCTTTCCTGGTCTGGTTCTCCCTTCCTGGTATCAGTAACCGCTGTATTTGCGGTCCAGTGGGTCCACCCGATAGACACGTCTGTAGGGCGTGATAATGCCATCTGTGTATAATCTGTGCACTGTCAGATTTTCATGTTTGATAGAAGTGATAGGGAAATCAGGGACCACCTTAATGTATTCTCATAATTCATACATATGTCTCTGAATATGTCCAGACATGTTTCATCTTGCTGAGACTGATTCTGCTGACTATTGATTTAAGTTGTTAAAGGGTGAGGCCAATCTAGATGAGAAATTGCAAAAATGTCTCATCAACTCTGATGTTAAATAATGATACACTGACCAAACACTTATGAAGTTCCGATCTGAAACACTAGTGAGCTAGGTTCATTTTTTGAGTGTGACAAGAAATCACTGATACCTGAAGAAGACCCAATGAAGTGGCCAGACTGAAAAAAAAAACGTAAAAGAAGTGATGCCAAGTCTATTCTCTTCTATTTAGCAATCCTTTGTTGTTCTACCAAGCAAATACCTGAGGTTGAGTCCCTACATGGAGAGATTGATAGCTAATAGCAGTGGAAAAGGGTTATTAAATTGTCCCTATACTATCGACAAACTTTGCATAAATCAATAGAACAAGCAAAAAAACTTTGTAATATGTTACTGAGAAATGGAAAATAAGCAGAGTCATAGAAACACAGATGGAGCTGAAGTTTCATTGAGCTTATCCCAGTGCAGGATTCATAGCTACACTGCTCAGTACTGATGTATAATGTCCTAAGTGCATCTGCTTCTGTCTGTGTGCTCTCTAATAGTGCACTTAAATGGACCAAAAATCAGTGAATGAGCATATGTAAGGCTACGTTCACATTAGCGTTGTGCGCCGCTGCGTCGGCGACACAACGCACGCTAAAACGCACCAAAACGCACGCAAAAACGCTGCTTTTGCGACGCATGCGTGGTTTTTTGCCGAAATTTGGACGCAAGAAAAATGCAACTTGTTGCGTTTTCTTGGTCCGACGCTTGCGGCAAAAAAGACGCATGCGTCGCACAACGCAGCACAAAAAGACGCATGCGTCCCCATGTTAAATATAGGGGCGCATGAAGCATGCGTCGCCGCTGCGTCGCCCGACGCAAACATGACGCAAAACGGGAAACGCTAGTGTGAACGTAGCCTAAGAACACTTGTTAACAAATCAACCCATGTAAATATGCTGTGATCACCTGACGCTTGTTGTTTGGTTGACTGGATAATTTATACCAGCATTAAAATCATCATTACTGGCAGAGCATCACCCCGTGTTAAGAAGGCATATGCTGCAGTTTACATGATACTGTATGGGGACAGTACTCATTGGCCTGTGTAAACGTCCATCTGCATCCATCTTCAATAGAGTAGGTTCCCCCAATAGAGAGATGAACTGTACAAAATCTTTCCCATCAAAGAGGGTAAAGAGAAAAAAATATGTGAAAAAGGCAAGAATAGAATAAAAAAGAGAAAAAACAGTCAGAGCAGGTTAGTTAATGAGAATCAATTAACTAAAACGGAAAGTAAAGGAAAGAAGCCCAGGAAAACTTCTTTATGTCTGTCTTTGTGACTAGGAGACATCATAGAAGCTAGCCTCCACCCACTAGCTGGGAGTTAATTGAAAATTGGAAATAGAGCATGCAGAGTTGAAACTGGAGGAAAATGCAGACTACAAATAATTTATTTAACAGAAATATAGTTAGTTTTCATGTACAAATCATAGCTTAATCTGAAAAGTTATATAAAAGTATAGGTACCCTTTAAAACCCTACATAATAATCTCATAACACTAAAAAATAGGATTACATTTTCTATATATAAAGAGATTGGATATCAAAAGATCATCATGATATTCACAAATATTTGGATCAGCTATTATACATATCATTATATATGTGTTGGCATATTGTGCAGTGTATCAGCTATCGCTTACAGACTATGTAACTTGCAGGAGATGGATTTTAAAATGGAGCCTGAAATCACAAGTCTACGAATGAGAGAGGCTGTTCTGTAATCATCTTGGAGAATTGAATTCTGCACTGTATTAATCACTCTTGACATCTGAGATATAATTAACTGCTGGCGGAGGATAGAAAGAGCAACCAAGAGCTCTTTAAAGAAAATGATAAATGAAAGAATTAGGACCCGTCTGAATTTATTTTCCTCTTGTAATCGTTCGTGGACTCTCAGAGACAAACGATTAGTATCCACACTGCTTTAAGCTCTACAAGGACTTGTAATTCATTGATTGGCATTAATTAAAAAAGGTATTTTCCCACCTGTCCACAAATTAGGTTACAAATGTATAATTGCTAAGGGTTCAAATGCTAGACTTTGGGGATCCCAAAGTCCCATAACGCCAGTCCCAAAGAAGTAAAAGGCTCAGGGTCATGCAAGACTAAGATAAGACATTCCCATTCTTGGCATCTGTAGGGGTCCCAGTGGTCACAACTATCCGGCAGATCCAGGAAACTCAGGTAGGGGGCGCTGTTTGGTAAGATCTTGAAACTGTAACTACATTAGCTATCACTTTGCTTGGTTCTGATCACTGGTGAGTTTCTTTCACTGATATTCAAAATACCAGCTTTGCAATGTAAAAAAAAATGTTCTTAACTCAGGTCTGCAGACATAGATCGCTTATAGGCCCCCTTGATAGCAATTTAATACTAACAATGCTTAGAGGTGAAGGAAAGATGTGCAGGCCACACTAATGAGTAACACTATGTTGGCATCTGACAGATGAAAGAAGCCCTAGAGATACCTTCGATGTGCGAATACATCCTGACTATATGTACAATTTTATATAACTTACTATTAACCACCATGTACTGGACTGACGGCAAACGGCACGTAGACATGGTGGAAATTAAACCATTGCCTCAACCCTAGATATCATGTTCTTCATTAATGGCTGTACTTTAAATATGGCCATAGACATAAGATATGTGTGAGGCCAACATTCATTTGACAAACATGTTTTTCTTCCACTTCCCCCTTAAACATTATAATTATGATAAATAATTATCATATACATCACATTGTCTTTCAAAACTGACCAGTCTATGCCCTGCCACACTTAGGTGCCACCATTTTTGTGGATCAATTTCTTTGCATTACTTATACAAACTGGACAACGTACATATCTTCACAGGAGAGAACAGAAATGCTTATTGTCACAGATGACAGATGGGAGAAGAATGGACGATCAGTACACGAGATCAACTCCAAAATCATGTCAGGAACAGACAAGGAACAGGCTCAAATTTAGAACATCTACCTGCAAACCTACTGTATCTAGAGAGACAAAACAAATAATTGTACAGAGCACCTCACACAACCTCAGGACTGAACGTAACGCTGCCCCTCTCCATAGAAAACGGTTAGTAAATACTCATTTATCATGTAAAGTGTTTCCCATTGTGTGCAAAACATCATTAAGGAGGCCTTAAGAAGAATAATGTCAAAGCAAAGGCACAAAGTCATATATACTAAGCTTACATAGACTACACTAGTGTCTTGAAAATGTGGTATTGTTTCAGTAAAGTTTTTATAGCTACCATATTTAAAAAAAAAAAAGCTTTCTTTTCTCAATAGGGGTTTAGATTGGAAGTGATAGCATCCTTTTACTCAATATCTGATTGATGAGGCCCATGATTAGCTGGAGTGTTCAGATGACTGGAACAATGCATTACTGGATGTGCCTCGGATGATGACAAGTTCCTGTCAACTGACCACTGCAGCCAATCACAGACCAGTCAGATTACTGAAATTCAGGATGTCATCTCTTCCTGTCCAACTGCAAACTACTGGAGTGGCCAGCGGTAGATCTAGGGGTGTGACAGCAGGTGAATAGGAGTGATTTTATTATTTTTAAGGCCACCCATTCTCGTTGTTAAGAGGCTTGACTACCTCTTTAAATCTATCATCTACAAATCATAAAAGATACGTTCCACAAGCTGGTTTTAAGTGTTTGTTTTTTTTAAATACAAACAACAGGTTATACATAAAGAAAAAAACAACAAAGAAAAACATGTAAACTAGGGTCAAAAATGGATACAATCCAGAATAGACTCTGTAGGACAGGGCTTCACAAACTTTACTAGAAACTCACCACACTGACAAAGTTAATGACTGGTCCTCTTCATGTATGGTGGAAGCAGGGGCGTAACGATCACTGTCGCAGAGGTCGTGACCTTGCCCGTGTGGGAGGGGGCTCGCAGATGTTATTATTATTATTATTATTATTATTTATTGTTATAGCGCCATTAATTCCATGGCGCTTTACATGTGAGGAGGGGTATACATAATGAAAACAAGTACAATAATCTTAAACAATACAAGTCATAACTGGTACAGGAGGAATGAGGACCCTGCCCGCGAGGGCTCACAATCTACAAATGTTAGAACATACTTCAGCTGGATGTACGTCCTGCACACATTCAGCTGAAGTGTTTTTAGAAGCGCAGAGAGCTGCCGGATCACTGCACTGCAATACACGCAGCCATCCAATCAGAGGCCGGGGAGTCAGTCAGAGGCTGCACATGGCAGTGACATCATTCACTACCTGTTGCTGGTTCACAGAAGTCTGCTGCTGGTTTCAGAAGAGGACGCCTCCTGACTGGGGAGCTGTGGAAATGAGAGCAGAATTGTTTTTTTTTAATGTGTTAACTCCTTAGTGACAGAGCCAATTTGGTACTTAATGACCGAGCCAATTTTTACAATTCTGACCACTGTCACTTTATGAGGTTATAACTCTGGAACGCTTTAACGGATCCCGCTGATTCTGAGACTGTTTTTTCGTGACATATTGTACTTCATGTTAGTGGTGACATTTCTTCGATATTACTTGCGATTATTTATGAAACAACGGAAATATGGTGCAAATTTTTAAAATTTTGCAATTTTCAAGTTTGTATTTTTATGCCCTTAAATCAGAGAGATATGTCACAAAAAATAGTTAATAAATAAAATTTCCCACATGTCTACTTTACATCAGCACAATTTTGGAAGCAACATTTTTTTGTTGTTAGGGAGTTATAAGAGTTAAAAGTTGACCTGCAATTTCTCATTTTTTACAACACCATTTTTTTTTTACACATCACATTTGAAGTCATTTTGAGGGGTCTATATGATAGAAAATAACCAATTGTGACACCATTCTAAAAACTGCACCCCTCCAGGTGCTCAAAACCACATTCAAGTAGTTTATTAACGCTTTACATGCTTCACAGGAACTGAAACAATATGAAAGAAAATAATGAACATTTAACTTTTTTTTGCAAACATTTTACTTCAGAACCATTTTTTTTGTGTAAAAATAGAAATTTAACCATAAATTTTGTTGTGCAATTTCTCCTAAATATGCCGATACCCCATATGTAGGGGTACACCACTGTTTGGGCGCACCGCAGAGCTTGGAAAAGAAGGAGCGCCGTTTTACTTTTTCAATGTAGAATTGTCTGGAATTGAGATCGGACGCCATGTCGCGTTTGGAGAGCCCCTGATGTGCCGAAACAGTGGAAACCCCCCACAAGTGACCCAATTTTGGAAAATAGACCCATTAAGGAACTTATCTAGATGTGTGGTGAGCACTTTGAACCCCCAAGTGCTTCACAGAAATTTATAAAGTAGAGCCGTGAAAATAAAAAATCCTTTCTTTTTTTCCTCAAAAAAGATTTTTTAGCCTGCAATTTTTTACTTTCTCAAGGGTAACAGGAGACATTGGACCCCAAAATTTGTTGACCAGTTTGTCCTGAGTATGATGATACCCCATATGTGGCGGGGCACTGTTTGGGCACACATCAGGGCTCGGAAGGGAAGGAGCGCCGCTTGGAATGCAGACTTTGATTGGATGGTCTGCGGGCGTCATGTTGCATTTACAGAGCTCCCGATGTACCTAAACAGTAGAAACCCCCACAAGTGACCCCATTTTGGAAACTAGACCCCCAAAGAGCTTATCTAGATGTGTGGTGAGTACTATGAACCCCCAACTGCTTCACGGAAGTTTATAATGTAGAGCCATGAAAATAAAATAAATCATATTTTTTCCTCAAAAATGATCTTTTCACCCCCAAATTTTTACTTTCACAAGGGTAACAGGAGAAATTGGACTCCAAAAGTTGTTGTCCAATTTATCTCGAGTATGCTGATGCCCCATATGCATCGGAAGGGAAGGAGCGCCGTTTTGGAATGCAGACTTTGATAGAATGGTCTGTGGGCGTTATGTTGGGTTTGCAGAGCCCCTGATGTACCTAAACAGTAGAAACCCCCCCACAAGTGACCCCATTTTGGAAACTAGACGCCCCAAGGAACTTATCTAGATGTGTGGTGAGAACTTTAAATGCCCAAGTGCTAAACAGACGTTTATAATATAGAGTCGTGAAAATAAAAAAATATTTTTTTTCCACAAAAAAGATTTTTCACAAGGGTAACAGGAGAAATTGGACCCCAAAAGTTGTTGTCCAATTTATCCCGAGTACGCTGATGCCCCATATGTGGGGGTAAACAAGTGTTTGGGCGCACGGCAGAGCTCAGAAGGGAGGGAGCACCATTTGACTTTTTGAGCGCAAAATTGGCTGTGGCGTTTGGAGACCCCCCTGATGTAACTAAACAGTGGAAACCCCCCAATTCTAACTCCAACCCTAACCCCAACACATCCATAACCCTAATCCCAACCCGATCCATAATCCTAATCACAACCCTAATGATAATCACAACCCTAACCCCAAAACAACCCTAATCCCAACCCTATCCATAACCCTAATCAAAACCCTAAATCCAACACACCCCTAATCCTAATCTCAACCCTAACCTCAAACCTAACCCTAATCCCAAAACAACCCTAACCCTAATCCCAAACCTAACCTTAATCCCAAACGTAACACTAATGCCAACCCTAACCCTAATATCAACCCTAATCCCAACCCTAGCCCTAACTTTAGCCTCAACCCTAGCCCTAACCCTAGCTCTAACCCTAGCCCTAACTTTAGCCCCAACCCTAGCCCTAACTTTAGCCCCAACCCTAGCCCTAACTTTAGCCCTAACCCTAACTTTAGCCCCAACCCTAACCCTAGCTTTAGCCCAACTCGTTTAGCTGCCAGCCGGCAGATCATGGCCGCCATTTTCTTACCGGATGAAGAAGCCGGCGGAGGGGACGCAGGAGGACCCAGGGTCACCGGTAAGTAAACAGGGTCCCCGAATCCCCCTATTTCTCTGTCCTCTGATATGCGATCACATCAGAGGACAGAGAATGACACATCGCTTTTTTTTGCGGCCGCCGGTAAACAGTTAATTACCAGCGATCGCAAAACAGGGTTCAGTACAAACCGACCCCAATCATGTTCTTTGGGGTGTCGGCTACCTCTGGCACCTGAGACTCCAAAGATCTTCCGGGTGCCGGCCGGTGGCGCACTGCGCATGCGCCCACCATTTTTTGGCCGGAACAAGATGGCGGCGCCCATCGGGTGCCACGAGGAGCACTGGGGGAGACAGGTGAGTATCGGGGGGGGCAACCCTCGGCAACCGAGACCCCAGAGAAAATCCAACTCTGGGGAGCGCTATTCACTTTTTCCACAGCACCGTTAACGGCGCTGTGGTTTAAGTAGCCTTAACTGCCGCCGTTAAAAGGCCTATCGGCGGTCATTAAGGGGTTAAAGAATAGCGGCAAAACGGGGGACATTAAAGCACGATGTGCCCAGGATGCGAGACATATATACCAGGATGAGGGACATATATACCAGGAAGGGCTCAGATGGGAGGACATGTAGTATGGGGGACATATATATTGGATTGGGATACAGATAAACCAGGAATGGCCCAGGATGGGGACATACAGTATATACCAGGATGGGGGGACATATAAACCAGGGTGGACCCAGGATGGGGGACATATATACAGGATAGTGGACATGTAAACCTGGGTAGGCCCAGGATGAAGGACATATATACCAGTATGGGGGACATTTATACCAATGAGAAGCATATAAAACCTGGATGGGGTTAGGATGGGACATATATGCCAGGATGGGACCAGATGGGGGACATATGCCAGGATGGGACGAGATGGGGACATAAATACAAGGATAGGGGACATATACAGTTGTGCTGAAAAGTTTACATACCCCAGCAGATTTTTTGCTTTCTTGGCATTTTTTTCAGAGAATATGAATGATAACGCCAAAACTTTTTCTCCACTCATGGTTAGTGGTTGGGTGAAGCCATTTATTGTCAAACTACTGTGTTTTCTCTTTTTAAATCATAATGACAACCCAAAACATCCAAATTACTCTGATCAAAAGTTCACATACCCCATTTCTTAATACCGTGTATTGCCCCCTCTAACAGCAATGACAGCTTGAAGTCTTTTGTGGTAGTTGTGGATGAAGTTCTTTATTTTCTCAGATGGTAAAGCTGCCCACTCTGCTTGGCAAAAAGTCACCAGTTCCTGTAAGTTCCTGTGCTGTCTAGCATGAACTGAGTGCTTGAGATGTCCACAGAGTGACTCAATGATATTGAGGTCAGGAGACTGAGATGGCCACTCCAGAACCTTCATTTTGTTCTGCTGTAGCCAATGACTTGTTGACTTGATCTTGTGTTTTGGATCATTGTCATATTGTAACGCCCAAGTACGTCCCATGCGCAGCTTCTGGGCTGGTAAGTGCAAATTTGCCTCCACTATTTGCTAATAACGTGCTGCATTCATCTTTCCTTTAACTTTGACCAAGTTTCCTGTGCCTTTGTAGCCCACACATCCCCAAAACATCAGCAATCCACCTCTGGGCTTTACAGTAGAAATGGTGTTCCTTTCATCAAAGGCCTTGTTGACCTCTCTCCAAATGTAACACTGTGGCCAAAAAGTTCAATTTTGGTCCCATCACTCCAAATTACCTTGTTCCAGAAGTTCTGAGGCTTGTCTTTGTGCCGTTTTGCATATTGTAGGCAAGATACTTTCTGGCACTTGCGCAGTAATGGCCTTCTTCTGGCAATTCGACCATGCAGCCCATTTTTCTTTAAAGGGAACCTGTCACCCCGTTTTTTGAGATTGAGCTATAAATACTGTTAAATAGGGCCTGCGCTGTGTGTTCCTATAGTGTATGTAGTGTACCCCGATTCCCCATGTATGCTGAGAAATAACTTACCAAAGTCGCCGTTTTCGCCTGTCAATCAGGCTGGTCAGGTCGGGAGGGCGTGGTGACATCGCTGGTTCTTCCTCAGCTTTACGTTGGTGGCGTAGTGGCGTAGTGGTGAAGACACAGCGCGCGATCTGCGCTGTCATCCCTTTCGTCGGTGGGGGCGGCCATCTTCCTGGGGCCGCGCGTGCGCAGATCGAGTGCTCTGCTGCACGGGGTTTCAGGAAAATGGCCGCGGGATGCCGCGCGTGCGTATTAGAGATTGCGGCGGCCATTTTCCCAAAGCCGAGATGCAAACTCGGCTTTGGGAAAATGGCCGCCGCGATCTCTAATGCGCACGCGCGGCATCCCGCGGCCATTTTCCTGAAGCCCCGTGCAGCAGAGCACTCGATCTGCGCACGCGCGGCCCCAGGAAGATGGCCGCCCCCACCGACGAAAGGGATGACAGCGCAGATCGCGCGCTGCTTGTTCACCACTACGCCACCAACGTAAAGCTGAGGAAGAACCAGCGATGTCACCACGCCCTCCCGACCTGACCAGCCTGATTGACAGGCGAAAACGGCGACTTTGGTAAGTTATTTCTCAGCATACATGGGGAATCGGGGTACACTACATACACTATAGGAACACACAGCGCAGGCCCTATTTAACAGTATTTATAGCTCAATCTCAAAAAACGGGGTGACAGGTTCCCTTTAAGTATCTCCTTATTGTGCATCTTGAAACGGCCACACCGTTTTCATAGAGTCCTTTATTTCAGCTGATTTTATTTGTAAGTTTTTCTCTGCATCCCGAACAATTTTCCTGGCAGTTATGGATGACATTTTTATTGGCCTACCTGACCATGGTTTTGTTTTTACAGAGCCCCTGATTTTCCATTTGCTAATCACAGTTTGAACACTGCTGACTGGCATTATCAATTCCTTGGATATCTTTTTGTATCCCTTTCCTGTTTTATACAGTTCAACTATCTTTTCCCATAGAACCGTTGACAATTCTTTTGCTTTCCCCATGACTCACAATCCAGAAATGTCAGTAGCTGGATGAAAGATGCAAGAGTCTGTCTGGATCCCAGAAATTCACTCAGCTTTTATGCACACACATAGATTACAAGAAAATAGGTCACAGGTGAGAATGTTACTTTTAGTAGCCATTCAAACCCATTTGTGTCAACTTCTGTGCATGTTATCAGGCCAAAGTCACCAGAGCATGTGAACTTTTGATCAGGGTCATTTAGATGTTTTGGGTTGTCATTATGATTTAAAAGAAAAAACACAGTAGTTTGACAAAAATGGTGTCACCCAACCACTAACCATGAGTTGAGAAAAAGTTTTGGTGTTATCATTCATATTCTCTGAAAAAAAGGCCAAGAAAGCATTAATTTGGCCGGGGTATGTAAACTTTTGAGCACAACTGTAAATCAGGATGGGCCCTGGATTGGTGAAATATAAACCAGGATTGACCCAAGATGTGGGACATATATAAGTGCTTCTCACTAAATTAGAATATCATCAAAAAGTTAATTTATTTCAGTTCAATACAAAAATTGAAACTCATATATTATATCGAGTCATTACAAACAGAGTGATCTACTTCAAGTGTTTATTTCTGTTTATGTTGATGATTATGACTTACAGCCAATGAAAACCCAAAAGTCATTATCTCAGTAAATTAGAATAATTAACAAAAAACACCTGAAAAAGGCTTCCTAAGCATTTAAAAAGGTCCCTTAGTCTGTTTCATTAGGCTCCACAATCATGGGGAAGACTGCTGACTTGAGAGATGTCCAGAAGGCAGTAATTGATACACTCCACATGGAGGGTAAGCCACAAAAGGTCATTGATAAAGAAGCTGGCTGTTCACAGAGTGCTGTATCCAAACATATTAATGGAAATTTGAGTGGAAGGAAAAGGGTAGCAGAAAAAGATGCAGAAGCAACCGGGATAACAGCAGCCTTGAAAAGATTGTTAAGAAAAGGCCATTCAAAAATTTGGGGAAGATTCACAAGGAGTGGACTGCTGCTGGAGTCACTGCTTCAAGAGCCACCGCACACAGACGTATCCAGGACATAGGCTACAAGTGTTGCAGTGTTGTCAAGCCACTCATGACCAAAACACAATGCCAAAAGCATCTTACCTGGGCCAAGGAGAAAAAACTGGACTGTTGCTCAGTGGTCCAAGGTGTTGTTTTCAGATGAAAGAAAAATTTGCATTTCATTTGGATATCAAGGTCCCAGAGTCTAGAGGAAGAGTGGAGAGGCACACAATCCAAGCTGTATGAGGTCTAGTGTGAAGTTTCCACAATCAGTGATGGTTTGGGGAGCCATGACATCTGCTGGTGTAGGTCCACAGTGTTTTATCAAGACGAAAGTCACCACAGCTGTCTCTCAGGAAATTTAAGAGCACTTCATGATTCCTTCTGCCGACAAGCTTTTTGGAGATGGAAATTTCATTTTCCAGCAGGACTTGGCACCTGTCCACAAGGCCAAAAGTACCAATACCTGGTATAAAAACAACAGTATCATTGTGCTTGATTGGCTAGCAAACTCGCTGACCTTAATCCCAAGAGAATCTATGGGGTATTGTCAAGAGGAAGATGAGAGCCACCAGACCCAACAAGGCAGACTAGCTGAAGGCTGCTATCAAAGCAACCTAGGCTTCCATGCCACCTCAGCAGTGCCACAGGCTGATCGCCTCCAAGCCACGCCGCATTGACGCAGTAATTGATGCAAAAGTAGCCCCGACCAAGTATTGAGTGCATTTACTGAATATACATTTCAGTAAGCCAACGTTTCGGATTTTAAAATCACTTTTCAAACTGGTGTTATGAAGTATTCTAATATACTTAGATAATGACTTTCGGGTTTTCATCGGCTGTAAGCCATAATCATCAACATTAACAGAAATAAACACTTGAAATAGATCACTCTGCTTGTAATGACTATATAATATATGAGATTCACTTTCTGTATTGAAGAACTGAAATAAATTAACTTTTGGATGATATTCTAATTTAGTGAGAAACATTTGCATATCAAGATTGGCCCAGATGGGAGACATATATTCAAGGATTAGTATACACACCAGGATGGGGCACATACATACCTGGAAGGGGCCCAGGGTGGGGGACTTTGCGATACAATGGAGGGAAGCAACTCGTATGTCCTTATAGGATTTAGAAGGCTACAAGGGCATATACATTGGACCAACGTGCAGGTGGAGTGGAGTGGAGTGGAGTGGTGCAGGACCAGATCAGACACTAGTTACAGCCCTGCTGTCAGAGAAAGAACTATGCAGTTTATAATCCCATCTATGAAAACTACCTCCCCATCTGTGCCTCATCAACGATTATCCAGCACCCCACAGTTGGAGGAGCACTTCTCTAGGCGGTCACGTTAATTGGCAACCAAGAGTTTCTAGAGCCATAAGTGGTTCCTTTTAGACAAGTGAAGAACATTATACTAGTAAAGAATAGTTACATACAGTTACATCCCCCATCATCTGGAATTTTGTGTCCCAACACGTCCGGTTATTCACCACATTTGGATCCTTCAAACGGAACCTGAAAACCCATCTCTTCAAAAAAGCTTACAACCTGTAATGACCACGCTGCCACCTCAACACCATCGGACTACTGCAACCCCTGACCTACTGTGTTCATTCCCCATAATCCTGTAGAACAGTGTTTCTCAACTCCAGTCCTCAAGACCCACCAACAGGTCATGTTTTCAGGATTTCCTTAGCATTGCATAGGTGATGGAATTAATGTTTGAGCAAGTAATGGAATTATCACCTCTGCGATACTAAGAATATCCCAAAAACTTGACCTGCTGGTGGGTCTTGAGGACTGCAGTTGAGAAATACTGCTGTAGAATGTAAGCCCGCAAGGGCAGGGTCCTCTTCCCTCTGTACCAGTCTATCATTCTTAGTTTTGTTTACTGCAAGTGATATTTGAATTTTGATGTAACCCCTTCTCATGTACAGCACCATGGAATCAATGGTGCTATAGAAATAAATAATAATAATACAGTAAATTATACAGCTTTAGTGTGTTTTACACTTAAATGTATTCCTATAAATCCTAATTCATCAGTCAGAATTAGTTAAATTTGCATGTTTCTACATTGCAGCGATCTTTTAGTATTCACAAGGTATAAGCCCATTTTTGTGGATGTTAAAGTGCTTTTAACATAGACATGTCACTCAGACAATCCATCAAATACATTTGCATGTGAATTCTATTTTTATAGTGTCTATATATAGATAGATATATCATATAATCCATATTATCCACATGAAAAGTAACTTGAATATATTCAGAAATATGTCTCAGATTCATCAAGCAGCTTTGTGGCAGAAAACTGGCAAAATGTCAGAAAAGTTTGTGCAACTTTTGTCGTTTTTATGCCAGTCCCAAACAGCTGTGGAAAAATTGACGGGAACTTTGCTGAGAGAGAGCATAAACTTTATTATGATGGATTTGTACTCCAGGTTCTGACTGGAATCTATTTCTTATGGTGGCAAATGTAGAATGCACCCAAAGCATTAAGCAGTGCACGCCTCTTTATAAATCTTGTCGTATTATACTCCAGTGCTCTCGCCGTCAAGACTGATGTAGAAACCGAGTTAGAGCCTGTTAGATCATGCAGTACTGCATGCAAAACTTGCTGCGCTAATTGGAAAAACTCAGCCTAATTGAGATCTAATAATTTAACGAAAGACAGAATCTGCCACGGCAGATTTTTTATAGCAAAATTTCCAAACTCTATGCCATACTTTAGTATGGCTTTTAAACCCCATTTACTTCAATAATGTGGAAATGATAGCAAGAAACAACCCAAGACAGGTATAAATTACACCATTGATATCAGTGGAGCAGCCAGACTTGTACTGATATGACATGTGACTCCTCAACAAAATTCTAGAATGGCAAAACCAGTAAAATGGATTAGATAAATATATTTTCTTTAAAACTCCAAATCAGCTAAAGGGGGTCTTTCACACCCAAAATGAGTTTCCATGAGGGATACCTATGTCAAGAGGGGACTTGGCACATATAAAAATCATCAGTCACTATACCTGCACGTATTTGCTCTCTGCCCTCTTATTCATTAAAGCTGTCCGCTACACTTCTAGGTGTATTAGTGTAGTAGTCAGCAGAAAGAAGACAAGGAGGAGAGCATGTAGCAGCGCTGTGCGGGCATGGTTGGGCACAAGCAGCATCAATGTGCACATACGACGGCAGCATTTAGACAGTGCTTTCTGTTCACCAGAAAAGAGAAGGTATAACGATTCCCTAAACATTAAGCTGCCAAGGTTGCACCCAAGCACTCTCATTTTCATATGTATTAAAAGTTATTTTCTCAGGTACTGTACCAGAACAGGTACACTGCTACTATGATTTAATTGGGGGGAAAGTCCCCTATATCACTGTATAATCATTAAAAATGCCCTTTGGGGGTGACCGACTTCTTTTATTGCTCATAGACCTTAAAGACTGCAGCTACCATGGACAAGAAATACATTTTAGACCACTATATATTTCTCATGTATTGATATTCTGCATGTAACTACATATGAGTTAACTCCATCCCCTCGCCCGTCATCGTCAGTTCTGGACTTATAAGTTCAAGAGCAACAAAATAAACACAAAAATAAATAAATTCAGCTTACTGACCTCACGGGCAGCTTTCTTCACAAAGCTTTCATCTGTGATGCGGAAAGCTCTACACAGGGCTTCGGCTGGGTCCTGGGGGAACACTTCTTGACGTACCAAATTCACGTGCAGGTGGATAGAAGCGTAAATGGCAGCATCTACTCCTCCGTGTCCATCAAACACAGCAAAGTATGCTTGCTCCTCTTGATCCTTGGGAGCAGGAGGAAAACAACGTTAGAAAACCAAAAATTCACACAATTGTGCTTCCTACTCTGCATTAGTTTATCGGCACGTATCAGCTTTTAAGTCCAACAGTATTGTGTGATGCAGATATTAAAAATTCAGCATCAAGAAGATGAAGTGTTATGATAGCACATGCCGATCAGCTTATCGCGTAAATGAAGTGTGAAAATGTACATTTTTTTCACCATTTTTAATTACAAGTCTCCCTATTTAAATTACTTTATTCTCATCATAATAGCACATAACATACCGTACATCATGATGTGATGTCAGTATAAAGGTTTGGATGCCACTGTGCCAATGCTTCATTGTCATGAGGGCAGCATGGTGGCTCAGTGGTTAGCACTGTAGCCTTCAGTACTCTGATTACAGAAAGTGGAAAGTAAAGGTTTGGGCACCCATGGTCAAAATTACTGTAAGGTCTTTGGAAGGAATAAGTTATATGCAAGTCCTTTTTGTTAACGACAAATGTATTTATACATATACTGTAATTATATATCCTCTGACATGTCTTTTTTTTGTTAAACTCTTTTTATTGAAAGATTCCACAGGATACAGTTACAAACATATAATATCGCAGTGTAAGTATTGCACACTCAAATTAACAGGTTTTTTTATCAGAATCCAGAACTTGTACCAATTCGGGTCATAATAAAAAAAGAAAAAAAAAAAAACCACACTTTTAAGTCTACATATACCATCACTTTCATATACTCGTGTCGTGAGAAGTCATAGCATTAGGAGATAGGTGCGTTAAGGGTGAATCACACCATCTCTCCTATACATTATGGAACTTCTAGGGACATCCTCTATTTCTATATAATGTATTCTCATATGGTATTATATTATTCACTAATTTTTTCCATTGATTCATAGTAGGAGGTTTCCTCCCCATCCATCTTAATGCTATTGCTTTCCTAGCCATAAACAGAACTTCCCGGAAAAATATTCTGTCATAATGCACCCACTGTTCTTCATCCTCAACTCCCAGGATACACAACACTGGACTACGATCTATTGGTATCCCATGACACGTCTTTTTTTCTGAAGCTAAACAAGCTCAACTTTTTCAATCTCTTCTCCTATGAGAGGCCTTCCATCCCTTGTAATAGTCTAGTTGCCTGGCATTGAACTAACTCTAGCTTCCAAATATCCTGGGTTCAAATCCCACCATGGACAACATCTGCCAAGAGTTTGTATCTTCTCCCCGTGTTTGTCTGGGTTTCCTCCGGGTTCTCAGGTTTCCTCCCACATTCCAAAGACATACTGATAGGGAATTTCGGATTGTGAGCCTTAATGGCGACCGCAAGATTGATGTCTTTAAAGTGCTTTGTAATTAATGCCGCTATATAAGTGAGTAAAGAGGAGGAGGTATATTGCACTCATTTGAAAACTACATTTAGGAGAAGCATTGCTTGCCTGCTAGTGGACAATAAGCATCACCGAGAGGGTTTGCAGTAATTTATACCGAATTACAGAAGTTGGCATCGATCCTCAGTTGGATACAGACGAATACAGATCTTGCCGACTAGAATGTTAGGGAACCGAAATTGACCATTACCTGGTAATAAAGTGCTTTTTTTTCCTCCTCCTCCTCAGCACCTGGGGGTTGGGAGCACTTTTTCATTACGTTCAGATAAGATTTTTAGATGATGTTTGCACTTATAATAAAATAGCATAACATTTTTTAAAGTGCCTAAGTCTAGGTTCACATTTGCGTTGTGCAGTCCGTCTAGCGCATATGCTAACGGACTGCATTAACGCAATGTCTAAAAAGGGATCGCGTTTAGCGATTGCGCTAGCGCAGATGCCTGATCTGCGCTAGCGAGAACGGACCCAAAAACGCTGCAGACAGCGTTCGATGTCCGTCAGAAAATAACGGAACATCGCGTTACATACATTGCGGTCAATGGGTGCGCTAACGGATCCGTTACATTGCGTTAGTGGCGCTATGTAACTGATTCCGTCAGCGGACACCCACTAACGCAATGTGAACCTAGCCTAAATCATCTCATGAACATTAGAATAAATATAAAAGCAACCATGTACATTGTAAGGTTATTGGTATGGCAACCAGAGATACTGCCAGAACATCATGGTCTGTCACATGTGGTCAGGCATGCCAACATTGATCTCAAAACCTGCATTTGTTACATCATTATTGTTTGCAACCTATTAGGCTATGTGCACACGTTAATAGACACATATACCTCAGTGACATCTCCATGTCACAAAGACGAGCTATCTCTGGTTTTATATATGTGCACACGTTGCGGATTAGGCTTAGGAATTTCTGGTGCGGATTCTGCCTCTCCTGGTAGAAAACGCACCTGCGGATTTGTCGCATTTTTTGTGTGGTTCCGTAGCATTTTTTTTGTGCGCTTTTGCGCGGTTTTCTTGCGGATTTGCTGCGTTTTTTATCCCTGCGGTTTTCTATAATGGAATGGGTACAAAAACGCTGCAGATTCGCAAAAAAGAAGTGACATGCTACTTCTTTTAAACCGCAGCTTTTCTGCAGCGGATTTTCCGCAAAGTGTGCACAGCATTTTTTTTTCTCATTGATTTACATTGTACTGTAAATCAATTGCGGATCTGTAGCGTTTCTGCACCTCAAAAAACGCTGCGGATCCGCAGAGAATCCGCAACGTGTGCACATACCCTAAAGCAGGGGTGTCAAACTGCATTCCTCGAGGGCTGCAAACAGGTCATGTTTTCAGGATTTCCTTGCATTGCACAGGTGATAATTTAATCACCTGCAGAGAATGATTCCAGCACCTTGTGCAAAGCTAAGGAAATCTTGAAAACACGCATGGTTTGAGGCCCTTGAGGAATGCAGTTTGACACCCCTGCCCTAAAGGGTTAAAGGGAATTTAAAAAAAAATTATGGTATACAAGAAATGTATCACTTGGATTCTGATATAGACACATTATGTAGACACCTACTCGGATTTTACTACAAATTTTTAAAAGTAATTCCTTGTCGTTAATCTTTTGTCTACCCAAACCTCCTGTATCTCTCATCAAATACTTAATCCCAACGTCTGTATGTAGATACTTGAGATACGTTTCTGGACATTAGGCATTGATGACCTTGGTCACATAGAGGTCATGTATCCACTCAATTCAACAACAATGGTGCAATTAGGTGATTGAGAACAATATAAATTATAATTTTTAATTTGACATTAGAAATGTAGTGGTTTGTTTCTTAGCAGACAATTCCCAAGAGGTCAAAATTGTATGACTTTGTAACAAATTGCAATAAAAGGCAATCTCTCATCATATTGATTCTCTGATTCCAATGTTGCAAATTAGCTTCATCCAATTACTGTCCATTTTGTAAAGGACAGATGGACAATACCTAACAATTCTTCACTTTTTTGCATGTAAGAAATAAGAATATTAGCTATTTGCTATATATGTTTAACCTGTATGGAACCTGTCACCTTGGAAATGCTATCTACCTGCAAGGACAGGGTAATCTGTAGGTTAATTTTGTTACAATGCTGCCTGGACAACCTTACTAAAACTACGGATTCCAGGAAATAATTAACTTATTTCCTCCTGGAAATGTCCAGCTTTCAGTCATGTAGACGAGCATGGAGCGTCTGCAGTCATCGCTCACAGCATCGATCACTATATTGGGAAAATTGGTTGTAGCACTATGATTGACAGCTCACTGTGCTGCTCATCTGCACTCAAAGCGCATAGCTTATAAGTACATGTTCTACCCGTGAAAAATGGAGGTCTGAATGAGATCTTAAATTCCCTTTATCGTGTAATATTTATTTAATAGTGATTAGCAAATGTGCTTGGACAAGGTGTTATCTTTAGCTTTGGATTTATTCTTTTTTTTTTAGATAGGAAGAGCTGCAATGTATTGCATGCACCCCTTGGCCGAGTTCAGAGAAAAACGTATACAGAGTGAAGGTTTGTGGCCTCCCAATTCCCCAGACTTAACTCTATGCCTAGATGACACTTTGAACTATTTGATATAGGTGAATTTTAAGCGCACTTTTAATTTTTCAATTTCATATAATTTGCAGATCCCTTACACTGTGCTATTAATTGGATGACTACATTTAAGATGGAATATTAAATATAGAGAACACATTACACACATTACACCATTACAGTATCTAGGGTAGTGCAATACAGGTAAAACGGTCACTGTTTTTCAAAGATCTGTTCATATTACTTCCAGTGTACGACAGAAGCCACAACACTGTGTCTTATGTCTGACACTACAGACACCAAACACAATTTAAACCATTATCGCAACCCACATACTGCAAGGCACCCCGGCATGTGAAAGTAAGGATCTTTCAGTTCCTTTTACCGTAAATCATTTATTCTAAAAACAAACGAACACAAGACACAAAATTTCCAAGGTAAAAGGGGTTTTCACACAAAGAAAATATATTATATATATATATATATATTAATCAACAGATCTTGGAATAATAATAAGTTCCACAATTGGATGTGTTTAAAAAATGTTCCTGTGCTGAGATAATCTTATAAATGTGCCCCTGCTGTGTACTGTGTAATGGCTGTGTCTGACCATACAGGGACATGGTCTGATCATATCAGAGCTACTGGACAGGGGAGGAAGCAAAAGAGTATTCATATAGCACAGCATGGGATCATAGATGATTCTTTCTGAGAGGTAACACATTGCTTAAAAACATGCTTTGAAATGCTTCACCTCACAAAAAGAATCAACTGTGACCCTATGCTATCCTATCTGTATACTCTTTGCTTCGTCCCCTGCCCGGGAGCTGTGGTGTGATCAGATCATGTCCCTGCACGGTCAGAAACGACCACTATACAGTGCACAGCAGGGGCACATTTATAAGATTATCTCAGCACAGGAACATTTTATTTAAACATATCCAATTATAGAAACTATTATTATTCCAAGATCTATTGATTAAAATCTACTTTTGTTCGTGGGAAAAACCCCTTTAAGAAAAGGGAATACCCCCAAAACTGGTGCTAAAAAGTAAGGTCTTTTACCAACTGACTGTATCTGTTCAAATGCATAAAATATCTAATAAGGCGTACTGTACTATGTTATTAAAAAATGAGTGGCTTACTTTAAGAAATGAAGGTCAGTCAGTCCCAAAAATTGGGCAAACTTTTAAAGTGTCCCCAAGTGCAGTGGCAAAAACCATCAAGCGCTACAAAGAAACTGGCTCATATGAAGACCGCCCCAGGAAAGGAAGACCAAGAGTCACCTCTGCTTCTGAGGATAAGTTTATCCGAGTCACCAGCCTCAGAAATCACAGGTTAACAGCAGCTCTATTTGACCAAAAAGAAGATGGAGTGTTACGCCAGATGACCTGGCCTCCACAGTCACCAGACCTGAACCCAATCGAGATGGTTTGGGGTGAGGTGGACAGCAGAGTGAAGGCAAAAGGGCCAACAAGTGCTAAGCATCTCTGGGAACTCCTTCAAAATTGTTGGAAGACCATTCCCAGTGACTACCTTTTGAAGCTCATCAAGAGAATGCCAAGAGTGTGCAAAGCAATTATCAAAGCAAAAGGAGGCTACTTTGAGGAACCTAGAATATAAGACATAATTTCAGTAGTTTCACACTTTTTTGTTAAGTATATAATTCCACATATGTTAATTCATAGTTTTGATGCCTTCAGTGTGAACGTACAATTTTCATAGTCATGAAAATACAGAAAAATCTTTAAATGAGAAAGTGTGTTGGGTGTCGAGTTCCCGCCTCTGCACAGGGGGAATCTCGAACCATCTCTGCTGCGGTCTCCCATTCTTCTCCAGCCACAGTGGAGTCTGCTCAGCGAAGACGTCGGTCCCAGCGTCTTGCTCAGTCTCACTCTGTGCATAGGGTTACTGCTGCTTTTCCAGCTTCTGCCATTGAAGCCAGTGCTGGGCAGCGGCGAGCAGACGCTTTTGGGACTAAGTCCTGCTTTTTCCCTTCTGAGCATGGCCAGGGTGAGATCGAGGGTCACATGCTCAGATGCTGCAGCGGTTCCCATTGGTCCTCCTGGAAGGTCCTGAAGGTGCTAAACTTCTGTGGCAGCTTCCCATTGGTCCTTTATTGGAAGGTCCTGAACGTGCTGCATCTATATAAGCTTCGCATGACCGCACGGCCATGCGCTAGTGTACATTTGTAAACGTGTGTGTGTTGTGAGTGAAAGTCGTTCTTTAAAATCCCCTCCCTATTGGATGACTGCTCGTGGAAGGTGGATGATTGCTATCTAGCGCCCGACTAAGCCACCAGCACGTAACACACTATACAGCGTCTAATTGCGGTGACCGCCAGTGCGGCGCCGTGCGCTTTCACAGCGCTTTCCTGACCCAAGCCTGGGTGGTTGGTGGCGTCCACCAGTGTGGCACCGCATGCACTCTCGTGCATCTTTAATTATTATTTTGGTTACGCTGACACCCCATTAGCGGTGTCGAGCGCAAGTAGTCTAGTCGGACTCGGATCCCAAGTCTTGGGACTGAGCTCGGTGACTCCTTGCTTGCGCTCTTGTGTGCGGTACCGCGGCCCTGTGACTTAATAGGGTTCGCTTCCTTCACACAGGGTGAAGTTAACCCGTGTGTGTATTCACATTGTACCACCATATAGTCCGTCATTACTTGGCAGCAGGTTCCATCTCTGCACGGTGGACCCCGGGCTGCGAACGCACCTTATTCTACCTTTCTTATTATTTGGTGCGTTCCACTAGCCCTAACAAGGTGTGTCCAAACTTTTGGTCTGTACTGTATGTAATTCAGAATATTAAAAAATGTTCAAATACAGTATATAGCCATTTCTACTGTAAGATGCACCATGTGGTTAAAAATGCTCCTGTCAAGACATTGCCTTTAAGGAAGCTAGTGGCATGTCATGTTCCCATATCTAATATCCATATAGTTTCAAAAATTCCTACACTTCCCAATGCAATGTCCAAAGAGCAGATAGAAAACCATATTACACAGGCATATCATATAAAGCCATTGTAAATCCATACAGTAGTGCAAGCATGGATCATCTTACCAATTGCAGAGTTAACCCAAAACTAATTTTACAACCCTGACGCGCGTTTCGCCACTTGTTTGAATTTGACACCAGCATCACTTGACAGACTACACGTGCCAGTGTCACCCACACATTGGCCACAAAACCCTACAATCCAATAATGTATGTACTATGCTCCATCACATGTCATATTATGAAGATAACTTGACTGTCAAGCTCCTAGATAAGAATTCGGTATCTCATACTGGTACCATTCAGTGGCTCCGGCGTACTTTGTCTGCCCTGTTGAGGGCAGAGCATAGTACTGCAGTGTGCAGGTGCCGGAAAGGTCAGAGAGGCCCGGCGCCTGCGCACTGCAGTACTTTGCTCTGCCCTCAACAGGGCAGACAAAATACGCCTGTGTCGGAGCCACAGCGTGAATACAAGAAGAGGACGTCATGGAATGAAGATGGGAGGCGCCGGAGCGGACCTGAGACACCCATTTGACCAGACCACAGCGGGACCGCCCCTGGGTGAGTATAATCCAACGTCTTTTTCTCCTCTTTCAGGTTACATCGGCGGCTTATCTACAGCATTACAGAATGCTGTAGATAAGCCCCTGATGACGGTGAGCTTACCTCACCATCGATTTTGGGGGTGACAGGTTCCCTTTAAAATGGTTACCTAAGATTACAAAAAACAGGTTATTTTTTATTTTCAAGAAACATCGCCACTCTTGTCTGAAGGCTGCGTGTTGTATTGAAGCTTATTCCAATTTAAGTGAATTGGGCTACGCTGTAAACCTAGAAGTAGAGCAAGTGGCAAATTTATTTTCTGGCAAAAAAGCGGATCCCTTTTCTAATCTTACACAACCCCTAGTTAAAACCTTTTTAGGAAAAGAGGGTGTCTGAAGGATACATCAATTGCCAGTTTTTACTCTTTAGCTAATTTAAACTGTTATGTTTTAGATTGAAAAATGGAGTGAAGAGAATTATTACTTCCGAGCCTATCACTTGTCACATCTCCTCCCAGACAGTCTGTGCTTAATACGTTGATTATATCTTTCTTGAAACATGCATGTTTGATGCTGGGTATTGTCAGGGTTGAAGTGTGTATTCAATGATGCGATTAAGTGTAATATCTGGAACATTTTAAGAAAAGCAAATCTATTCTAACATTAAAACAGCCAGACATCCCATTTGCCATAAGTATCTTTAGACTTTAAGAGACTTAAGTGGGCACTGGAGAACTCTTTATGACCTTAAGGAACAAACATTTTAAGAAGCTAATGTTACACTAAATAAATGTTTAAAGGGAAAACATTTTTTAATGGGGACATGGATACACAAATCAGACCTATGATAAAGAACACATTCAGATAAAAGTATCTCCTTTTTTCCCCAAAATTGAATTACAATTTAGAAAAATGTTTTAATTGTTATTTTTGTTAATATATTTAATTTCCTTATTCTTTTTTCTCCTTAGATATTTATATCTCCCATGATAAACCACTCTAAGATAAATCGTGGTTGACACCCTGTTCTCCTTACATGTTTTTATTGCTCAAACAGGTACATGTGAAAGTGTCTGTGTCTTACTGATTTAACTCCTAAATCCACTCCATTGTTTGAGGTTCTTACCAGTATTTCTCCTTCCCTATATTTTCCACAAAGACTTAGGGTACCGTCACACAGTGCCATTTCGATCGCTACGACGGTACGATTCGTGACGTTCCAGCGATATCGTTACGATATCGCTGTGTCTGACACGCAGCAGCGATCAGGGACCCTGCTGGGAATCGTACGTCAAACCAGATCGTTTGGAACATTCTTTCGTCGCTGGATCTCCCGCTGTCATCGCTTGATCGGTGTGTGTGACACCGATCCAGCGATGCGTTCGCTTGTAACCAGGGTAAACATCGGGTTACTAAGCGCAGGGCCGCGCTTAGTAACCCGATGTTTACCCTGGTTACCATCGTAAATGTAAAAAAAAAAAAACAGTACATACTTACATTCCGGTGTCCGTCAGGTCCCTTGCCGTCTGCTTCCCGCACTGACTGACTGCCGGCCGTAAAGTGAAAGCAGAGCACAGCGCGCTGTGCTGTGCTTTCACTTTACGGCCGGCAGTCAGTCAGTGCGGGAAGCAGACGGCAAGGGACAGACACCGGAATGTAAGTATGTACTGTTTGTTTTTTTTTTACGTTGGTAACCAGGGTAAACATCGGGTTACTAAGCGCGGCCCTGCGCTTAGTAACCCGATGTTTACCCTGGTACCGGGGACCTCGGCATCGTTGGTTAGTGGAGAGAGCTCTCTGTGTGACAGCTCTCCAGCGACCACACAACGACTTACCAACGATCACGGCCAGGTCGTATCGCTGGTCGTGATCGTTGGTAAATCGTATAGTGTAACGGTACCCTTAGGCTTCTATTCACACATGGGATGTGTTTGTTCTCTCTTTTTCACCATTGTCTCTCACAGCTATTTGTATTTAATATTAGCAGTGTCCAAAGGCATACATAGAAATCATGGGGCCCCATAGCAAAAGTTCTAATTGGGTCCTCCCTCTCTCAAAGAAAAAAATCAGCGGGGTCACAGAAGAGTATATTTCAAAACTTAGCAGCCTTTACACAGTGGTTTTCCACCTGCTGAAGCCCTAGATTCCCCATTCATTGCATCCATAAAGTACAATGTCAACAAAAGAGCCACACAGACACTATACGATACCTCCACAGCGACTTCTTCCACACTACCCTCCACTAGAGTTGAGCGACTTTTACTTTTTTCGGATCGAGTTGGGTTTCGCGAAACCCGACTTTGTCAAAAGTCGGGTCGGGTGAAATCGGCCGATTATTGCAAAAAGTCGGGGGCTGACTGAAACACGAAACCCAATGCAAGTCAATGGGGAATCAACATCGGCAGTGAGTGGAGGCCAGGAAAACATCTACAGTGCCCATTTTAATGCCAAAAACATCAATTCTTATTATTTAAGCTTGTCAATCTTAATTTACTTTATAATAATAGTTAGGCATTGAAAACTGGGGGTCATTTGGCTAAAGTTGTGGGGGGGTAGGGCTGGCTCAAGATTTTCGTGGGCCCAGGAAACGCGGAATACGTCACGGCGGTGGAGCAGGGAGAGGTATTTCAACTTTGCAAGTGCGGTGATCTTGAGCAAGCAGGGGGGGCCCACTCTTTGGCACTGGCACAGGGCCCCTCATAGTACGGCGGTGTGTTTGACGGCGGGTGGCGCCTCCCACTGGCAGAAACACTTTTGCGTACTATGAGGGGCCCTGTGCCAGCGACGTCGCCAACGAGTATGCCCCCCACCTGATGAAGGAACCTGCACTTTCATCTGCACCTTCCTCTTTGTCCCCGTGTAATGTGGTATAGTATGCGGGAAGGGGAACCTCACTTTCAGCAGGGTCAGATTCTGGCTGTGTAGAGTGCAAGGGGAATGTAGTGGTCTGGGTCAGGATACCTGCAATGGGCAGGATGAGGAGGAAACACAGTTAGTAGGCCCAAATAAGGCTACGTTCACATTTGCGTTGTGCGCCGCTGCGTCAGCGATGCAACGCACAACGCAAATAAAAATGCACCAAAACGCATGCTAAAACGCTGCGTTTTGCGACGCATGCATCCTTTTTTGCCAAAATTTGGACGCAAAAAAAAATGCAACTTGTTGCGTTTTCTGCGCCCAATGCTTGCGGCAAAAAAAACGCATGCGCCGCACAACGCATGTCCATGCGCCCATGTTAAATATAGGGGCGCATGACGCATGCGTCGCCGCTGCGGTGCCCGACGCAAACACGCAAAACGCTAATGTGAACGTAGCCTTATAAAGTAGGCTTAATGCAGTTCAAAATTGGTAACAGGACTAAACAGGCGGCATTGCTTTGTTCAATGGAGGACAACTGTAATGAGTGGCAGACACAGTTAGTAGGCCACAGGTGGCATAGCTAGGTATAGGGGTGGGCTCTTCTGCTGCGTAGCAGACAGTGGTAGTAGGCGCAAAGTATTAACTGGTCTAAATGGAGGCCAGGGCCCCTGTATATTTTAACTATCATCTATCATTTCAACAAATTTGTATTGGCAGTGCCATTGAAGGATTTAACAGCACAGACTACACAGTGGCGGAGCAAGGAGAGGTAAGTATTGCAAGTGGTAGAGCACTGTTCGAGCTGGGGGGGAACACTCTCTCGAGGGCAGTGGTACTGGCACAGGGCCCCTCATATCACGACGGTGTGTCTGACGTTGGTTGTGCACCACCACCATCAGAGACACTTCATTGTACTATGAGGGACCCTGTGCCAGTGCCGTCGCCCAAGAGTGGGCCCACCCACCTGTCCAGGCAAACGGCACTCGCACGCTGGCTCAACACCTCCAGCCTTAGGTGCTATTGTGCTTTTGCCACTACCACCAGATGCACCACTTCCACCACCACCATCAGTACTAGCTGGCAACCACCACCCACGGGCTCTTCCACCAGACTTCCTCATTTTTTGGAAAATCTAACCAAAATAACAACCGTTATATGGTACTGTAAAACAAGGTAGAAGGTGTATATAAACTTGTTGAGAATTTAAATCTCCCTTTTTTGGGGGGGAGACTGAACCAAACCTCAGGCCCTGTGCATAAAATAACACAATGTAAGTGGCAGAAAGTGGCAGGCTAATATATGACAAACTAACAGGACTGAAGTATATCCACTTTGTGAGAATTTGAATCTCACTTTTTTGGGGGGAGACTGAACCAAAACTCAGGCCCAGTGTATAAAACAACACAATGTAAGTGGCAGAAAGTGGCTGAAAGATATATGAAAAAATACAAGGACTGTAGTACAATTTCAATCTCCCTACAATGATCTCAGGAAAAGTATGGCAGCAATAAAAATGACTGCTGCACACAAAAGTGTGGACAAATAAACAAGATAACTGTGCAGAAAGGAGCAACAGGATTTTTGCTTTTAAAAAAGCAGTTGGTTTTCACAGCAGCGTGCAAACAGCAATGCAGCTATCAGGGAGCCTTATAAGGCAGCCTAATAAGCTACAGAGCTGATGCACAAAAATATAAACTCCACTGTCCCTACAAACAAATGGTGGTGTTGGACAGTGGAAATCGCTACAGCACAAGTGGTTTGGGGGTTAATCTTCCCTCCCTAACTATATCCCTTCTTCTGATGAAGCTGCAGCAACCTCTCCCTATGCTACGATCGGCAGAAGTAAGATGGCGGTTGGCGTGCACGCCCCTTTGTAGCCCCTGTGACGCCGCAGAAAACAAGCCAATCACTGTCATGCCCTTCTCTAAGATGGTGGGGACCGAGACCTATGTCATCACGCTGCCCATACTCTGCGTCCTTCATTGGCTGAAAAATGGCGTTGAAAGCATCATACGAAACGCGACTTTTGCGCGCAGATCGTCGACCTCATGGCCGATCCCACACTAGGATCGGGTCGGGTTTCATGAAACCCGACTTTGCCGAAAGTCGGTGATTTTTCAATTTGTCCGATCCGTTTCGCTCAACCCTACCCTCCTCACACACAGTATGATGATCCTACTGCACCCCACCTCAACCCCCTCGGCAAACTATGGTGACCTCAACACTGTATGGTCCTCCAACTTTGAACCCCACACAGCCTTCCATGCAGTATAATAGGCCTTTATGCAATATAATGGCCCCACACCTCTCCACACTGTTAAATGATCCCCACTTGCCCTCCAAACAATATAATAGCCCACACACAGCCCTCCACACCGTATGATGGACTTCACACAAACCTTCACACTGTAAAATTGCTTGCATACAATGTAAGGGCACCCACATAGCCATCTATGAAGAATAAAGGCTCCAACATAGCATTCCAAATATTATAATGACCCCTACATAGCCCTCCTAATATTATAACGACCCAACATAGGCCTTTATATATATTATAATAACCTCCAGATAGCCATCCATATAGTATAATGAGCCCCGTAATCCTCCATATAGTATACTGGACCCCATTATCCTACATATAATATAATGTACTCCCCTTAGCCCTCCATATAGTATAATGCACTCCCCATTGCCCTCCATATAGTATAATGTGCTCCTCATAGTCCTCCATATAGTATAATGAACCCTCCATAGTCCTCCATATAGGCTCAGCCCAAAGATCTCATAGCAGTTGCGTTGCCCGCAGCCACTGGTGGTAAGTCACAGGCAATATCTTTATTACGTCAGAATATAATCGTACCTTAGTGTTCTATTAGATATCTGTGATCATCAGTCCAATCTCAGATCGCAATGCACGGAATGGCCACGCATTTCCCAAACTGAGCATGACAGCTTCATATATTTCTATAAAGCAGTCTCTCTCTTGAGAAAGTTGCAGCCAATGTATACATTGCGACCTAAGATCAGACCGATGATCAAGCATCTGTAAAATAGCCCTTAGTGAGACACAGAACTTGAGCTGAGCCATCATCTGTACTCCAAATGAGTATTTTTCTGGTATCAATGCAGCTAAAGGCAGGCAAATAGAGAAAAGGGAGCCACTTCCATGGATTTTTTTTTATAGGCATGAAGACAAACTCCCTAATAGAAAATGTTCCATGCTGGATGATATATATAAATAAGGTTAATTTCTCATTACATAAGCTGCTATAGTTATGTTCCTAACAGTGACATTTTGGTCTCCTAATTGCTAGTACTAATGTAATAGAGGGCTTCACTACCGTCAATTAATGACTCCCAAACCCCACATGATTGATAGAAGGGGTGTGCCATGGCTGGGGACATGCGAAGTTTTTGCTCTAGGGATGTATATAGCACATACTTTTTGCCTTGTGTTTACTCCAGTGGCGTATCTATTTAATGATATGGGATTTTAGGACAAGGTGAGTGGCATCCTTTTTTAATGATATGTTCACTGGCTAATTTAAATTTAAAATTTTTCTGCAATACTCATTTGTTATTCAAAAATTCTCCTTGATTAGTATCATATGACACTATAACACTGGAATTATTGTATGTGGTACAATAATTGTTCATTTTTTTCATAGCACACAACTGAAATGATGACTAATGAACCGCTATATGGTCATATAAGGGAGTCACCAATTCAGTTCACTATGGTTAACCCCTTCATGACCCGGGGTATTTTTGTTTTTTAGTTTTCCTTTTTCACTCCCCTTTCTCCCAGAGCCATAACTTTTTTATTTTTCCGTCAATATGGCCATGTGAGGGCTTATTTTTTGCGGGAAGAGTTGTACTTTTGAACAACAGCATTGGTTTTAACATGACGTGTACTATAAAATGGGGAAAAAAATTCCAAGTGCAGTGAAATTGCAAAAAAAAGTGCAATCCCATGCGTGTTTTTTGCTTGGATTTTTTTGCTAGGTTCATTAAATGCTAAAACTGACCTGCCATTATGATTCTCCACGACATTATGACTTCATAGACACCAAACATGTCTAGGTTATTTTTTATCTAAGTGGTGAAAAAAAATTCCCAAAAAAATGCGCCATTTTTCGATACCCGTAGCGTCTCCGTCGGGTGAGGGCTTATGTTTTGCGTGCCGAGATGCCGTTTTTAGTGATAACATTTTGGTGCAGATATGTTCTTTTGATCGCCAGTTATTGCATTTTAATGCAATGTCGCGGCAACCAAAAAAACGTAATTTTATCGTTTCGATTTTTTTTCTCGCTACACCATTTAGCGATCAGGTTAATCTTTTTTTTGTATTGATAGATCGGGCGATTCTGAATACGGCAATACCAAATATGTGTATGTTTGATTTTATTTTTATTGTTTTACTTTGAATGGGGCGAAAGGGGGGTGATTTAAACTTTTATATTTTTTTTTATTTATTTCATATTTTTTTAAACTTTTTTTTACTTCTGCCACGCTTCAATAGCCTCCATGGGAGGCTAGATGCTGGCACAGCCTGATCGGCTCTGCTGCATAGCAGCGATCATCTGATCGCTCCTATGTAGCTTAATTACAGGCTTGCTATGAGCGCCAACCACAGGGTGATGCTCACAGCAAGCCAGCATTAGTAACCATAGAGGTCTCAAGGAGACCTCTGGTTACTATGCCGACGCATCGCTGACCCCCGATCATGTGACGGGGGTCGGCGATGAACGCATTTCTGGCCGTGCGGCTGGAAGCGGTAGTTAAATGCCGCTGTCAGCGGCATTTAACTAGTTAATAGTGGCAGGTAGATTGCGATTCCACTCGCCGCTATTGTGCGCACATGTCAGCTGTTCAAAACAGCTGACATGTCACGGCTTTGATGTGGGCTCACCGCCGGAGCCAACATCAAAGCAGTGGATCTGACCTCGGACGTACTATCCCGTCCGAGGTCAGAAATAGGTTAAACTTTTATATTTTTTTCATATTTTTTAAATACTTTTTTTTTTTCACTTTTGCCATGCTTCAATAGCCTCCATGGGAGGCTAGAAGCTGGCATAGCCTGATCGGCTCTGCTACATCAGATCACTCTTATGTAGTAGAATTACAGGCTTGCTATGAGCACCGACCACAGGGTGGCACTCACAGCAATCCGGCATCAACAACCATAGAGGTCTTCAGTAGACCTCTGGTTGTCATGCTGACGCATCGCTGACTCCCGATCATGTGACAGGGTCAGAGATGCGCGCAT
Organism: Ranitomeya imitator; assembly: GCF_032444005.1. Classification (NCBI taxonomy): domain Eukaryota; kingdom Metazoa; phylum Chordata; class Amphibia; order Anura; family Dendrobatidae; genus Ranitomeya; species Ranitomeya imitator. The sequence goes on from NC_091284.1 coordinate 438,147,782, forward strand.
TTCTAGCCCGATGGCCGGAAGCGCTTGAAAAATGCCGCTGACAGCATTTGACAGCGGCATTTAACTAGTTAATAGCGGCGGGTGAATCGCGATTCCACCCGCCGCTATTGCGGGCCCATGTCAGCTGTACAAAACAGCTGACATGTCATGGCTTTGATGCGGGCTCACCGACAGAGCCCACATCAAAGCGGGGGATCTGACTTCGGATGTACTATCCCATCCGAGGTGAGAAAGGGGTTAATAATGGCTAAACCATAGCCTGTCCATGATATATGGGTGAATAAATCATCTTTTTCCGATTGGTATTCCTTGGATTGCTGCTTTCTTCTGCTCGTGTCTGATATGGAAGCAGAAAGTCAATCTCTTAGGCTGCCGTCACACTAGCAGTATTTGGTCGGTATTTTACATCAGTATTTGTAGCCAAAACCAGGAGTGAAACAAATAGAGGAAAAGTATAATAGAAACATATGCACCACTTCTGCATTTATCACCCACTCCTGGTTTTGGCTACTAATACTGATGTAAAATACTGACCAAATACTGCTAGTATGATGGCAGCCTTAGAGACACAGCACCCATCAATGGCAGAGTATTTTCTACAAAGCTGCCCCCGTTCTGTATTTCCTCCATATCTAAATAGTCCTAAAATGGTTGACCAGTTACATTAAAATTGTAACCAATCCTGTTTACAAATTAAAATAGCAAAATAAGCAGAAATATGCTGAAATCCCTGCCTATCCAGCAGCTTCCCTGATGCCTATTGGTCCACTGAAGCCAAGTAATGGGCACAGTGATCGATATCACCACTGAGTACAATAAGTAGCTTGCAGAGGTAACATGCTGTAGACATCATCACCACTGCAGCCCTGCTAACAAAGACTAGCGGTTGGCAGCAGAGAGGCCATGCAGAAGTGGCAAGGGCTTCAGTGGGTAAAAACTGCCTATTTTGTTAATTTAAAGCATTACAAGCCTTGGTCTCATTTTTTATGGAACAGGACAACCCCTTTTAGCACCAGCTTTAGAGGACGTGTGAATTTACAGTTTTCTAATTGTTCAATCATATTTAGCAAACAATTCTACCTAGACCACCTTCCATTTGTTTTAGGGTATGTTTCCACGTGCAGGAAATGCTGCGTGTCTGACGCTGCATAGAGCCGCAGCGTTAGACACGCAGCGTCCAGATGTTACAGCATAGTGGAGGGGATTTAATGAAATCTCGTCTCCACTATGCGTGGTAACACGCACGCGGCGGCCCTGCGACTCCGGACATGCTGCGCGTCTTTTCAGATCGCAGCATGTCCGTATATCTTGCGGCGACGCTGCGTCGCCGCAAGATATAGCACAGGGCCCTATGCGATGGGTGCGATGATGCCGGATGTGTGCTGTGAACACATCCGGCATCATCGCATCCCAGAAGGGGCGGGGCTTAGCGCAGAGCGGCAAAGCCGCTCCGACGATACCGCCGCCCATCCTGATCGTGGACACGCAGCCTTAGGAGTAGAGGAGGTAAGCAAACCACACCAGTACATGGAGTAATCAAAAAGTATGCCATTTTGGATTCCGTGTAATGTTCTTCTCTAATCGGTGATTTCAATTTAAATTGGATAAAACCATCAGAGCAAGCCATGTTAAATGATGTTGGACAGAAAATAAAAAAAAGTTGTCTGGATTATGGTAAGTGACATAAAGTATACTTGACAACTGCAAATTGAGAAAATACTGCAATCTCTAAAGGTTTGTCGACTTTCGGTAGAGTACCAATGACCTTGAAATCATAGAACATTAATATTAACTTGCGGATCTGAAGGAGAAATGTTATCTTTAAAAAAAAATAGACACAGAAGCAAAATATTATATATCACCCCACACTGCAACTTCCTATTTACTTTGAAAGTATTGCATATCATTTATTTTCATACCTCAAGGTTGAAGAGGATGTTAAAGTCCGGGATGCACACATGCTTGTCCTCCATCTTTCTCCGCATGTTTTTGATAGCATGAATTGATGTCTCATAATAGAGGTGTGGTTTTGGGCACAAGGGAAAATCTTTCACCCAACTGCAGCACATCTCATGCAACTTGCTGAATACTGCATGGGCCAGTTTCACCGTCTCTAGCTCTAGAAGGTAAGCAAAAAAAAAACATGTTAAGTTAAAAAATAACAATCGATTTAATAAGGAATAGGTTTATGAAAGCTCGTATTCTTTATAACCAAATTGTGGCCTAAAATCATAATTCAAGGTTACAAAATACGGGGTTTGCTATCGGGCACAGCAGGCAGTAATCAAGGCTTTAAACCCCAAACTATTATTCACAAGCATGCTTTTGGTATATACGGTACATAATCATAAATGTTTAATATTAACTTCTTTCTCAGTCGCGGATTGACCCAATAATAACCTTGAACTGATTCCTGATTTTGTTCCTATTATAAAAAGCACATTAAATCGCCTTTGGGAAGATTTTACTAGACTCTCCTAGCTCTAAATTGCACTCGCTTTATTTTTCAGCGTTTGGCCCTGTTGATAATAAAGCCTCTGTACATCTATCCTCAGCCCATCAAAATAATATTATTTTTGTTTAGATTTTATATGGACTCCAAATCTAAATCATTTGTTACTCCACATTGTACATAACCAAAAATTCTTCACAACTGGATGCTTTTTAATGTAGAATCAATCCATGAAGTTCCCACCCTTTATAAAAATGTCATTTTTCATCAGGTTAATGAACTTCGCTTTGATCAATATTAAATGAAGCAATCAACTTAACTTTTTTGTCTAAGGGTACGCCTTGCTCTCTTAGCGGTTGTACTAATTATATGCTTATTCTAAAATATCTTACTTTTTTTGGTCTATACAGAACACATTTTCACCTGGTAAGGTCCTTACATCCTATAGTCCACAGTCAAGATGGCCAGTGGTATCAGACTATCTGATTGATTTAACAAGAACAGTGCTGAAAAATGGGTTACACCTGACAACGGTCAACTCAGTGACTGTTTTCCCTTCTTTGCTTGGCACTAAATGGTTCAGGGCAGCAGGAAAAGCTGAAGGTGATGTGCACATCAAATTTAGCTATGATGGAGAGAACTGTGCAGCTATTCACAAATGCACAGTTCTCTCTCTCCCTGTACAGCTAAGATTTGTATGATCAGTACAGAGGAAAGGAAATCAAAACACAATATCTACAGCTCCCTATCAGGACATATCACTGAACCATGAAAGGTAAAAGAATGTATTAAAAAAAGGTTTTCTTTACACATAGCAGATGCTCATTTACAGTTTACATGACTAACACCCCTAAGACAAAACCAGCACTTACTGTATAGTATAAATACATTTTTATTCAATATTCTTTGACAATCCCAATAAAAACATAAAACAAATGCTGATACATTTTATCAAAGCTAGAAATAGTTACACGCCAACGTTTTCAAAGGTAATATCGGCAGGACTAGATATAATGTAGGTGAGCCTATGACTCTCTTTGCTTTGACCAAGAGGCTGCATTCTCACATTCATCATTGTAATAATAATAATAATAATAATAATAATATCATCATTGTATGTCCGTTAACTCAAAAAGCCAATTTATTTAGTCATATTTGTTTACACGTGCAATATAAAAACTCCAGAAGTCCTCGACACTCTTCTTTCTCAGCGCAATGAAGTAGTGTAACGTGACATGAAGCAATGTAATGTTACACACATCCACATCAACCAGAAAAAATTGTGACAAATACATTGCATTTCCTATTGTACATAACCACGTATAGTATGATATTCTTTTGTAAATGATGTCAATTTTATATTATTATGTATTAAAAAAATTATTGTGATCCCATGTTGGATTGAAAAAAAAAATTAGGATTTAAAACGCAAAATATTTGTTTAAAGGGAAGGTGCCGTCCCAAAAAATTTTTTTTTCAGAAATTGTAAAAATGTAAAGAATTAATGATTACATTTTCTTAAAAAATATTATCATTTGTTTATAATTTAGTAAAATATGAAAAATAATTTCAAAAGTTTTGGAATTTCCACTTTTAAACACTAGGGGGAGCAGCTGCTGAAATTTCAGAAAAACCTAGTGTACAACTAGCTCACATTACAGCACTGCAGTAATTATGGGCGGAGTCTGCTGACGTGTGTGATGTCTCCTCTCCTCCCCTTCTGGGTGTTTGCTAAGGGATTAGAGAGGATGATATTTAGGAACCAAATGAGCAGCCATTTTGTTGCTGACTGCAGAGTATGGCTGCCGTCACACTAGCAGTATTTGGTCAGTATTTTACCTCAGTATTTGTGAGCCAAAACCAGGAGTGGAACAATTAGAGGAAAAGTATAATAGAAACATATGCACCACTTCTGCATTTATCACCCACTCCTGGTTTTAGCTACAAATACTGAGGTAAAATACGACCAAATACTGAGCGTGGACGGCAGCCTTAGGCTACTTTCACACTAGCGTTGTTGGCTGTACGTTGCAATGCGTCGTTCAGGAGAAAAAACACATCCTGCAAAGTTGTCTGCAGGATGCGTTTTTTCCCCATAGACTAACATTACCGACGTATTGCCACACGTCGCAACTGTCGTGCGACGGTTGCGTCATGTTTTGGTGGACCGCCGCCACAAAAAAAGTTACATGTAACGTTTGTTTGTGCATCGAGTCCGCCATTTTCGACCGCGCATGCACGGCAGAAACTCCGCCCCATCCTCCCAAGACCTTACAATGGGGCAGCGGAAGCGTCGTAAGACTGCTTCCGCTGCCCACGTCGGACATTTCTTTCACAGCATACGTCGGTACATCGGCCCGACGCACTGCGACGGGCCCGTACCGACGCTAGTGTGAAAGCAGCCTTATACTGACAAGTAGACGGTCACCGAGGATGGCAGGCAGCAAGGATTCTGGGAGATATGTGGTGGAGGGAGCAGGGTGACAGCAGCACAGAGTATTTCAGGAGAGCAGTGTGCTGGTCTATGGGGGCCCCCTGTTCGGTGTGCGGAGCAGCCAGGGATTGTACATAGAGCGCTGTCTTTTACACACATGGATGGACCATCTGCTCCACAGAAATCCAGGAAACATTTCTGCGGATTGATGGCCTGGTCTGATCCAGACTTTGCATGCAGACCCCATTCCCCTCCTCAGATCCTGTCTTCTCCCTCCTGTCCTGGCAATATGTGAAAGCGAGACGACAGGCGCAGTGCGGGGTGACGCTGGGAAGGAAATGTAGCCATATAGTAACGATAAAAATGAGACCCCTCTCTTCAGCTGCCTCACCAGCCTTCCCCTGACTACACCTAAATGGAAGTCATGCTGCCCCCTCTATTACCCCAGACCCGCGTGCAGGTGCTCAGCCAGAACCACCATAGAATGGGTCCGCTTTCTGAAGATAATACTGCCATAGTGTTCTCACATAATACCGCCATATAGATCACACATAATACCACCAGTGTTCTCACATACCACCATATAGATCACACATAATACCACCAGTGTTCTCACATACCGCCATATAGATCACACATAATAGTGTTCTCACATAATACCGCCATATAGATCACACATAATACTGCCATAGTGTTCTCACATAATACCGCCATATAGATCACACATAATACCACCAGTGTTCTCATATACCGCCATATAGATCACACATAATACCACCAGTGTTCTCACATACCGCCATATAGATCACACATAATAGTGTTCTCACATAATACCGCCATATAGATCACACATAATACTGCCATAGTGTTCTCACATAATACCGCCATATAGATCACACATAATACTGCCATTGTGTTCTCACATAATACCGCCATATAGATCACACATAATACTGCCATAGTGTTCTCACGTAATACCGCCATATAGATCACACACAATACCACCATATAATTCTCACAATACTGATCAAGCATAATACCACCATACAGATTACATAATACCGTCATATAGATCTCACATAATGCCATAATACAGCATGACGCCCGCGGCTCCTGTTATCGCACGCATTGAGTTGTGTGTGCAATGGGGAAAGATATGCAGGGGGGAGAGGAGTGCATAGGAGTGGATTAGATACACGGTTCACCAGACAGTATCACACAAGAGAGGATTAGATACACGGCTCAGCATAATATCACACAGGAGAGGATTAGATACACGGCTCAGCATAATATCACACAGGAGAGGATTAGATACACGGTTCACCAGACAGTATCACACAAGAGAGGATTAGATACACGGCTCAGCATAATATCACACAGTATAGGATTAGATACACGGCTCAGCAGACAGTATCACACAGGAGAGGATTAGATACACAGCTCAGCAGACAGTATCACACAGGATAGGATTAGATACACGGCTCAGCATAATATCACAGAGGAGAGGATTAGATACACGGCTCAGCATATCACACAGGAGAGGATTAGATACACGGCTCAGCAGACAGTATCACACAGGAGAGGATTAGATACACGGCTCAGCAGACAGTATCACACAGTATAGGATTAGATGCATGGCTCAGCAGACAGTATCACACAGGAGAGGATTAGATGCATGGCTCAGCATAGTATCACACAGGAGAGGATTAGATACAGGGGCCAGCAGACAGTATTACACAGGAGAGGATTAGATACATGGCTCAGCACAATATAGTGATAGATGCACGGTCTGATGTCCTGTGAGGAGCTGCAGTGAGGCAGGGTCGGAGCAGCACAGAGCCTCCCCCATCCCCCTCTGTTACCTCTCTGCAGCTCCTGATAGAGGACATCAGACGGCAGCACTCCTTCACCCTCTCTAGCGATTCTAGAGATTACAGTCACACACCAGGCAGCAGAGGACAGAGAACGGCCGCTGAGTGTGAGGGGAGACAGATGGAGCTGCCCCTCCAACAGCACAGCTCTCAGTCACAGTGGAGCTCACAGGTACACTCCACTGTAGGCTGAAGCAAGATGGCGCCGATCTCCTGCCTCTGCTGTGATGTGGAGACAGCCCAGGGGGCGTGGCCACATCACAGCACAATGATAGCTATGGTGTCGGCTCCCGACTGCAGCCTCCTATGCCCAGGGCTGCCGTATTTGCACAGTGTAAGTGTCGTGCTGGGACTCTTACACTGCTGCAAAGCAAAATGGCGGTGCCCAGTGGCTGCAAAAATAATTAATAATAAAAAATATATTAAAGTTAAAAAAAATAATTTTGTATTAAAAATAATTGTTTATATAAACAATTATATTTAATACAAAAACAAAATTGCGGCACCTTCCCTTTAAGTGAAAAGTTTAAAATATGGTACCCAATGGTTTAAAACAAGTATGCTAGTGTAGTTTTTGCAGCCATTGAATGCCAGTACCAACACATGCATAGAAATGGCCAGAGCTGCTGGGTAAGGCCCCTTTCATACATCAGTTTTTTGTCATCAGTCACAATCCGTTGGCTCGACGGATCCGTCATAGATTGTGAAAAACTGATGCGACAGATCTGTTTTTTCACCGGATCCGACTAGCGGATCAGGTTAATTGGATCCTAAAAATATTGGAGCATGCTCAGTAAAAAAAAAAAAATAAAAACGTAATCCGTCAACGGATTCCGTCATTTGACGGATCCGGTGCCCATAGGCTTCCATTTGAGCAAATGACGGACGGCGACGTCGCTGTCCATTTTTTTGACATACAAAAAAAGCATTACTTTGTCCGTTGTCTCTTAATGGCGGACAAACAATTATCGATGGATCTGGCGAACAATGGATGAAACGTGAGGCCATCTGTCGCAATCCGTCCCCAATACAAGTCTATGAGAAAAAAACGGATCTGGCAGCATTAGTCGCCAGATCCGTTTTTTTCAAAATTCGACAAATTGTGACTGATGGCAAATAACTGATGTGTGAATGGAATATAAAATCACATGATCCATGCTACCTTGAATGCTATTGTGACGCCCAAGAGACCGGGATACCCAGCACCGGACCAATGGAGTCTGTCTCTTGAGGGGGATGTCACGGGTGGCTTGACCCGGTGCTGTGGCCTCAGGCAATGCACACTGTAAGGGGTATCGTGAGGGGACAGGCACTTACTTGATCAGCAGCAGGTTCTCCCAGCGGTGACGATCCCGATCCTGGATAGATGGCTATCGTCCAAATGAAAGACTGAGGCACTGAAACGTTTAACCAGTTTACTTTTTAACATAAAAGGATTTACAACCAGTCCTGTCACCGGAGTCTGTATGGGAACTCTGAGTTACTTTGACCCTGCCGGGGTCTTCGCCTCTTATTGTGCGCAATTTCTGTGTGGCCCTGCTGCTGTATGTGAACTGGCTGCCGGCCCAATCTGTCCCCTCCGGGTCCTGGTTCGACGGGCAACCCGAGTCCTTTTATCGGTTTACCCCCTCTGGGAGTACCGCTGAACTCTGTGTCTGTTGCTGCGTCCGACCCTAGTGAAGCTGATATCACCTCACGTTTTTCCGGTTGCTGTATTATATATAATGAATACAGCCACGGATCCGGTATCCGTCTTTGCGCCTGTTCTGGGTAGTGATTAATGCTACCCGGTTCTCACAATGTCCTTTTTCTCTATCCCTCTTCTCCTGAGGCCGGTGATTTAGGCCTGGTAACAGTCACAGGGCTGTTAGATATTCAACTGTATGACCTCTCACTTTCAGCTCCTTAGCCCAACTGCCATTTCTTCTCTCAGACCAGAATGGATCAAGGGGAGTCTCTGGAGCTCCCCCTTCTGGCCGGAGGTGGTAGTGCAGTCTTGCTATTTTAGTATTTGTATTTACTGTCAGTAACTATTTTTGTGGCAAATACCCCTAGGGGTGCCACACTATGAACATGGCAGCCCAACTATCCAATGCCAAAACTTTTGAGACCCCACACCATACCTCCCAACTTTTTAAGAATAGAAAGAGGGACAAGTTCTGCAGCACACATAGTTTGGCAAATTTTAGCCACACCCCAATCCATTTACCATTTCTTTCTACCGACAGGAGGAGATGTCAGAGGGGTCGTGGTAGTGAGGGAAATTCAGCAGATATCAGAGACTACAGAGCGTAGATCCAAATCCAGGACTGTCTGCTGTATTCGAGACAGTTGGGACTAGAGATGAGCAGATGGATTCATGGGACTCTGGGTCCAACGTCCAGGTCAGCGGTATCTGGCAACTTGATGGGAGGCCACGAATCTCCAACCTTCTGGTGTCCCCAGTGCGGCTTTTGATTAGTCCAGGCGGCGCAACGTCATCTGTGCGTCCTGCTCATCTCTAGTTGGGACCTGTAGATTTATTTTTGGTTGATTCATTCACAGTCGAAGTCACCAGAACTTTCTCATCTTTATGCAGCTTCACTACATGACATCTGTCTCTTTTGTGTCTGTAAGGCCGTGTTTACACGTTGCAGAAATACTGTGTTTTTTTGTTTTCTGCAGGATCAGGCCCAAACTTCACAATAAAAATTTTCCCTCTTATTTGATGTTTTTTTAGTGCAGATGTGAAGACGCGTTTTAATGTTTTTTTATAGCACAGAGACGTTTTGATTTTGCACTTGAAAACATAACGTAGCTCAGCAGCATCTATAGATGCATAGGGAGAGCAGTTTTAATGAAATCACACCCACTTTGCTTGAACAGTTAAACACAGCAGAATTTTTGTGCAAAAAAAGTAGACGAAAATACAGAGCAATTACCCTGCATGTGAACAGTCTACACTACAAAATTGCATCAAATAAGAAATGCAACAATCAGAGAAGATTTATATTGTGCAGTGTGACACCTGCAGAAAACAGAAAAAAAGCAGCAGAAAGAACGCATCATTTACGCTATGTGTGAACTTGGCTCAGCATAAGTTTTATTAATTTTTCCCTCTATTAAACCCATAAAAAAATGTATCAATCACGCCATTTTTTTACGTCATTTACTGATCCCCGTAAATAATCTTATGGCTGTGTTATATGGGCCGTTACGATTACAGGGACATCAAACATGTCAGTGTTATTTGCTATTTGTGATGTTTATTATTTTTAGAAAAAAACGCATTAAACATGACATTATTTTTTCATTATGAAGTGTTTTTGATTATTTTTTAGTAAATTTATAGGATGAAAAAATCTCTTATTGTCCCTCTAGAATAAAAAGCCACTGCTATGCACAATGTATCTCTGTCTCAGTATAGTATAATGCAAAAGTTTTCACTTACATTACATGAGTGATACCTATTGTAAATTCTACAATAGCTCAGAAACTGGACAGTATGGTCCTCCATACAGAATAATGAGCACCATAAAATGCTCCATGCAGTATAATGAGCACCATAAAATGCTCCATACAGTATAATGAGCCACATATATTGCTCCATACAGTATTATGGGCACCACATAGTGCTCCATACAGTATAATGAGCACCATAAAATGCTCCATACAGTATAATGAGCACCATAAAATGCTCCATACAGTATAATGAGCCCCATATATTGCTCCATACAGTATTATGGGCACCACATAGTGCTCCATACAGTATAATGAGCACCATAAAATGCTCCATACAGTATAATGAGCCCCATATATTTCTCCATACAGTATTATGGGCACCACATAGTGCTCCATACAGTATAATGAGCACCATAAAATGCTCCATACAGTATAATGAACCCCATATATTGTTCCATACAGTATTATGGGCACCACATAGTGCTCCATACAGTATAATGAGCACCATAAAATGCTCCATACAGTATAATGAGCCCCATATATTGCTCCATACAGTATTATGGGCACCACATAGTGCACCATATAGTATAATGAGCACCATAAAATGTTCCATACAGTATAATAAACCCCATATATTGCTCCATATAGTATTATGGGCACCACATAGTGCTCCACACAGTATAATGAGCCCCACATATTGCTCCAAATAGTATTATGGGCACCACATAGTGCTCCATACAGTATAATGAGCCCCATATATTGTTCCATACAGTAATATGGGCACCACATAGTGCTCCCTACAGTATTTAAAACCAGCTAGGCACTCCCTAATTAGTTAACCTTAGTGGAAGAGACAGCAATGTTAGCCCCATATATTGCTCCATACAGTATTATGGGCACCACACAGTGCTCCACACAGTATAATGAGCCCCACATATTGCTCCATACAGAATAATGAGTCCCGTATATTGCTCCATACAGTATTATGGGCACCACATAGTGCTCCATATAGTATAATGAACCCCATATATTGCTCCATACAGTATAATGAGCCCCATATAATGCTCCATACAGGATAATGAGTCCCGTATATTGCTCCATACAGTATTATGGGCACCACATAGTGCTCCATATAGTATAATGAGCCCCATATATTGCTCCATACAGTATTATGGGCACCACATAGTGCACCATATAGTATAATGAGCACCATAAAATGTTCCATACAGTATAATGAACCCCATATATTGCTCCATATAGTATTATGGGCACCACATAGTGCTCCACACAGTATAATGAGCCCCACATATTGCTCCATACAGAATAATGAGTCCCGTATATTGCTCCATACAGTATTATGGGCACCACATAGTGCTCCATATAGTATAATGAGCCCCATATATTGCTCTATACAGTATAATGAGCCCCATATAACGATCCTTACAGAATGAGCACCATAAAATGCTCCATACAGTATAATAAGCCACTTATATGGAGCCCCATATAATGCTCAAATGCAGAATAATGAGCCCCATATATTGCTCCATACATAATGGGCCCCATATAATGCTCCAAGAGTATATGATGGGCCTGATATAATTCTCCATAGATAATGGACCCCATATAATGCTCCATACAGTATATGATGGGTTTCATATATTGCTCCATATATAATGGGCCCCATATATTGCTCCAGTATATTGCTGGGACCCATATATTGCTCCAGTATATTGCTGGGACCCACAAAATGTTCCAGTGTATGCTGGAACTCATATATTGCTCCAGTATATTATAGGCCCCATATATTGCTGGGACCCATAAAATGCTCCAGTATATGCTGGGACCCATATAATGCTCCAGCATATGCTGGGACTCATATAATGCTCCAAACATTAAAAAAATTAAATACTCACCTGTCCTCTGCTCTGCTCCTGATTCCTCAGTATCACTGTCTTCCGGCGCTCTGCACTGTGACTGTTCAGGAGATAGTCAGGAGACAAGGAAGATAACACAGCTGAGGAATGGAGAAAAGTAAGTATTGCAAGTGCCGGAGCCCTGAGCAAGAGGTGGGGGCCCATTCGTGGGTGCTGGCACCAGGTCCCCATAGTGAGCCGTTGTCCCTGACGGCACGTGGGCCTCCCTGCCTGCTCAGTGCCCCAGCACTTGTCCGGGTGCGCCTGGTGCTGACGCCAGCCCTGCAAAGACATCCGAGCACGTTCGCTCATCACTATTAGAGAAAGTTTGAACTTGATGGACCTAGGCCTTTTTTCAAATCATGAAACTATGTAATGTAATTTTAACCCACTGATATTGACAGGTTTGACTAACTGCCTAATGTGTATGGGGGCACTGACCAACTGATGATCAGGAGAGATGTCAATCACACATGTCTGATTTCGGACTGCCAATAGCATTATTCTCCCTGAAATAAGCCGATGGCCAACAAAGACTTGCTCACACTTGAGATGAAATCGGACAAATGTCATCTGATAAAAAAATTGGATTGCATTTGAACCAATGTTATTCAATGATTCTGTGCTCATCTGCAAAAAAAATTTCAGCTCCAATTGGATCGAGATCAGACTGAAAAAAACTGACAAATACCACTGATGCATATCTTAGAAAAAATATTGGGGGTATATACCCTATGAGCTTGGACAATATATAAATACCAAGGACACTCCGAAACTATATATCCTACAACAAACAATGGAGTAAACAGTCCCATAAGCTAGTGATAAAAAGGTAACAATAAATTTTATTGACAATCAATTAGATCACAAAATACATACAGAATAACATAACAAGATCCAGAAAGAGTACATGTACAGAGGACACAGACTACTATAATAGCAATATGGGCACAATGAGCAGATCACTAAATAGTGCATATAACAGAGCAAACATCAAAAAAGTGCCTAGTGCATAATAAAGTGCCAGAATATATGCAGATATGCTTCTGGTAGGAGTTTGCGTGAGTAAACTCTCCACTGACTGTTAGCGGGTTCCCGATCTTTTGGGTAAGAAGAGTAGCCGGCGTAAGAATGGTTGGCATTTCAGGATCCAATGACACTGGGACAAGGGGTCTTGAGTTGATTATGGCAGAAACTTCAGCCAAAAGAGTAACCAAGGTCTCAAGTGTAAGTCTTGAAGAGTTTATGTCCATAAGCATAGAGTTCAAGATGTTGCGTGAGATCCCGATCATCCTTTCCCAGGAACCTCCCATGTGAGAACTATTCAGAGGATTGAAGATCCAGGTGCAACCTCTTTCTGCCAGTGGATCCCGAATTGGCTTGATGTCAATATCCAGCTCTTGACATGCACTGATGAAGTTGCTTCCGCAGTCGGACCTTAACTGTTTCACTGGTCCTCTGATCGCTATAAACCGCCGAAGAGCGTATAGACACATCCAGGGTCAGGCTGGATGTGTCCATAGATTCTATCACTTCTATGTGAACGGCACGGACCCTCATGCAACTGATTAGTATTGGCCCAACGTTTGCTGTTGGCATGACCTCCTCGAGTTCTGCATGCAGATACCGTCCATGGCCCAAAGACATCTAGGCCAAAATAGGTGAAAGGTGGTTCGGCACTCACTCTGTCAAAGGGTAGGTCAGCCATTGGTTGATGCACCTGTTTTCCTCTAGTTTTGCGACATTGCACAGAGCGATGTATTGATCCTGCTACACGTCTTTTCATACCTATGATCTAAAGTCCTGCAGACCGTAACTTGCCCTCTGTGATCTGCCTGCCTTGGTGTTCGTTTTTTTCATGAAAGTGCTGAATCAGTAGATCGGTGATGTGAAGTTTAGTGGGAATGATGCAAGGATGTTGCTCTGAAACCTCTAGCTTAACTCGATTTAATCGACCACCGACCCTCAGCAAACCGAAGCTGTTCATTAGTGGATTCAAATGGGCAATGGGGCTTTTCAGAGGGATCTGCTGTTTGTGGTATAAGCATTCCCATTCAGTACTGAATACACTCTGCTGGATGTAAAGTGTTATAAGGGACTCGCAGTGAGAAATGTCCTCAGCAGAGAGTGGTTTTTGGCAGATGTGCCAACCATGACAGTCTTTGTCTCCATGTGAGTTGTGATAAGATCTCACAATGTGGACTAACCTTGCGATAGTCTTGACGAGTTTCATCCAATTGGAGAAGCGTTCAAAGAGCTGGCAACCGAGGCTGGAGGTTGGTTTAGCGTTCGTGGCCAGAGCATTGACCTCAGAGTGTACTTCTGGATCATCATCCGGATCCTGGATGCTGAAGGCTTCCTGGAAACATTCACATCCACTGTGTATCACATCTGAGCATCCGCTACAATATCACCCAATGCAGCCCATGTATGCTGTGTATCACAGCTGAGCATCCGCCACAATAACATCCAATGTAGCCTATGTATGCTGTGTATCACAGCTATACATCTGCTACAGTAATGACCAGCACAATCTGTGTGTGATATGTTTGTGTGTGCTATGTGTCACAGCTGAGCATCTGCTGCAATAGCATAAAGAAGAAAAAAAAATGAAAATGAAAAAAAAAAAAAAAAGCTACATTTTTTTTCTTCTTTATGCTATTGCAGCAGATGCTCAGCTGTGACACATAGCACACACAAACATATCGCACACAGATTGTGCTGGTCATTACTGTAGTAGATGTATAGCTGTGATACACAGCATACATAGGTTACATTGAATGCTATTGTGGCGGATGCTCAGCTGTGATACACAGCATACATGAGCTGCATTGGGTGATATTGTAGCGGATGCTCAGCTGTGATACACAGTGTGCATACGCTGCAATAGACGATATTGTATTTTCCATTTTGCTGTTGCTATTGAGTGGTATCCAGCCACTTGTTCCTGGCACCTGTGTTTATTTGGATTCCGGTGAGGCACCACTAATCCCTTTCCCTGTTCCCTGTATGATGGCATACATTTTTACTGCCTTCTCTGGTTGCCCTTTTATTATTATTATTATTATTATACATTTTTATAGCGCCATTTATTCCATGGCGCTTTACATGTGAATACGGGGCAAATATAGACAAATACATTAAACATGAGCAGATAACAAGGCACACGAGTACATAAGGAGGGAGGACCCTGCCCGCGAGGGCTCACAGTCTGCAGGGGGTGGGTGAGGATACACTAGGAGAGGGTAGGGCAGGTTGCGCGGCTGTTCAGTAGGTTGAGGATCACTGCAGGCTGTAGGCTTGTCGGAAGAGGTGGGTCTTCAGGTTCTTTTTGAAGGTTTCTATGTTAGGCGAGAGTCTGATGTGTTGGGGTAGAGAGTTCCAGAGTATGGGGGAAGCACGGGAGAAGTCTTGGATGCGGTTATGGGAAGAAGAGATGAGAGGGGAGTAGAGAAGGAGGTCTTGGGAGGATCGGAGGTCGCGTGTAGGTAGGTACCGGGAGACCATGTCACAGATGTATGGAGGAGACAGGTTGTGGATGGCTTTGTATGTCAGTGTGAGGGTTTTGAACTGGAGTCTCTGGGCGATAGGAAGCCAGTGAAGGGCTTGACACAGGGGAGAGGCTGGGGAATAGCGGGGGGACAGGTGGATTAGTCGGGCAGCAGAGTGTAGGATGGATTGGAGTGGTGCCAGAGTGCTAGAGGGGAGTCCAGAGAGTAGGAGGTTGCAGTAGTCGAGGCGGGAGATGATAAGGGCATGCACTAGCGTTTTTGCAGTGTTGCGGTCAAGGAAAGCACGGATCCGGGAAATATTTTTGAGTTTGAGACGACAGGAGGAGGCAAGGGCTTGGATATGTGGCTTGAAAGAGAGGGCAGAGTCGAGGATCACCCCGAGGCACCGGGCGTGTGGGACTGGGGATAGTGAGCAGCCATTGACATTGATGGATAGGTCTGGTGGAGGGGTAGAGTGAGATGGGGGAAAGATGATGAATTCTGTTTTGTCCATGTTCAGTTGTAGAAAGCGAGCAGAAAAGAAGGCTGAAATGGCAGACAGACAGTGCGGGATTTTGGTAAGCAAGGAGGAGAGGTCAGGTCCGGAGAGGTAGATCTGCGTGTCGTCAGCGTAGAGATGGTACTGCATACCGTGGGATTCTATGAGCTGTCCCAGGCCGAAAGTGTAGATGGAGAAGAGTAGGGGTCCTAGAACAGAGCCTTGAGGAACACCGACTGACAAGGGGCGAAGTGAGGAGGTGGTGTGGGGGAGGGAGACACTGAATGTTCGGTCTGTCAGATATGACGAGATCCAGGAAAGGGCCAAGTCTGTGATGCCAAGGGATGAGAGGATTTGTAGCAAAAGGGAGTGGTCTACAGTGTCAAAGGCAGAAGACAAGTCCAGGAGAAGGAGGACAGAGTAGTGTCGCTTGCTCCTGGCAGTTAGTAGGTCATTGGTGACTTTAGTTAGGGCAGTTTCAGTTGAGTGATGGGAACGGAAGCCTGATTGTAACCGATCAAAGAGGGAGCAGGAGGAGAAGTGGGAGGACAGTTCAAGATGGACATGTTGCTCCAGCAATTTGGAGGCATAAGGGAGAAGAGATATTGGGCGATAGCTAGACACAGAGGATGGGTCGAGGGAGGGCTTTTTGAGGATGGGTGTGATCTTGGCATGCTTGAAGGATGAGGGAAAGACACCTGTTGTGAGTGAGAGGTTGAAGAGGTGTGTTAGGGTTGGGATGAAGACCGTGGAAAGGTTAGGGATGAGGTGGGATGGGAGCGGGTCAAGCGTGCAGGTGGTGAGGTGTGATCTTGACAGGAGGGTGGAGAGCTGATCTTCTGTCATGGTGGAGAAGCTGGTTTTGGAGGAGCAGGGTTGAGCAGCTAAGAGGGGCAGTGGGCGCTGTGGGCCAAAGCTTTCTCTGATCGTATCGATCTTCTGTTTAAAGAAAGAGGCGAAGTCATCAGCAGAAATGAGGGGGGAGGGAGGAGGTGCGGGGGGACGGAGTAGAGAATTGAAAGTGTTGAAAAGCTGTTTAGGGTTGTGGGACAGGGAGGATATGAGGGATGAGAAATAAGTTTGTTTTGCGGCAGTGAGCACAGACTTGAAGCTGGCGAGGGACTGCTTGTATGCAGTGAAGTGGTCGGCAGAGTGGGATCGCTTCCATCTCCGCTCAGCAATCCTGGAAGCCCGTCTCAATTCTTTGGTCAGGCTGGTCAGCCAGGGCTGCCTGTTAATTGTACGAGTTTTACTATGCATGAGTGGGGTGGCCGAATCGAGTGTTGTTGTTATTGTGGTGTTATAAAAAGTGGCAGCAGCATCTGTGTCATGAAGGGAGGCTATGTCTGTGAGAGGGAGAAGGGACTCAGAGAGTGATTGTAAGTTGAGATGTTTGAGATTTCTGCGAGGGTGAGTGAGTTTGTGGAGTGGGGGTTGCACACTAGGAGAGGAGAGGGACGAGAATGTCAGTAGGTTGTGGTCAGACAGGGGGAGGGGTGTGTTAGTGAGGTTAGTAAGGGAGCAGAGGCGGGTGAAGATGAGGTCCAGCGTGTGGCCATCTTTGTGAGTGGCCTCAGAGGACCATTGAGTGAGGCCAAAGGAGGCAGTCAGTGATAAAAGTTTAGAGGTAGCTGAGGTGAAAGTGTCAATGGGGACATTGAAATCACCCATGATGATAGTGGGGATGTCAACAGAGAGGAAATGAAGTAGCCAGGTGGTGAAGTGGTCGAGAAAGGTGGAGATGGCTAGTTCTGGGGGGCGGTAGATGACAGCCAGCTGGAGGTTGGAGGGGGAATAGATGCGGACAGAGTGCACCTCAAACGAGGGAAGAGTAGCGGAGGGAGGTAGCGGGATTGGAGTGAAGGAGCAGGTGTCGGACAGGAGCAAGCCAACTCCTCCACCGCGTTTGTTGCTGGGGCGAGGGGTGTGAGAGAGGTGGAATCCGCCATAGGAGAGCGCAGCTGGAGAGGCCGAGTCAGAGGGGGTGAGCCAGGTTTCAGTGAGGCCGAGGAAGGAGAGTTTGTTGGTGATGAAGAGGTCATGGATAAATGGCAGTTTGTTGCAGATGGAGCGTGCGTTCCATAGTGCTCCAAGTAGGGGGAGCGGGGGAGTGGGGGCTGGATGAATGGGTATGAGGTTGTCGTGGTTGGGAAAACGTGCGGAGGATCGTGGCAGGGGGATAGAAACGAGTGTGGGGATGAATTGGGGAGGGCCGGGATTTGGGGATATGTCACCAGCAATGAGGAGTAACAGACAGATCATTAGAAGGTGGGAGCAGGATAGGACATGATGTGGCCGTGTGTGTCTGGATAAAAAGGATTGTATGTGGAGGAACAGTTCTGAGGGGAAGGTGAGATGGCTGGGGAGTATGGAGGAAGAAATGACTAGTTCCTTACTAGGAGGAGGGATTGCAGGAGATTGTAAGAAGGAAAGTAGTATGGGGGTGAAAGAGAAAAGAAACCGAAACATTGTAGTGGTTGGTGTTCTGTTACCTTCCAGTCAATTCCAGTCCAATTCAGTCTAATTCAGAATCATAATTAAAAAGATGTAATTAAAAAGATGGAAGTTAAAAGATGATTTGCAGCAGACTGAGTCTATAGCAGACTCCTGCATGTGAATATATCCCCAGTTAAGGGCAATCAGGTGTGAATGAGGGGGTGGCTGGGTATGGGAGACCAGATGTAGAGAGTTAAGCAAAGGTCATAAAGTGAGGGAGGGGTAAGACTGACCACTCAAAGAGATGCCAGGATCACACAATGAGAGACATGAAAACAGGTCGTGGAAACAAGCTCATAGGTGAGAAAGCATACTAAAAGGATTATATGTGCTGCACCAAGACACTCAGATCCAGGGGAAGCATAGAAAAGCCAGTGCAATATACAGAGACATTCAGAAGCCAGAAGCCCTTCTGGATAGACTCTGATTAGGCATATCTGGGCACAGCATTTAGCACTTTGATTCTCCCCACATACCTCTGAGCATGAGCAGGAAACAGCTGTGGTGGGCTTGGTATGATTCTGTGGCTCCCCGCCATGGCTTGTAGCGGGACTAGAGGTAACTGCGACTGCTGGATCGCTGGTGGCTGAGGCTGGGTGCAAGGCTGATGGGTGTCTGTCGCTGTTACACTTTTCACACTTAATGGCAGATTTACAGTCCTTGGCCATGTGTTCTGATGAAGCGCAGCACTTGAAACATACCCCAAGTTCGCTGAGGATTTTCTTGCGCTCCTGCATGGTTTTTGACCTGAGGTCTCTACACTTGTTCAATGAGTGTGTTTTTTATGGATGGGACACTCACGATTGAAAGTCTTATCCCTCGACGGAATAGTGTACTGTTTATCTGCAGGTGATGGCAGGTTAGTCTTTCTGACGCTTACACTGTTTCTCATAGCGTCTATGTATGACGCTTTCATACCTTGATGACGGTGTTGTAGGATTTGCAGTGTTAAGACTCCAGAAGTCGAGGCTAGGGTCGTTCCTCATTTGGGCCTGTTCGTCAATGAACTTGCAGAACTCAATGAACGGAAAGGTGACATCATGTGACCTTTTACTCCTGGAGACGCACACTGCCCACTTCTCTTGCAGACTATGTAGCAGCTTAGAGACGATTGGGTTCACCCCATGGGCCGGGTCCAGGTAGCACAGTCCAGACACACTAGGGTCTCTTTTCTCATGTTCGAGCTCCATAAGCAGATCACTAAGTCCAGAAGTTTGTGGGCTTCCTTAAGGTTGATCCGTGGAATGTTCTGCAGTCTCTTGAATAGGGACGTTTCTATGGCTTTGGCACTGCCATAGGTTCTTTCGAATCTCTGACAGGCCGCAGCAAGACCTGCTTCAGCCTGCCGCACATAGACAGTCCTAAGACTCTTGATACAGTTTGTGGATTCAGGACCCAACCATTTTACCATGAGGTCGAGCTCCAGCTCCACGGATAGGTTGAGATCAGCAATGGCGGCCTCGAAGCTTGCTTTCCAGGCTCTGTAGTTCTCTGCATGGTCGTCGAATTTCGAGAGACTGGTGT
The DNA here is from genome assembly GCF_032444005.1 of Ranitomeya imitator. Taxonomy (NCBI): domain Eukaryota; kingdom Metazoa; phylum Chordata; class Amphibia; order Anura; family Dendrobatidae; genus Ranitomeya; species Ranitomeya imitator. Next base: position 438,167,903 of record NC_091284.1, read on the forward strand.
TGATTAGCTCTCTGCTCACCATGAACCTGGCAAACTCGGACATGTCTGATCCTTCACTCCTTGTTACTGTATTAGCTTGTGGTGCCCCTCGGGCGTATAAGCTGTGTGGTGTGGAAGGGTGAATTGTTCCCGGGTAAAATGATGTTGCTGCAGGGTTGAGCTGTGGTTAAACCTCTGGAGATTCTGATGACTGCTGCTTGAACTGTGGAGGCAGGCTGGAGTGTGCCTTGCGATCGTCTTGCGGTGATGACTGCTCCTGAGGGGACACATCATGGCATTGGTCTTGGGATTCTGTGGAAGCTGTGGGTAACAATGGCACTGTAAGTTGGGCTGACTTGGACATTTCCGTAATGTTGGGTTGAACTTCACTGGAGAAGGTGTGTGCTGCAAGGATCTGTTTCTGCACATATTCGCTGGTACGAACAGATGGGTCATCTTCTTCCTGTGGTGGTAGGCAAATCGGGTCGAAGTTTTGCTTCAATGCTTGCTCAAGTATTTTGACTTCAGCTAGCGCGATTTCTTCCTCCATTTCTGTTTGAAGAATCTTTGCTCTAGCCTCTGCTTCTGTTTGAAGGATCTTTGCTCGAGCCTCTGCTTCTGCTTTCCTGGCGTCTGCTTCTGCTGTCTTTTCTGTGTAGCAACGTCTTAGCTTGGAACGCACTGCGTTTAAATGGGCCTCTAGAATTCTGTCGCTGAGGGCTGAAGTTCTTGAGCAGCATGATTTGTATGACCGCGCAGAGTGTTTGGATGAGCCTGACCTGGGTGATCTAGCTTCTTGGAGATGAGCGATACGGAGCTCCGCTTTATCTTTGGCATCTTGCACGGAGGCATCCCTTTCTCTGTCTGTGGAATCTGCTTTGCTTAACTCTGATAGGGCTTCGTCGATTTTAGAGTCTTTTAGGAAGGCAGCGTAATTTGCGGACAGTCTCTTATATCTGCCATGGGCCGTGTCTAGCCGTCTTATAGTTATAAAGGCACAGATGATTGGCCTCGGGGAGACCAAAACATCCAACACCGCGGAGACACCATCACGTGTTTCTCAACGCAGTGCTTCCAGAACACTGCCCCCATCCCTTATGGGAAATATGCAGATGCATGTAAAGAAGCTGCGGAGACACCATCACGTGTTTCTCGACGCAAGCAGTGAATAGCCAGGCCAGATTCCTACTCCACACTGATGAGGGGCAAACACCCCGAAACAGCTGTCTGTGGATGGATACCATGCTTGGCATAGGTGGCTTTCCTTCATAGGATGCTGCCCTTCCCGTGGTTGTTCCTTCCCGGGGAAAGGCCTGGCTATTCACTGCTTGCGTCGAGAAACACGTGATGGTGTCTCCGCAGCTTCTTTACATGCATCTGCATATTTCCCATAAGGGATGGGGGCAGTGTTCTGGAATCACTGCGTTGAGAAACACGTGATGGTGTCTCCGCGGTGTTGGATGTTTTGGTCTCCCGAGGCCAATCATCTGTGCCTTTATAGCCTTTTCACTAGGCACTGCTCCTAATAGCCAGATTCCTACTCCACACTGATGAGGGGCAAACACCCCGAAACAGCTGTCTGTGGATGGATACCATGCTTGGCATAGGTGGCTTTCCTTCATAGGATGCTGCCCTTCCCGTGGTTGTTCCTTCCCGGGGAAAGGCCTGGCTATTCACTGCTTGCGTCGAGAAACACGTGATGGTGTCTCCGCAGCTTCTTTACATGCATAGCCGTCTTATAGTGTCCTGTAAACTTGCTGCATCGTCTTTGTGGCGTTGGACGCTTGGCATGAGGGAGGCAACTTGTTTTAATAGGTCATCCAGGTTGTCATTGAACTCATCCCTTATGGAACGGTAGTTCTCGAGGACCTTTAACGTTGGCTTGAGTTAGCGTACTGGTCGTGCATCTTGGTCTGTTTCGGGAGCAGGCTCTGCTTCCCGGTCTTCATAATGGACAGTGTCAGGTTGTATTTGCTCTGTTTCAGCATTGAGGAACTGCATAAGGTCCTTTTCAGCCATTTTGATTTAACACTAGAACTACCGGAGGAGTCATTTTGACCCTTTTGCTATTTCTTTTTCCTATAATTTTTGTGACTTATTTATTCATGGTAGTGTATATTTTAGGACACAAAAATGAATTTAAACTTTTTCAGGGGCCCGGATTTTACAATTCATACCTATAAGTACTGAAGGGGTCAATTTGACCCCATACATAAAAGTAGTAGTAGGCAAGTCTCCTAATAACAAATACATGACACTACTCTGATGAAGAATGGTGACATCACTCTTACAGTTTACCAAGGTAAGCCAAATAAGAATGTCATTTTGCTCAGTAGTCTTCACCCAGATGTAGTAGTTGGAAACGACAAGAAATAAAAACGGAAACGGTACAATTTTACAATAAAACAAAGGTTGGAGTGGACACAGTAGACCAGATGGCTCGAAAGTACACCACAAAATCTGGAAGCCGCCGATGGCCTGCTCAGGTGTTTTGTAATGTACTTGATTTAGCAGCTATAAACGCAACTATACTCTATAAAACAGCAACTGGGAGTAAAATTAGCAAACGGGAGATCATTCTTCAGCTTCATGCTATGACCATGTAAAAGGAAAATGCGTGCTGTACTTGATCTTAACACTGTTTCTACTAAGTTAAAATAAATGTTCTTTAAGTTTATTCTCATGGTATGTTTATCCAGCCAGCTCTGCTGCTGTCTATGAAGTGCACATAATTACATCACCCAGCTTTCCACACAGACTTTCCTCTGCTCCTAGCATTCTCATGGTATGCTTTTCAGCTAACCCCAGCTTACCCTGTGTTATTTATGACCTTGTTTACGCAGGCCTGATTGTATGCATCTGGTCCACTCTTAATTCTCTGACCAAGATGAGCAGAGATCACTCCCCTCTGCTTCACACCTGAACGCACTTAGTTTGCCATATATTGCATAGTAGAAGTCTGCATGGACTTCAGTCTGCAGTGTGATCCCTTAGAAGTGTGTCCTTAAAAGTGTGGATTACAGTAGAATTCAAACCTGAATTGAACTGAAGGTAACTGGCAAGCCACTGAAAACAATGTTTCTGTTTGTTGTCACTTTCACCCCCATAATCCTTCACTTTCTGCTAACTCCCCTGATCCCTACACCAAGTAAGGAACTATTCATCTCCTCTTCAATCCTCCCCATCCACCTCACCTCCTCCTCCAAACTGTTTCTTAACATACAATCCTCTGTCTCCAAGCACAGACAGCCCCCTCATGCCCTCTCCTTCTCCCACCTGCTAACACTTTCTCTGCTCCTTCTTACTGCTGGTGATATCTCTCCAAATCCTGGTCCTCCTCACCATATTCCCACAATCATTTCTACCTCCCATCCACGCTCTAGCACGAACTTCCGTAACCTCTCTAACCTTATACCCATTTGCCCAGCCCCTGCCTCCCTAGTCCCACTAACAGGAGCTCTGTGGAACGCCCGCTCTGTCTGCAACAAGCTCTCCTACATCCATGATCTCTTTGTTACTACCAAACTTTCCTTCCTTGCCATCACCGAAACCTGGCTCACCCCTTCTGACTCAGTCTCCCCTGCTGCACTCTCTTACGGTGGCTTCCACCTTTCCCACACACCCCGCCCCAGCAGCAAACATGGCAGAGGAGTTGGTTTTCTCCTGTCAGATAACTGCTCCTTCACCCCAATCCCACTGCCACCCTCTGTTACCCTCCCTTCCTTTGAGGTGCACTCTGTGCGCATCTATTCCCCCACCAACCTCCAACTGGCTGTCATTTACCGCCCCCCAGGGCCAGCCACCATCTTCTTTGACCACTTCACCACCTGGCTACTTCACTTCCTTTCTGCGGACATCCCCACTATCATCATGGGCGACTTCAACATACCCATTGACACTTCCCTCTCAGCTGCCACTAAACTTCTAACTCTCACTTCCTCCTTCGGCCTCACTCAATGGTCTTCTGCAGCCACTCACAAAGACGGTCACACACTGGACCTCATCTTCACCCGCCTCTGCTCTCTATCTAACCTCTCTAACTCACCTCTTCCACTCTCTGACCACAACTTTCTCACATTCTCATCTCTCTCCACTCCATGTCTACAATCCCCACCCCACAAACTTTCACACCCTCGCAGAAATATTAAACATCTTGACCTACATTCATTCTCTGAATCCCTCCTCCCCTTCACAAGCATAAGTTCCATACACAATGCGGATGACGCTGCTGCTCTATATAACACCACAATAGCTGTAGCTTTGGAATCTGCTGCCCCACTTACACATACCAAAGCTCGCAAAATCAACAGACAGCCCTGGCACACCAGCCTGACCAAAGAACTGAGGCGAGCTTCCAGGGCTGCTGAGCGCAGATGGAAAAGATCCCACTCTAACGAGCACTTCATCGCATTCAAACAGTCCCTCACTACTTTCAAGACCACACTCGCCACAGCTAAACAAACCTACTTCTCATCTCTCATATCCTCCCTGTCTCACAACCCTAAACAGTTATTCAACACCTTCAATTCTCTCCTCCGTCCCTCAGCACCTCCTCCCTCCCCACTTATCTCTGCTGAAGACTTTGCCTCATTTTTCAAGCAGAAGATTGATAGGATTAGAGACAGTTTTGGTCAACAACCCCCAGAGCCCTTCCTCCCGATTTCCCAGCCCTCCACCTCCAAAACCAACTTCTCCACCATTACAGAAGATCAACTCTCCACTCTACTCTCAAGATCACATCTCACCACCTGTGCACTTGACCCACTCCCATCCCACCTCATCCCAAACCTCACCACAATCTTCATCCCAACCCTAACCCATCTCTTCAACCTATCACTAACAACTGGTGTTTTCCCCTCAAGCTTTAAACATGCCTCCATCACACCTATCCTCAAAAAGCCCTCTCTTGACCCATCCTCTGTATCTAGCTATCGCCCTATATCACTTCTCCCCTATGCCTCAAAACTACTGGAACAACACGTCTACCTTGAACTGTTCTCCCATCTCTCTTCTTGCTCCCTCTTTGACCGCCTACAATCTGGCTTCCGGTCACACCATTCCACCGAAACTGCCCTAACTAAAGTCACCAATGACCTCTTAACCGCCAAGAGCAAGCGACACTACTCTGTCCTCCTCCTCCTCGACCTGTCGGCTGCCTTTGACACAGTGGACCATTCCCTATTATTACAAACCCTCTCATCCCTTGGCATCGCAGACTTGGCCCTATCCTGGATCTCATCATACCTAACAGACCGGACATTCAGCGTCTCCCACTCACACACCACCTCCTCACCTCGCCCCCTATCTGTCGGAGTCCCACAAGGTTCAGTCCTTGGGCCCTTGCTCTTCTCCATTTACACCTTTGGCCTGGGACAGCTCATAGAATCTCATGGCTTTCAGTATCACCTCTATGCTGACGACACACAGATCTACATCTCTGGACCAGATATTGCCTCCCTTCTAACCAGAATCCCTCAATGTCTGTCCACTATTTCATCCTTCTTCTCCGCTAGATTTCTGAAACTTAACATGGACAAAACAGAATTCATCATCTTTCCCCCATCTCACGCGACCCCCCCCAACGAACCTATCCATTTCAGTAAATGGCTGCCCACTCTCCCCAGTCCCACAAGCTCGCTGCCTCGGGGTAATCCTTGACGCTGATCTCTCCTTCAAACCACATATCCAAGCCCTTTCCACTTCCTGCCGACTTCAACTCAAAAATATTTCACGAATCCGTTCATTCCTCAACCATGAATCTGCAAAAACCCTAGTCCATGCCCTCATCATCTCTCGCCTTGACTACTGCAACCTCCTGCTCTGTGGCCTCCCCTCTAACACTCTCGCACCCCTCCAATCTATTCTAAACTCTGCTGCCCGACTAATCCACCTGTCCCCCCGCTATTCCCCGGCCTCTCCCCTCTGTCAATCCCTTCACTGGCTCCCCATTGCCCAGAGACTCCACTACAAAACCCTAACCATGACGTACAAAGCTATCCACAACCTGTCTCCTCCATACATCTGTGACCTCGTCTCCCGGTACTTACCTACCCGCAACCTCCGATCCTCACAAGATCTCCTACTCTACTCCCCTCTTATCTCCTCTTCCCACAATCGTATACAAGATTTCTCTCGCGTATCACCCCTACTCTGGAACCCTCTACCACAACACATCAGACTCTCGCCTACCATCGAAACCTTCAAAAAGAACCTGAAGACCCACCTCTTCAGACAAGCCTACAACCTGCAGTTACCACCGATCGACCAAACCGCTGCATGACCATCTCTACCCTCACCTACTGTATTCTCACCCATCCCTTGTAGATTGTGAGCCTTTGCGGGCAGGGTCCTCATTCCTCCTGTACCAGTTATGACTTGTATTGTTTAAGATTATTGTACTTGTTTTCATTATGTATACCCCTCCTCACATGTAAAGCGCCATGGAACAAATGGCGCTATAACAATAAATAATAATAATAATAATAAGTTGTTGGCAACAAAAAAGTTATTTTTACTCCAGGGTCAGTACTTTTGAATGGGGGTAAAAGTGACCCCTAATGGTAGTTATAGGTATTATGAAACCCTGCGGTAGTTCTAGTGTTAAGGTGCGCTGTCTCTTTAAGAAACTGAACTTTTGAATTGGGGGCTGGAAATCGTGGTGCAGATTTGTTGAGACTCCCTGATAACACTCCCAAGGTGTTTTTGGAGAATTGTGGGGTTCTGCAGTCCGACAATCTGCAGCGATGTGGTATAATACAGAGTCTTTATGCACAATGCGGTCTGAGTTGATGCTGCAGGAGGTTTCTTAGCAGAGCAGGGCTGCAGTATGTGAGCAGGCAGAGCACGGGCACATGGATAGGGGTATAAAGATAATTCTGGCCGGGTTTCAAGGTCTTTTGACTGTCTTTTGACTGTTCTTTCCCCACATGAGGCGAATGGAGGTGTGGTTCATTAATAGGGGTTGTGAGAGATTCGTACCTTCAGTTTCCTTGATGCAGGGCAGATAGGACCAATGCTGTTCAGCGTCTGAGAGATGATGCACACCAGGGATTGTGCAATGAGACTTGTTTATTTGGAAATCTGGACATACAGCGTATAATCGGTAATACAGTACTTTCTCCGGAAATGCAGGTGTAGAAAAGGTACAGCAAGATGAAGCACCAAGTATGGCTGCAAGTGTGAGCAGCAAGAGGTCGAAAGACTGATGCCTTCCTAAGCCTGGTACAAGCGTGTCCTCTCACAACAGCAAGTAACTAAAAATGAAATGGCTGCCAGAGGAAGAGAAGACGTGACCCCTGAACAGGAAGTGGAAGATATACCCACAAGAATTAAGAATTAATTAATAACAAGCTGCCATACGGAAAAAGCCCATTAGGTGGCAGCAGAGTAAAATATAAGAGCAGATATACACATCATGGAAACAACACATAGAAACTGAAGAGCATAACTTACATGGAACAGCACAGTTTCCTCATGATGATTCCTACTTACCTGCACCAAACTTAGTGTCAGCGGTGCAAATTATTACAGCAATGGTCCCTTTAAGTGAATGGGGCAATTCTGCAATAACTTGCACTGCAGCAAAGAAAAATAAGGTATATGCAAAGTAGGAAGCAACCGAAGAACGATGTAAACATTTCAGAGGCGACAGCATTTGCACAAGCGCCAAAGCCTCTTCAAACATCTGATCCACTTGTGTGCAGAGAGTCAGGCCACGTTCACACACTCAGTATTTGGTGAGTATTTTATCTCAGTATTTGTAAGCCACAACCAGGAGTGGGTAAAAAATATGGAAGTGGTGCAAGTGTTTCGATTTTATGTTTCCTCTGACTGCTTAGGCTACGTTCACATTTGCGTTGTTTTGTGCTGCGTCGGCGACGCAACGCCCAACGCACGCAAAAACGCATGCAAAACGCTGCGTTTTGTGACGCATGCGTTCATTTTTATAGCAAGAAAATGCAACAAGCAGCGTCCTCTGCGCCCTGACGCTTGCGCCCAAAAAACGCATGCGTCACAAAACGCAACAAAACGCATGTCCATGCGCCCCCCATGTTAAATATAGGGGCGCATGGCGCATGCGTCGCCGCGCTTGCGCCCGACGCACCGCAAATGTGAACGGAGCCTTACATATACTGAGGTAAAAAAAAAAATCACCAAATACTCAATGTGTTAACGTTGCCTAATATTCCTGGCCTATGGAAAGATTAGGCCATCAATTTTAGAAGAAAACATTAGCCCTTGAAGTGCTGACAAGTTGCTTTCAAATCCCTGTAACTATGTGAGCAGTTTGTCTATGGAATATATGGACTTCTAATTGCTCAATGTGTTCACGCATTCTCCAGCTTTTTGCTAGTCATCCTCTTCACCTTTCTACCTGGCATGTTTGTTTTCCTTGTCAGCGGTATCGACAAACGTCTTTACAATTGTTCAAAGGCATTAATTATTTTTCTATGCTGCTTTAATGCTCAGTTTTCACATAACAATGTATAATCAGCCAGTGATGACAGCCTGGATAATTCTGACCTTTGCCTTTATAAAAGCATTATTCCATGTTTTGACATAATTTTAGTTTAAAGGGATATTGTTGTAATTTCATAGCTCCCATAACTGGGATGTTCCATAAGCATTATTACATTATAATTGGTGGGTGTTTGGGATATGCAGCAATCCCTTAAAAAAAAACAAAAAAACCCACACAGTTGCCCCTTAACTGGTCAGCGGCGCCTCCTATCACCTGCGTTGCAAAAAACTGCAAAACAAGAACCTATGTAAATCAGTGGGACTGTGTTGCAAATCCCTGCACAGTGGGCGGCCGGCAGTGTGGCTCGGTGGGTGGTCAGCGGTGTAATGCCAAAAGAGCCATGATAAGGAATGGAGACCATCATTTTCTATTGTTGGAAAACTCCAATGTCCAGAGATCCAACAATAAATGATTATTCGTTTGATAGAGAGGGGGGATTGTGAGCTGACCACGCCATGTCATCCGATGTTGATAGATGGGATCCATGTGTAGGGTGACGGTCCTGCTGGTGAAGTTCTGCTTAGGATTCAAGGAGGAGAGGACATGAGCAGCACGGATGTGCCGCTCATGTCCCCTCCTCCTTGGATTATTCATTTGCTTGCCATAGATGCCATTTTTGTGATGGTGTAAAAATCAGTGTCCTCAGCACCTCTCTTCTTGTAAGCAGTGACAACAATGTAAATTGTATATGAGGGAGGGATCTAAAAAAATACCCTGAAGATGATTACAACATGAACCTTTGGGACCCCCATTCTCAAATGTGGGGACTCGGTAATTGCACCCACAGTGATCATACATTTATCACCTATTCTGTGTATGTGTACGATATGTATTGGTTATTGGACAACCACATTAATAACCAGAGAAATTTAGCAATGTCAGTATATAAAAAGATTTGGTATAAAAAAAAAAAAGGAACATAAGAGGTTTGGAAAAACTTTTAGATTAAGTGGTTAAAACAATATATCTATTTACTGACAGTAACATTGATAGTGTGTAATAAAAATGTAACAAATTATTAATTTAATAAAAATAAATGACAGATGTAGTGTCCATCTTTTAATCTCCATCCACTGCTCATAAGCCAAGCTACGAGCTGTCACACTATCTCCCCTGAAAACAACCATTTAAAATTTATAACAAAGATATATTTAACAGATCCTAATGATTTGTGTGACCAAGTGCATTCAGGGTAGCAAAACAGTCTTCAGGCAAACATTAATAATCTCCTTGATGACAAGGCATCTAAGTGCATGTATTTGTGTGCGTCACTCTCAGGCCACGTGCCCACGTTGCGGAAAGTGGTACGGATTTTTCCAGGCTGATTTTAGTAAATCCGCACTGCGGATTTCCTGCGGAATTACCGCGATTTTTTCGGGGATTTTGTTCGGATTCCACCTGCGGTTTAACACCTGCGGATTCCTATTATGGAGCAGGTATAAACCGCTGTGGAATCTGCGTTTTTTTCCGCAGCACGTGCACTGCGGATTTTGTATTCCATATGTTTACATGGTACTGTAAACTCAGGGAAAACTGCTGCGAATCCGCAACGTGTGCACACACCCTCATACTCAATACTGAATAAATTGAGGTTTGGAAAAAGCTGTTCCATTTTTTCATCCTTTGCATATCATCAACATGTCTATCAATCATGTGATTTTCATAATACCACAACTTTATCTTCTTGGTTTTGTAGCTTCAATGTTGAGGAACAGACAGACAGACAGACAGACAGATAGATAGATTTCACGGAGGTTATTAGCTTCAGTGATATAAACCTGGATTTTTGCTCCAGCATGCTATGTGCTGAAGGTGGTTAATCGGCCATGAAAGGGCCAGGTTTATTGTGAATAGTAAAAATTGCTCACAGAAAAAAGCAGCCTGATAGTTAACTAGCTATAATTATACCTTATCCAGGATGCTGCTCCATGTTAGGACTAATAAGGACATATCGTCACGGAAAGGAACAAGAGAAAAAAAGCGATCAAGAGTCAAATGCTATTACAAAATATAACAAATAACTTTATTGCGGGAAACATACGCGCATGCGAGATTGGGATGCACAAGATGGGCGCAATATATAATGTTTTGTTACACCAATCACAGAAGTCTTATATACTGGTTAAATGTGTAGTGCATTGCTATAACCCTGTAGATATCACCAAGTGGTTTGGTATCAAGGTCCATGTATAAGCACAAAGTACCGTAGTTCTTCAAGGAGGATAGTGACAATGTTTTACCTTAAATCGATACCAATGAATGCAGAGTCTGCGCGTCTACCCCACAGTTATAGACTGTAACGTATGCTGTTTGAACACTGGGGTCCTGGGTTCAAATCCCACCAAGGGCAATATCTGCAAGGAGTTTGTATGTTCTCCCCGTGGGTTTCCTCCGGGTACTCCGATTTCCTCCCACATTCCAAAGACATACTGACAGGGAATTTAGATTGTGAGCTCCAATGGGGACAGTGATGATAATGTTTGTAAAGCACTGCAGAATACGATAGCGCTATATAAGCATAGCACAATAAATAAATTTAGACCAACAAGACTGAATATGTCCATTTTGTTGTGGACTGGTTTATGAGGCGTGTTTTAATAAACCAGCGGAAGATTTAAATGAAAAGCATTCCTTTGACTACTTCAGTAAGCATGTTTCCCAAAACAAAAAAGTGAATCACAGAGCGGAGTATAATAAAATATAATATCTTTATTAATACAAATAGCAACCATTAAAACCTATAACAAAGAGCAATAATAACAGGGATAGTGAATCCAATGTGCAATGCTCAGCAAAATCCAATACAAGTATAGGAGGGTATACACATAATGTACGTTCAAAACAGATAAGCCAAAGAGGCGAGGGGAGGCAAAGTTTGATATATACAAGGGTTAAATGTGGTGGCCTATAAAAGATATGCAAATGCGCAATCACTGTGGACAATTGATAATAATGTATAGTGTCAATCAATCTGCTCATATAGAGCCAATCCATAACACACCCATATAATAGATAGACTTGATAATAAATACACAGAAATCCCCAACACCCACAATGGGTATACCAGCAAATATTGGATGATAATAGAGGTAATATCGACCTAAATACCGAGCATAGAAGAGGCCCCGACGCGCGTTTCGCTGTCAATGCTTCCTCGGGGGGCGTCCACCTTAATGACCTGGCCATTTTTTGCAATTCTGACTAGCGTCCCTTTATGGCTATGTTCACATTTGCGTTGTTGGGCGCAGCGTCGTCGACGCAACGCACAACTCATGCCAAACGCATACACAACGCAGCATTGTCCTATACAATTGAAGATCCAAAACGCCCCCAAAAAACATACATTTAGTCAAAAGGCGCATGCGTCAAAAAACGCAGCTCAACGCAGGCACCTGCGCCCTATGCGTTTTTCATAGACACTAATGTGTTTTTTTGGCGCATTTACGATGCAGGTGCGTTGCATGCGTTTTTCTTCGGAAATGTGACACATCAAAACTGCAACCTGTAGCGTTGTCCGCGCCCTGTCTGGTGCGCCAAAAAAACACATGCATCATGCAACGCATGACAACGCATACCGGTGCATGTCCATGCGCCCCCATGTTAAAGATAGGGGCGCATGATGCATGCGTCGGTATCCGTCGATGACGCTGCGCCCAAAGACGCAAATGTGAACGTAGCCTTAGAGGTAATAACTCGCTTCAACGGATCCTAGCGATTCGGAGAATGTTTTTTCGTGACATATTGGGCTTCGTGTTAGTAGCAAATTTAGGTCGATAATTTTTGCATTTATTTGTGAAAAAAATCGGAAATTTGGCGAAAATGTTGAAAATTTCGCAATTTTCAAATTTTGAATTTTTATTCTGTTGAACCAGAGAGTTATGTGACACAAAATAGTTAATAAATAACATTACCCAAATATCTACTTTACATCAACACAATTTTGGACACAAAATTTTTTTTGCTAGGAAGTTATAAGGGTTAAAATTTGATCAGCGATTTCTCATTTTTACAACAAAATTTACAAAACCATTTTTTTAGGGACCACCTCACATTTGAAGTTATTTTGAGGGGTCTATATGTCTGAAAATACCCAAAAGTGACACCATTCTAAAAACTGCACCCCTCAAGGTGCTCAAAACCACATTCAAGAAGATTATTAACCCTTCAGGTGCTTCACAGCAGCAGAAGCAACAAGGAAGGAAAAAAAGAACATTTCACTTTTTAGTCACAAAAATTATCTTTTAGCAACAATTTTTTTATTTTTCCAAGGGTAAAAGGAGAAACTGGACCCCGAAAGTTATTTTACAAATTGTCCTAAGTACGCCGATACCAGATATGTGGGGGGGGGGGGGGGGGGGGGGGAGACCACTGTTTAGGCGCATGACATGGCTTGGAAGGGAAGGAGCGCCATTTGACTTTTTGAATGAAAAATTGGCTCCAATCTTTAGCGAACACCATGTCGCGTTTGGAGAGCCCCTGTGTGTCTAAATATTGGAGCTCCCCCACAAGTGACCCCATTTTGGAAACTAGGCCCCCCAAGGAACTTATCTAGATGCATAGTGAGTACTTTAAACTCCCAGGTGCTTCACAAATTGATCTGTAAAAATGAAAAAGTACTTTTTATTTATTTATTTATTTTTTCAAAAAAATTTTCTTTAGCCTCAATTTTTTCATTTTTACATGGGCAACAGGATAAAATGGATCCTAAAATTTGTTGGGCAATTTCTCCTGAGCACACGATACCTCATACATGGGGGTAAACCATTGTTTGGGCGCATGGCAGGGCTCGGAAGGAAAGGAGCGCCATTTGACTTTTTAAATGAAAAATTAGCTCCAATCGTTAGCTGACACCATGTCGCGTTTGGAGAGCCCCTGTGTGCCTAAACATTGGAGCTCCCCCACAAATGACCCCATTTTGGAAACTAGACCTCCCAAGGAACTAATCTAGATGTGCGATGAGCACTTTGAACCCCCAAGTGCTTCACAGAAGTTTATAACACAGAGCCGTGCAAATAAAAAATAATTTATTTTTTAACTCGCAATTTTTTATTTTCACAAAGGTAACAGGAGAAATTGGACCCCAAAAGTTGTTGTCCTATTTGTAATCACTTTCTTGGAGAATGATGAGTTGTTGTCCTATTTGTCCTGAGTACGCCGATACCCCATATGTGGGGGTAAACATTGTTTGGGCACACGTCATGGCTCGGAAGGGAAGTAGTGACGTTTTGAAGTGCAGACTTTGATGGAATGGTCTGCGGGCGTCACATTGCTTTTGCAGAGCCCCTGATGTGCCCAAACAGTAGAAACCACCCACAAGTTACCCCATACTGGAAACTAGACCCCCAAGGAACTTATCTAGATGTGTGGTGAGCACTTTGAACACCCAAGAACTTCACAGAAATTTATAACGCAGAGCCGTGAAAATAAAAAAATCCTTTTTTCCCCATAAAAATACGTTTTTAGCCCCCATTTTGTTAATTTGCCAAGGGTAACAGAAGAAATTAGACCCCCAAAGTTGTTGTGCAATTTCTCCTGAGTACTCTTATGCCCCATATGTTTGGGTAAACCACTGTTTGGGCGCACGTCGGGCATCGGAAGGGAGGGAGCACCATTTGACTTTTTGAACGCAAGATTGGCTGGAATCAATGGTGGCAACCGTGGATTTCCAGTGTTTTTTGTGCGGATTTCACCTGCGGATTCCTATTGAGGAACAGGTGTAAAACACTGCGGAATCCGAACAAAGAATTGGCATGCTGCAGAAAATAACGCAGAGTTTCAGCGCTGTATTTTCCGCACCATGGGCACTGCGGATTTGGTTTTCCATACGTTTACATGGTACTGTAAACGTGATGGAAAACTGCTACGAATCTGCAGCGGCCAATCCGCACCGTGTGCATATGGCCTAATTCTAACCCTAATTCTAACCATAACCCTAATTTCAACCCTAACCCTAACCCTAATTGCAACCCTAACCCTAGTTCTAACCCTAACCCTAGTTCTAACTCTAATTCTAACTCTAACCCTAATTGCAACCCTAACCCTAGTTCTAACCCTAACCCTAGTTCTAACCCTAGTTCTAACCCTAACCCTAGTTTTAACCCTAACCCTAGTGGAAAAATAAAAGTAAATATATTTTCTATATTTTATTATTGTCCCTACCTATGGGGGTGATAAAGGGTGGGTATATTTATTATTTTTTTTATTTTAATCACTGTGATAGAACCTATCACAGAGATGAAAATGTACCTGGAATGAATCTGACGGCCAATTCGGCGGGCGCACTGCGCATGCGCCCGCCATTTTGGAAGATGGCGGCGCCCATGCAGAAGACACGGGGAGGGACACCGGAGGTCGGTAAGTATGCGGGGGTGGGATCGGACCATGGGGGGTGAGATCAGACTGCGGGGGGAGCGGACAGGAGGACGGAGGGGAGCGGAGCACAGGACAGGATGGAGTACGGGGGCGGTGGCGGGGGCAGATCGCGGTCTCCAGCCATGGCCGATGATATTGCAGCATCGGCCATGGCTGGATTGAAATATTTCAACAATTTTCATTGGTTAAATATTATGATTGCTCTGATTGGAAGTGAAAGTGAAACGTTACTTTCAACAGCCAATCAGAGCGATCGTAGCCACGGGGGAGCGAAGCCGCCACCCCCTGGGCTGAAGTACCACTCCCCCTGTCCCTGCAGGGACGCGATCATTCTGTGACACAGCATATGTGTCACAGGTCGGATTGGCACAGACTTTCATGACGCATACACTGTGTCACAGGTCGGGAAGGGGTTAAAAAGCCACATGGTAGGCCATGTTCCTTTGTTACAATGGTGAAGACAAAGACGCTGTCTGAGGACATCAGAACGGCTATTATTAGCAAATACAAGACTTCCAAAGGGTATAAGGCCATCTCCAAAGACCTTGGTATCCCAGTTTCAACAGTGCGCAATGTTATTAAGAAGTTTGCCAAGCATGAAACTCAAGATCCTCCCTGGACATGGGGGAAAGAGGAAAATTAACAGCATAGCTTTATGGCAAAGGCCAAGGAAGAAACCATTGCTGAAGAAAAGACATAAAAAGCAACTAGTGATCTTTGCCAAAGAGTACCTTGATAAACCACAATACTTCTGGGAAAATGTTCTGTGGATAGTTGAAATAAAAACAGAGCTTTCTGCGGTGCTGTTGAAGTTTGTTATTAATACCATGGATGTCAAAAAAAAGAAAAGATAAATCAGTCTTGGAAAAAATCAAGCCAGACATGTCACTTGAAGCAAGGATCACCAGGCCACGACTTGCCTACTTTGGACACATCATACTAAAATAGCA
Source organism: Ranitomeya imitator (assembly GCF_032444005.1). Taxonomy (NCBI): domain Eukaryota; kingdom Metazoa; phylum Chordata; class Amphibia; order Anura; family Dendrobatidae; genus Ranitomeya; species Ranitomeya imitator. The sequence continues at coordinate 438,183,725 of NC_091284.1, forward strand.
ATCACCAGAGAAGGACCTCATTGTCGGAAGAATAGAAGAAACAAAGTGAAGAGGAAGATCAGCAGCCCGATGGCTTGATACTATCAAGATAACGTCAGAGAAAACCCTGGCTTGCACAAGAAAGATCTTTTTATAGATCAGTCATCCAACAAGTCGCCATGGCTTGAGATTAAAAAGATAAATAAATAAATACACATGTGCACAGTCTCGTCCAGATCTCTGAACTGCTGCTGTGCTGCCGGTGGGCATCTGGAAAAAGAAAACAATGGTTCTCACCACTGGAAGTTTTGCAACATAAGTGCTCACATTTCTGCAAACTCTGAGTGGCATACACTGTGCATTCACATTGCCAATTTCCTCTTTCCTATGTATCTTCCAGTGTCACACTAGTTCTAGTTTTCTATTCATACACTTCTGCCATGCCGGATATTGAGACATATCAGTAAACTATACTGCATCTGTAACTGCAAGATATAGGGGTTTCCTGTAATAACCTCAGCCTCTTAATTTTAGCTCACTATATACGTATTTGGAATATTTGTGGCTTGACTGATGCTGTACAATACAATTAGAAATGATTAAAATGAGGCCTTAGTGCCAGGACTTCTAATATCAAGTGCACAGGTTTGCCTTTCCTTAATATTTAGAGTTACCGTTGATCTGGCCCTGCACATATTTCGCCACCCCTCAATGATTCTTCTTGGAGCACATCAGTGATGTTCATGGTCATTACATTAACTGCGCGGTTTGTAGGAAGTGTATAGTTGACAACTAAAGAGAAAAGGGAAAGAGGGGGCGGAAGTAACAGTATGCAAGTGAAATAGAGGGGGTGGAAAAATGATACAAGAAAGAAGATAGAGTAGAATTAAAAATAGTACCGAACCCCTCGAAGCAAATGATAGCCACCCACTCACAGCTGTAAGTTACACATAAAACCCTTACTGTTCAAGAGCTGACTCAGCTCCCAATTTGTCTGTCATATGGACTCGCATTGCCCTCCTTTCTCTAGATCAAAAGCCTTAGTGATGCCGCTTGCAGCACCCTCATTACCTAAATGAAGAAGATCTGGCAAACGCAGTGAATTAACAAGAGCGAGAGGTTTCAATAAATACACAGTGACGTTAGGGGGCTGCATATGGTGATTTACAGCTCACTTGTATTCTTATTTTATTGAACAGTAACAAGTTATCAGGAAGTGGGAAAGATAAGGAGTTAAATGATAAAAGACCAACTTTAGTGGTCTCTGATCATAAAAGCAATAATATTACGTTAATTTTATTTATATAGCTCCAAAATATCCCACAGAACTTTAAAATTAAGCTGGGACATATACAGACAACAAAAACATTACAGAGTTTATTTATTTGACTCACTTATATAGCGCCATAAATTACACAGCGCTTTACCAACATAATCGGCACTGTCTCCATTGGGGCTCACAATCTAAATTTCCTGTCAGAATGTCTTTGGAGTGTGGGAGGAAACCCACGCAAACACGGGGAGGACATACAAATTCTTTGCAGATGTTGTCCTTGGTGGGATTTGAACCCAGGACTCCAGTGCTGAAAGGCTGCCATGCTAACCACTGAGCCACCATGCTGCCCTACACATAATTGAACCATTGGAGGAGTGAGGGCCCTGCTCACAAGTTTACAATCTATAAGGAAAGAAGAGGAATAAAATAGGTACAAAGTGCTTGTCATCATTATAATAAATAGAGGTTTTCAAATAATGCTGCATGACTGATCATCAGCACCAGCATCAGTCTAAGTACAGTTACCAAGTGCTATTGGGTCCATGGAGGATGTGGAGACAGATGAATTGGAGGGACCAGGGGAACAGGGAAGAGTTAGATTAGTGAAGTGAGGTGATAGCTCTGTCTACAGAGATGTTTTTAGAGAACGCTTAAAAAAAATGGGGGGGGGGCATTCTCAGTGGTGGGCATTCCAGAGAACTGGCGCAGCACGAGAGAAGTCTTAGAGGTGAAAGATTCAAATAATGGATAGCATGAGTAGGGTAATAGATTGAGAGGAGATGATTGGCAATGCAGAACTGAATAAAGCATTGTGGGTGAGAGTGATAAGTTTATATTGTATGCTGTAGCGGATGGGTAACCAGTACAATGACTGGCACAAGGTGGAGGCATTGCTGTAGCGGCTGGACATAAATACAACCCTCTCTGCACCAGATATATAGCAGTGCACACGGTGTTTATTCATATACGTTCTACCCATACGTGTTAGCACGCTATCTAGCCATGTCCACACTTCCCACGTTTTCCTATAACGCAGAGGAAACCGCTAACATCCTTGCTCGATCACAATTATCCAGTGATTTCCTACTTATCCCGCCACGTGAAATACGGGGGCGTGACCTAGAACGAGAACTTAGATCTCAAACTAATCTTGAACTCCATTGCGCCCCCCTTTCAGAGTACATTAGAGTACAAAGAATCCCAAGGGGACTACGGGTTCCTCTGCGCCCTACACTATTTAAAGATTCCCCTGATTTCTGCACCAGATTTGAGCACATCCTCAATAAGTGCTCACTTGATCTTATTACTCTGACGGTAGAGTTCCTCCAACGGGCTATCTCTGATAACGCTGAAAAGATCAAGGCTATTAAATTTCAGTTATCTACAACAGGTACACCGGAGGAGTTATCCACTCTCAAGACAGAAATACAGGATCGGATCACCAGGCATAAGAAGGACATCGAAGCCAGGAAACGCAACAAATTTGCAAGGGACGCGGAGGACTACAAGAGTAACAAGGTCTACAGATGGCAGGACAACTCTCGACGCACGAACATACGTCCAAATCAGCATACATCCTCAGATCTCTCAACCTCGGGGTCGGATCACGAGGCCGGATCTGCCACTACTGTGTCCACACTTCCTTTTTTAGGACAGCGCCGATACCCCACAAGAAGACGAGACGGGGACAGAAACATAAGGAGAAATCAGGACAACTACAGAACTACCCAATCCAAGGTATGGACAATCTAGTCATAAACATCTCATCCCATACCTTAAGTGTGGCGGAACACTCACTCCTACAAAAAGGTCTCTCATTCTGTCCGTCCTATCGATGCCGCACTTTCGATCTAGACATGGATCTCCAGAGATTTTTTCGGTCTATTAGATTAAAAGCACATTTTGCTACTGTTCCTCCCCCCATAGATGGGACCCCTGTTAGCAATGATCCCAAATTACTATCGTCAGCAAGTTTGGGCCTACGAAATAAGAGTCATTTTAGACCCCCACAGAGCTATCATGCAGTTGAAACGTTCATTGGATTTGTTAAAGATTCATTTACATCACTGAAAGAGGACATGGGTAAGGGACATCTATTTTATCCCCCGAACCTTACTGCAGAGGAGAGACATTCTCTCAAAAACCTTCAGGAAGACAGGACCATAATAATTAAACCGGCTGATAAGGGTGGGGCACTGGTCGTAATGGACAGATTAAAATATCTAGCTGAAATAACACGTTAATTAGGTGATGACTATTTACCAACCACTCGATAGGGACCCTTTACCTGACATCCGTCAGAAGATTGAGACCATACTCCACCACTATACTGACCGGGGCGTGTTAGACCATAAAACATGCAATTTTCTCCTAAATTCTAACCCCATAACACCGGTCTTTTATATCCTGCCCAAGGTTCACAAGAATCTAGAGAACCCACCGGGGAGACCCATAGTGGCCTCCACGGATTCTATACTATCCCCCATGGCCAGATACATAGAACGTATACTTACCCCTCTTATTCAGAGGTCCAAATCTTTTCTATTAGACACTGGCTCCTTCTTACACCTCATCAGTGAAATCAAAAGCATTCCTGTAGACACATTCTTGGTAACCCTCGACGTGAGAGATCTGTATACTTCTATCCCTCACGAAGAGGGTCTACAGTCGATACGCCACCTTCTGGAGAGTACAGATAGGGACATAGACCAGAGGTCACTATGCATTGATCTACTCAGAATCGTACTCACATCTAACTACTTTCTATTTCAAGATATGTTCTATCTACAAAAACGGGGGACCGCTATGGGGTCGCATGCCGCACCCCCTTACGCAAATGCATATATGATCGAATTCGAGGAGAGTAAAATCTACCCCAATCCCTTATTCAGGGACCACGTTAGGATGTGGAAGAGGTATATAGACGATGTCTTCTGTATATGGCAGGGTTCGGAAGAGTCCCTTCATACTTTCTTATCCTTTCTCAATACATCATGGCCAGGGATCACGTTCACCATGAGCTACGATCTATGGAAAATGAACTTTTTAGACACAATGGTAATAAAAGATTCTAGCGGCCTTCTAAGTACGGACCTTTATTCCAAAGATACTGACCGAAATAGTCTTTTACATTTTGACAGCCTTCACCCGCCATCCACCAAAAGATCTATACCTAGAGCACAGTACCAGAGGGTGAAACGTATTGTTTCCAAGTCCGACACCAGAGAGTTACGCACACAGGAGATGACCCAGAAATTCAGGGCTAGAGGCTATCCCTCATCCCTCCTGGAACAATCCAGGGTCACCACCAACAGACCTAAGACCAATACCGACTCACGCATTCCATTTGTGCATTCATTTCACCCTTTTATGTACAGACTACACAGAACCATACGGAGCAATTGGCCCATCCTCACTAATGCCTATCCCAAAGTCAGGGAGTTTCAAAATCCATTCCTCCCTTGTTTTAAACGAGCCCCTAGTCTGCGGGACAATCTAACAAGGGCGGATATCGGGACAAACATCACCACACAACAAAGATTTCTTGGCACACCTAGGGAGGGTACCTTCCCGTGCCTAAGATGTGTCCAATGCAACAATGTCCAAAAAGGCAATACTATCAGACATCCACGTTCAGGTAAGGAATTCAAAATCAGAGGATACTTCACGTGTGACTCTACATATGTTATATATGTGATAAAATGCCCATGTGGGTTGCTATATGTGGGGGAGACGTCACAGTCCATTAGGGACAGAGTGTCCAAGCACAAATCCACGATCCGTTGCCAAAATTTACTACTTCCACTACCTCATCATTTCCATGCGCTGAAACATAATATTGCACAATTAAGGTTTCAGGTTCTAGAACATGTCCCCGTACAATGCAGGGGGGGGGGGGGGGGGAAATAGGATCCTTATGCTAAAGAAACGTGAAGCATATTGGATCCATACATTGGATACCTTATCACCCAGAGGTCTCAATAGGGACTACGAATTGTCTGCATTTATCTGAAGGTTATTATCTTAACATTATGACACACACACCGTGTATTTGAAGTTTGTCCCCATGCATATGTTCTGACTTTGTATTCTGTTTTTTAGAACCGTCTGTATTAACGATGAATGATACGTCTCAAGTCACCATCTGGAGCACCTTCTCTATGTCACCACCCACTATGGATATGCACTTATGTGTAAATGACACAGTTACAACCTTTTTACTCCATCGTGTCGGACATAGGATGTCACATTCATCTCTACACTACACACTATGGATATGCACTTATGTGCAAATGACACGGTTACCACAATTTCACCCCATCATATCGGACATAGGATGTCACATTCATCTCTACACCACAGCGGATCTGCATGGATATCCTACTAAGCACGTATATTTCTCCACCATAAGGCCCCTTTCTACCTTTCATTAGTTTCTCTTGCGCTAACATTTTTCTCTTCTTTGGCTCCTCCTTTTTCCCACCCACCTCTTATACAAATATCAGCCCCTAATTATATATTTATTTTTTGCGGTATACCATCTCTTTTATCTATAGCGTCTTTTCCCTGACTCCGTATATAAGGGTTTTGATAGACACACTTCAGCGCTTCACTGGTGGAACGCCGTTCCTCACAGTGAAACGCACGGCCATTAACTTCCGCCCTGGCCGGGATTCCCGACGTCACTTCCGGTTTCGGCGCTCCTATCAGCATTTAGTGCCGGGCTCAAATAGCGCGCCTTTTGTCCGTCCTGTCAGACGAGCGGTGGACTCCGCGTCTCCAGGGACGGTATCCTGATACAGGCGGCTTCACCCAGCAGGTATTTCATCTCACTCTCAGTCAGGGCCCCTCTGAGTTTAGTAATATGGAGGCACCACTCGGCACTCTCTGATTTACATTATGTTCCTTCAGCCCCTGCTCCTATCTTTGCCATTTTGAGGCCACTACCTCATACGACGGACACTATATTTATAAGGTAAAGTACACAGCCTTACGCAGTGTTTGATTATGCAGCCACTTTATACACTTTTTTCTATATTTATTCCCCTCTCTATGCCATATCCTTTACAGCCCTAGTCTTATTCTGGCTACCTTGAGGCCCTCGGCCCTTCCCAGTGATACTTACTATTAAAAAGTAATAATTATGCACTATATTGCCACCTTTACATACCACATCGCTATGGGCACACTAGGTACCTTTCCTCTCTCTTGCAGTTTAGCTCACAGCTCCTCTACTCTATAGTCTAGGTATTAAACATAGGACTACTATCCTACCCTTCAACATTTATTTCGCTATAAGTAAATGTCCATCTCTGTAGGACTCTACCATTCCTGGTTCACCGCATTCCTCCTCTGAATCCACATTTTCTCATGCCATATTAGGTATCCAAGCATGATCAATCTACCCACTTAGTCCGGTCACTACACTCAAGGCACAGCACGGTATGTGTGTTTTCTTCGTCTTTCATAACCTATATCGAACGAGGATGTATAAGCGTGTTTTCACTGCTGCGTGATACGCTCTGCACATTCATTAAATATATTTCTGGCTATTGTAAAATCCTGCGTTAATTTGTATATACTTTTGTTTCATTATATATTCATTTTGTATCTGTTTTATACACGGTCTGTTATATATATATTTTCGTGTTTTTTATGTATTTATGTTTTTTTCACATATTGTAGTGACTGATGAAAGCTCTATTTGAGCTGAAACGTTTCTAGTGCTACCTTCCACCAATAAAAACGAAATAATCAAAGATACTTAAGTTGAGTGCGAGACTTTTATACTGATAAATACAACCCTGGCTGCCGCATTCAGGATGCATTGGAAAGGAGAGAGTTTAGTAAGTGGGAGACAGATTATTAGAAAGTTGCTGTAGTCAAGACAAAAAGATAGTGTCGCTCTTCTAGCAATTTTTTGCAATTTCAAAGATGAAAAAGGACAGATTCTGGAGATGTTTATAAGGTGCAGCACGGTGGCACAGTGGTTAGCACAGCAGACTTGCAGCGCTGGAGTCCTGGGTTCAAACCCCACTAAGGACAACATCTGCAAGGAGTTTGTATGTTCTCTGTTGTGAATTCTGTTGTCGAGCTCCCTCCTGTGGTCATGAATGGTACTTCGGCTGGTTCTGTCCATGGACTTTCTCTGGTGCCTGTGGGTGTTTCTGAGTTTCCTTCCACAGGTGACGAGGCTAATTCGTTAGTGGGCTGCTCTATTTAACTCCACTTAGATCTTTGCCCCATGCCAGCTGTCAATGTTGTAGCATTGGTCTAGTTCGCTCCTGGATCTTTCTGGTTACCTGTTTCCTCCAGCATAAGCTAAGTTTCGCTTTGCTTTTTTCTTGTTTGCTATTTTTTCTGTCCAGCATGCTTATGTGAATTTTGCCTTGCTTGCTGGAAGCTCTGGGACGCAGAGGGGCACCTCCGCTCCGTTAGTCGGTGCGGAAGGTATTTTTCCCTGCACTCTGTGTGGCTTTTGTAGGGTTTTTCCTATCTTTTGTCTGTTTAGTAAGTCGGGCCTCTCTTTGCTAAATCTATTTCATCTCTATGTTTGTGATTTCATCTTTACTCACAGTCAATATATGTGGGGGGCTGCCTTTTCCTTTGGGGAATTTTCTCTGAGGCAAGATAGGCTTATTTTTCCTATCTCTAGGGCTAGCTAGTTCTGAGGCTGTGACGAGGTGCCTAGGTCATGATAGGAGCGCTCCACGGCTATTTCTAGTGTGCGTGATAGGATTAGGGATTGCGGTCAGCAGAGGTTCCACTTCCCAGAGCTTGTCCTATGTTAATGTTCTATCAGGTCTTTCCTGGTGCTCTAACTACCAGGTCCACTATTTGTCCTAACCACCTGATCATAACAGTACAGCTGGCCAAAAGTATTGATGCATCTCAATAGAGGGATAAGAGAAACTCTGAGACCATTTTTTTTTCTTTGAAGCGTGTTCTGTCTCACTTTTCCCCTTTACCTCTGGGTGGTTCAGAACACAGGTGTAGACATGGACATTCAAGGTCTGTCCTCTTTGATGGATAATCTCACTATAAGTGTACAAAACATTCAAGATTCTGTGGTTCAGAATCCGATGTTAGAGCCTAGGATTCCTATTCCTGATTTATTTTTTGGTGATAGATCTAAGTTCTTGAATTTCAAAAATAATTGTAAATTGTTTCTAGCTTTGAAACCTCGCTCCTCAGGTGATCCTGTTCAGCAGGTAAGGATCATTATTTCTTTGTTACGTGGCGACCCTCAAGACTGGGCATTTTCCCTTGCGCCAGGAGATCCGGCATTGCGTGATGTGGATGCGTTTTTCCTGGCGCTTGGATTGCTTTATGACGAACCTAATTCAGTGGATCAGGCAGAGAAAATCTTGCTGGCTCTGTGTCAGGGTCAGGATGAAGCAGTTATATTGTCAGAAGTTTAGAAAGTGGTCTGTGCTCACTCAGTGGAATGAATGTGCCCTGGCAGCAATCTTCAGAAAGGGTCTCTCTGAAGCCCTTAAAGATGTCATGGTGGGATTTCCCATGCCTGCTGGTCTGAATGAGTCTATGTCTTTGGCTATTCAGATCGATCGGCGCTTGCGTGAGCGTAAAACTGTGCATCATTTGGCGGTACTATCTGAGCATGGGCCTGAGCCTATGCAGTGTGATAGGACTATGACCAGAGCTGAACGGCAGGAACACAGACATCGGAATGGGCTGTGTTTTTACTGTGGTGATTCCACTCATGCTATCTCCGATTGTCCTAAGCGCACTAAGCGGTTCGCTAGGTCTGCCACCATTGGTACGGTACAGTCAAAATTTCTATTGTCCGTTACTCTGATTTGTTCTTTGTCTTCCTACTCTGTTATGGCATTTGTGGATTCAGGCGCTGCCCTGAATTTGATGGACTTGGAGTATGCCAGGCGCTGTGGATTTTTCTTGGAGCCCTTTCAACATCCTATTCCATTGAGAGGAATTGATGCTACGCCTTTGGCCAAGAATAAGCCTCAGTACTGGACCCAATTGACCATGTGCATAGCTCCTGCACATCAGGAGGATATCCGTTTTTTGGTGTTACATAATTTGCATAATGTGGTCGTTTTAGGGTTACCATGGCTACAGGTCCATAATCCAGTATTGGACTGGAAATCTATGTCTGTGTCCAGCTGGGGTTGCCAGGGGGTACATGGTGATGTTCCATTTTTGTCAATTTCGTCTTCTACTCCTTCTGAAGTTGCGGAGTTTTTGTCGGATTATCAGGATGTATTTGATGAGCCCAAGGCCAGTGCCTTACCTCCTCATAGGGATTGCGATTGTGCAATTAATTTGATTCCTGGTAGTAAGTTTCCTAAGGGCCGATTGTTCAATTTATCTGTGCCAGAACACGCCGCTATGCGGAGTTATATAAAGGAATCCTTGGAGAAAGGCCATATTCGCCCATCGTCATCACCGTTGGGAGCAGGGTTCTTTTTTTGTGGCCAAGAAGGATGGTTCTTTGAGACCTTGTATTGATTACCGCCTTCTTAATAAAATTACAGTCAAATTTCAGTATCCTTTGCCGCTGCTGTCCGACTTGTTTGCTCGTATTAAAGGGGCTAGTTGGTTTACCAAGATAGACCTTTGTGGGGCGTATAATCTTGTGCATATTAAGCGGGGCGATGAATGGAAAACAGCATTTAATACGCCCAAGGGCCATTTTGAGTACCTGGTGATGCCATTCGGGCTTTCCAATGCTCCATCAGTATTTCAGTCCTTTATGCATGACATCTTCCGAGAGTACCTGGATAAATTCCTGATTGTGTATTTGGATGATATTTTGGTCTTTTCGGATGATTGGGAGTCTCATGTGAAGCAGGTCAGAATGGTGTTCCAGGTCCTTTGTGCTAATTCCTTGTTTGTGAAGGGGTCAAAGTGTCTCTTTGGAGTTCAGAAGGTTTCATTTTTGGGGTTCATTTTTTCCCCTTCTACTGTCGAGATGGACCCTGTTAAAGTCCAGGCCATTCATGATTGGACTCAGCCGACATCTGTGAAGAGCCTGCAAAAGTTCCTGGGCTTTGCTAATTTTTATCGTCGCTTCATCGCTAATTTTTCTAGTGTTGCTAAACCGTTGACTGATTTGACCAAGAAGGGTGCTGATGTGGTCAATTGGTCTTCTGCGGCCGTGGATGCTTTTCAGGAATTGAAGTGTCGTTTTTCTTCTGCCCCTGTGTTGTGCCAGCCAGATGTTTCGCTCCCGTTTCAGGTTGAGGTTGATGCCTCTGAGATTGGAGCAGGGGCTGTTTTGTCGCAAAGAAGTTCTGATGGCTCGGGAATGAAGCCATGTGCTTTCTTTTCTAGAAAGTTTTCGCCTGCTGAGCGCAATTATGATGTTGGTAATCGAGAATTGTTGGCCATGAAGTGGGCATTCGAGGAGTGGCGTCATTGGCTTGAAGGAGCCAAGCATCGCGTGGTGGTCTTGACAGATCACAAGAATTTGACTTATCTTGAGTCTGCCAAACGGTTGAATCCGAGACAGGCTCGATGGGCGTTATTTTTTTCCCGTTTTGATTTTGTGGTTTCGTACCTTCCGGGCTCTAAGAATGTGAAGGCTGATGCCCTGTCAAGGAGTTTTGTGCCTGACTCTCCGGGTGTTTCTGAGCCGGCAGGTATTCTCAAAGACGGGATAATTTGGTCTGCCATCTCCCCTGATTTGCGGTGGGTGCTGCAAAAATTTCAGGCTAATAGACCTGACCGTTGCCCAGCAGAGAAACTGTTTGTCCCTGATAAATGGACTAGTAGAGTTATCTCTGAGCTTCATTGTTCGGTGTTGGCTGGGCATCCTGGAATCTTTGGTACCAGAGATTTGGTGGCTAGATCCTTTTGGTGGCCGTCTTTGTCACGGGATGTGCGTTCTTTTGTGCAGTCCTGTGGGACTTGTGCTCGGGATAAGCCCTGCTGTTCTCGTGCTAGTGGGTTGCTTTTGCCCTTGCCGGTCCCGAAGAGGCCCTGGACGCATATTTCTATGGATTTTATTTCGGATCTCCCCGTCTCTCAAAAGATGTCAGTCATTTGGGTGGTTTGTGATCGCTTTTCTAAGATGGTCCATTTGGTACCCTTGTCTAAATTGCCTTCCTCCTCTGATTTGGTGCCATTGTTTTTCCAGCATGTGGTTCGTTTACATGGCATCCCGGAGAACATCATTTCGGACAGAGGTTCCCAGTTTGTTTCGAGGTTTTGGCGTTCCTTTTGTGCTAGGATGGGCATTGATTTGTCTTTTTCCTCGGCTATCCATCCTCAGACAAATGGCCAAACCGAACTAACTAATCAGACGTTGGAAACATATCTGAGATGCTTTGTTTCTGCTGATCAGGATGATTGGTTTTGCCGTTGGCTGAGTTTGCCCTTAATAATCGGGCCAGCTTGGCTACTTTGGTTTCGCCGTTTTTCTGCAATTCTGGTTTCCATCCTCGTTTCTCTTCAGGGAAGGTTGAGTCTTCGGACTGTCCTGGTGTAGATACTGTGGTGGATAGGTTGCAGCAGATTTGGACTCATGTGGTGGACAATTTGACATTGTCCCAGGAGAAGGCTCAACGTTTCGCTAACCGCCGGCGCTGTGTGGGTCCCCAACTTCGTGTTGGGGATTTAGTTTGGTTGTCGTCTCGTTATGTTCCTATGAAGGTTTCCTCTCCTAAGTTTAAGCCTCGTTTCATTGGTTCGTATAAAATTTCTGAGGTTATCAATCCTGTGTCATTTCGTTTGGCCCTTCCAGATTCTTTTGCCATCCATAATGTGTTCCATAGGTCGCTATTGCGGAGATACGTGGCACCTGTGGTTCCATCCGTTGACCCTCCTGCTCCGGTGTTGGTTGAGGGGGAGTTGGAGTATGTGGTGGAGAAGATTTTGGATTCTCGTATTTCGAGACGGAAATTCCAGTACTTGGTCAAGTGGAAGGGTTATGGTCAGGAGGATAATTCCTGGGTTTTTGACTCTGATGTTCATGCGGCCGATCTGGTTTGTGCCTTTCATTTGGCTCATCCTGGTCAGCCTGGGGGCTCTCGTGAGGGTTCGGTGACCCCTCCTCAAAGGGGGGGGGGTACTGTTGTGAATTCTGTTGTCGAGCTCCCTCCTGTGGTCATGAATGGTACTTCTGTCCATGGACTCTCTCTGGTGCCTGTGGGTGTTTCTGAGTTTCCTTCCACAGGTGACGAGGCTAATTCGTTAGTGGGCTGCTCTATTTAACTCCACTTAGATCTTTGCCCCATGCCAGCTGTCAATGTTGTAGCAATGGTCTAGTTCGCTCCTGGATCTTTCTGGTTACCCGTTTCCTCCAGTATAAGCTAAGTTTCGCTTTGCTTTTTTCTTGTTTGCTCTTTTTTCTGTCCAGCATGCTTATGTGAATTTTGCCTTGCTTGCTGGAAGCTCTGGGACGCAGAGGGGCGCCTCCGCTCCGTTAGTCGGTGCGGAAGGTATTTTTCCCTGCACTCTCTGTGTGGCTTTTGTAGGGTTTTGTGCTGACTGCAAATAATAATAAATAATAATAATCTTTATTTTATATAGCGCTAACATATTCCGCAGCGCTTTACAGTTTGCACACATCATCATCACTGTACCCGATGGGGCTCACAATCTAAATTCCCTATCAGTATGTCTTTGGAAGGTGGGAGGAAACCGGAGTGCCCGGAGGAAACCCACGCAAACACGGAGAGAACATACAAACTCTTTGCAGATGTTGTCCTTGGTGGGGTTTGAACCCAGGACTCCAGCGCTGCAAGGCTGCAGTGCTAACCACTGCGCCACCGTGCTGCCCAAGACTGCAAAGTTACCTTTCCTATCTTCTGTCTGTTTAGTAAGTCGGACCTCTCTTTGCTAAATCTATTTCATCTCTGTGTTTGTGATTTCATCTTTACTCACAGTCAATATATGTGGGGGGCTGCCTTTTCCTTTGGGGAATTTTCTCTGAGGCAAGATAGGCTTATTTTTCCTATCTCTAGGGCTAGCTAGTTCTGAGGCTGTGACGAGGCGCCTTTTGCTTTTGGACGCAAAAAAAAATGCAACTTGCTGCGTCCTCTGCACCCTGACGCTTGCGGCAAAAAAACGCATGCGTCACAAAATGCAAGACAACGCTTGTCCATGCGCCCCCATGTTAAATATAGGGGGGGCATGACGCATGCATCGCCGTGGCTGCCCCCGACGCAGCACCGCACAACGCTAATGTGAACATAGCCTTAATTATACAGTGAAGGAGCAGTCACAGTGGTATGAGGAAAACGAAGAAAGAGCGGTTTCTTTGAGTTCTAGTGAGCGAAGCAGAGTGAGGAGGAACTGGTGATCCACAGAGACAAATGCTGCAAAGAGATTCGGGAAAATCAGCAGGGAGCAGCGACCATTAGATATAGCTATTAGTAAAACATTGGAGACTTTAAGAGAAGTTTCAGAAGAATGTGAAGAGTGAAGAGTGGAAAGCAGATCATATAGGGTCAAGAAAAGAGTTATCTGAAAGATAGTGGATTAGATGAGAGAGGACCAAACGAAGAGGAAATTAAGAGACAGGTCTGTAGTTCTGGATAAGGCTAGGTTCACATTGCGTTAGGGTAATCCGTTAAGATCATAGCGCTAGCGCAATGTTTATTTTGGGGCCGCATTAGCCGTCCCCGCTAGCGCAGATCCCCGATCTGCGCTAGCGAGGGACGGACCTCGGACGCACCTCGGACGCTGCAAGAGGTCCGTCACAAAAGAACGGCACATCGCTAGCGCGTGCCGAAATTGGCATGCGATAGCGATGCGCTACAGGCAGAAATCACATTGCTGTCAATGGGTGCGCTAACGGACCCGTTGCACGGCGTTAATTGCGACATTTTCTCCGTGCAACGCAGTCCGTTAGCGTTAACCCATTAACGCAATGTGAAACTAGCCTTATTTTTTTTTAGCAAAGGAGTTCAGATGGCATGTTTGAATGAGGAGGGAAATATTCTGGAAGAAAGCAAAAGGTCAAGTATTTTAGTTAGATGGGTAATGACAGTCGGGGAGAGAGATTGGAGGAGGAAAAGAAGCGAGATGTCTGGTAACTTTTTCTGTTTCAGGTTGAAAGGTGGAAAGAGAACTTGAGGTGCAGGAATGAAGGGGATCCAATCTCTGAGGTGATTGGTTGAAAATGTCTTGAGTGATATGGCTATTTTATTTTTCTTGGAAATAAGTGGCCAGATCGTCAGCCAAGGTTGTTGATGGGGGCTTATACCTTAGGGCTAAGCAGAGAGGGAAACATTTTGAAGAGTTGTTTTGGGTTGTCGGATAGTGACATGATGAAAATGGTAAAGAAGACTTGTTTAGCAAGATGGAGAGCAGAGTTCTAAGTTTTCAGCATGAATTTATAGTGGATGAAGGCTTCTGCTGAAAGTGATTTTCTCCAGTGACGCTTGGCACACCTAAAGCACTGTTCAAGAAAATGTGGCTGCAGCTTGTGCCAGGGTTGCCGTCGTCTGTATCGTGTTGTTCTCCTCTGTTCTGTTTAAGGAATTAAAAACAGGGCCATAAAAAAAAATGTCCCTCATTGCCATATTTCAGGAATAATATGGAATTATAATTCAATTCTGGAAAAGACTTAATTCAAACTGATGTTAGGTGTCACCGTTTAGATCCCAAGTCCGGGCACTGGTGAGCACTCAGGCTCTGATTCATGTAGGAGTTTTTGCCAGAATTACAGCATAAAATTCCTTAAAATGTCCCAAAATTCTCAAATTTACAAAATTTAGTGACTTGAAATTTTTATGCCAGTCACAGACAGGTTTCACAAAAATGGGGGGAGCTGGGGAAGTTGTGACAAATTCATAGTAATTTACTCCACAAATTTGGTGTAAATTACTTCAGAAATTTCAGCCAGCCACTGGCTGGAGTAACATTTCTGCCGGAGGTACATGACAGTTCTAATACATGCTGAATTAATTAAGAGGCACATGACTCTTAAATTATTTAGCACATTTTACTCCAGCACTCTTTTTATTAAGACTGGTGTACAAATAGCCAGTCTTAAGGAATCTGGGCCTCAATAAGAAACCCCACCATACACATTAATGTCAGCCGAACTCACCAATATTGATGGGTTCAGCGACAGTTTAATTTGTATGGAGGCCCCAAGCCATTGATTGTTGGGGAAGGTAAAGATCCAGAATGTCCTTCAGACTGCTGATCCTTCGGTTTTCCTGGAGTGAGCGCTCCTGGGTAAGGGAGAGCAGAACCATAGTTGGCTGACAGCCATTAAATATGTATGGCCGTCATTATACTGTAATTTCTATCACTGGATCACAATGAATACACAACTACTTAGCTAAAGATC
This sequence comes from Ranitomeya imitator, assembly GCF_032444005.1. Taxonomy (NCBI): domain Eukaryota; kingdom Metazoa; phylum Chordata; class Amphibia; order Anura; family Dendrobatidae; genus Ranitomeya; species Ranitomeya imitator. The sequence goes on from NC_091284.1 coordinate 438,199,267, forward strand.
AGCATAAATAAGAGTAGAGTGCTCTACCCATCAGGTTAAGGAGTTGCTGAGTACTGTCCTGGATCTAAGTGCAGCAAACCCTTGGGCCTCCTCAGTGTCACAGTTCAGTGCAGTCTATTATCTTTTAGCTTCTTTCAGCCTGACATTGAGTGAGCACATCACATTGAGTAGGCAGCACATACCCGCCACCACCACTTGCTTTTCCAAGTAACTAACAAGGAGGCCATATAATGTTTTGAAAAATGTTAAAGTAGTTTTACACCAGTTTTCAAATCCACTGTAGTCTTAAAATAAATTAAAAACTAAAATATATTTGCCAACTGATCCCCCCACTTTCACTTTGAAGTGCTGCCTCTGGTTGGCCTCCTACTCAGCTGGGGACGGTACAAGATTGCTGTAGCCAAATACTGGGCATGGGGATGATTAATGCGTCACTGCTGTGACTAGTGATTGCAATGGTTATTTACTGTCTACTGGGAAAGTAAGCAAGGAGATTGGTGAGCTACCTGGCAGCATATTGGAAGAGAAGCAGAAGAAGAGGTACAGTCATGGCCAAAAGTATTAACACCCCTGCAATTCTGTCAGACAATACTCATTTTCTTCCTGAAAATGATTGCAAACACAAATTATTTGGTATTATTATCTTCATTTAATTTGTTTTAAATGAAAAAACACAAAAAGTATTGTCCTAAAGCCAAATTGGATATAATTCCATACCAAACATAAAAAAGGGGGTGGACAAAAGTATTGGCACTGTTCGAAAAATCATGTGATGCTTCTCTAATTTGTGTAATTAACAGCACCTGTAACTTACCTGTGGCACCTAACAGGTGTTGGCAATAACTAAATCACACTTGCAGCCAGTTGACATGGATTAAAGTTGACTCAACCTCTGTCCTGTGTCCCTGTGTGTACCACATTGAGCATGGAGATAAGAAAGAAGACCAAAGAACTGTCTGAGGACTTGAGAAACCAAATTGTGAGGAAGCATGAGCAATCTCAAGGCTACAAGTTCATCTCTAAAGACCTGAATGTTCCTGTGTCTACCGTGCGCAGTGTCATCAAGAAGTTTAAAGCCCATGGCACTGTGGCTAACCTCCCTAGATGTGGACGGACAAGAGATTTCAATGCAAGATTGTGCGGATGTTGGATAAAGAACCTCGACTAACATCCAAACAAGTTCAAGCTGCCCTGCAGTCCGAGGGTACAACAGTGTCAACCCGTACTATCGGTTGGCGTCTGAATGAAAAGGGACTGTATGGTAGAAGACCAAGGAAGACCCCACTTCTTACCCCGAGACATAAAAAAGCCAGGCTGGAGTTTGCGAAAACTTACCTGAAAAAGCCTAAAACGATTTGGAGGAATGTTCTCTGGTCAGATGAGACAAAAGTACAGCTTTTTGGGCAAAGGCATCAACATAGAGTTTACAGGAGAAAAAAAGAGGCATTCAAAGAAAAGAACACGGTATCTACAGTCAAACATGGCGGAGGTTCCCTGATGTTTTGGGGTTGCTTTGCTGCCTCTGGCACTGGACTGTTTGACCGTGTGCATGGCATTATGAAGTCTGAAGACTACCAACAAATTTTGCAGCATAATGTAGGGCCCAGTTGAGAAAGCTGGGTCTCCCTCAGAGGTCATGGGTCTTCCAGCAGGACAATGACCCAAAACACACTTCAAAAAGCACTAGAAAATGGTTTGAGAGAAAGCACTGGAGACTTCTAAGGTGGCCAGCAATGAGTCCAGACCTGAATCCCATAGAGCACCAGTGGAGAGATCTAAAAATGGCAGTTTGGAGAAGGCACCCTTCAAATATCAAGGACCTGGAGCAGTTTGCCAAAGAAGAATGGTCTAAAATTCCAGCAGAGCATTGTAAGAAACTCATTGATGGTTACCGGAAGCGGTTGGTCGCAGTTATTTTGGCTAAAGGTTATGCAACCAAGTATTTGTCTGGCCCATTTTTGGAGTTTTGTGTGAAATGATCAATGTTTTGCTTCATTCTCTTTTGTGTTTTTTTCAATTAAGACACATTAAATGAAGATAATAATACCAAAGAATTTGTGTTTGCAATCATTTTCAGGAAGAAAGTATTATCTGACAGAATTGCAGGGGTGTCAATACTTTTGGCCATGACTGTAGTTGAGTATATTACTTTTTATTATTATTATTATTATTATTATTTACAGTTCACTGTTCTCTTTTTTAGAATGAAAAAAGAGGTGGACAACCCCTATATCGAAGCACTCACATTAAAGTTTGTATCCTCTTAATATATTGCAATCATTATATTATATAGAACTGTGTACGTGCACTTGAAATTGCTCATTTTGCCTTTCTACCTAGTTAATTCTTCTCTTTGCTACATAATATGATGAATGCAATATATTAAGATAAAAATTGATGGGAGGAGTGCTTCTTTAAGACTGGGGCTATACAGCAACTACACAGAGCAACTGTGCTTTTCCAAAAATCGTGGTAAAATTGTAGAATTTTGTCATAATTTATACCATTATTGCCTGTTTGGAGATCTGGTTACAGTGGTCGCATACCGTATATACTCGAGTATAAGCCGAGATTTTCAGCCCAAATTTTTGGGCTGAAAGTGCCCCTCTCGGCTTATACTCGAGTCAAGGTGGGTGGCAGGGTCGGCGGGTGAGGGGGAGAGGGCGCTTAGGCATACTTACCTAGTCCCAGCGATCCTGACGCTCACTCTGCCTGTCCCACGGTCTTCGGTGCTGCAGTTCTTCCCCTCTTCAGCGGTCACGTGGGACCGCTCATTAGAAAAATGAATAGGCGGCTCCACCTCCCATAGGGGTGGAGCCGCGTATTCATTTCTCTAATCAGCGGTCCCACGTGACCGCTGATAGAGAAAGAGGCTGCGGCACCGAAGACCAGCTGTGACAGGCAGAGTGAGCGTCAGGATCGCTGGGACCAGGTAAGTATGTAATATTCACCTCTCCGCGGTCCAGCCGCCGGGCGTCGCTCCATCTTCCCGGCGCCTCCATCTTCCTGGCGTCTGCGCTCTGACTGTTCAGGTCAGAGGGCGCGATGACGCATATAGTGTGCGCGGCGCCCTCTGCCTGATCAGTCAGTGCAGAGACGCCGGGACCGGACACCGGAACGAGACGCCGGGAGCTGCAAGCAAGAGAGGTGAGTATGTGTTTTTTTTTGTTTTTTTTTAATTGCAGCAGCAGCGGCGGCACAGATTTATGTGGAGCATCTATGGGACAAAATGAACGGTGCAGAGCACTGTATGGGGCACAATGAACGGTGCAGAGCACTGTATGGGGCACAGTGAACGGTGCAGAGCACTGTATGGGGCACAATGAACGGTGCAGAGCATTGTATATGGGGCACAATGAACGGTGCAGAGCATTGTATATGGGGCACAGATATGGGGCAAGAATGAACGGTGCCGAGCACAGTATGGGGCACAGCTATGGGACAAAATGAACGGTGCAGAGCATTGTATATGGGGCACAGATATGGGGCAATAATGAACGGTGCCGAGCACAGTATGGGGCACAGCTATGGGGCACAATGAACGGTGCAGAGCATTGTATATGGGGCACAGATATGGGGCAATAATGAACGGTGCCGAGCACAGTATGGGGCGCAGCTATGGGACAAAATGAACGGTGCAGAGCATTGTATATGGGGCACAGATATGGGGCAATAATGAACGGTGCCGAGCACAGTATGGGGCACAGCTATGGGGCACAATGAACGGTGCAGAGCATTGTATATGGGGCACAGATATGGGGCAAGAATGAACGGTGCCGAGCACAGTATGGGGCACAGCTATGGGACAAAATGAACGGTGCAGAGCATTGTATATGGGGCACAGATATGGGGCAATAATGAACGGTGCCGAGCACAGTATGGGGCACAGCTATGGGGCACAATGAACGGTGCAGAGCATTGTATATGGGGCACAGATATGGGGCAAGAATGAACGGTGCCGAGCACAGTATGGGGCACAGCTATGGGACAAAATGAACGGTGCAGAGCATTGTATATGGGGCACAGATATGGGGCAATAATGAACGGTGCCGAGCACAGTATGGGGCACAGCTATGGGACAAAATGAACGGTGCAGAGCATTGTATATGGGGCACAGATATGGGGCAATAATGAACGGTGCCGAGCACAGTATGGGGCACAGCTATGGGGAGATATGAACGGTGCAGAGCACTATATGGCACAGCTATGGGACAAAATGAACGGTGCAGAGCACTATATGGGGCACAGCTATGGGGAAATATGAACGGTGCAGAGCACTATATGGCACAGCTATGGGGAAATAATGATCTATTTTTATTTTTGAAATTCACCGGTAAATGCTGCATTTCCACCCTAGGCTTATACTCGAGTCAATAAGTTTTCCCAGTTTTTTGTGGCAAAATTAGGGGGGTCGGCTTATACTCGGGTCGGCTTATACTTGAGTATATACGGTAACTAATGTCATGTTACTGAGACTGCGATGCACAATTTGCAAGCAAGTTTGGATTTCTTGTGACTTAGGGATCACAATGGAACCAATTGTTATGTTATGATGGAGCACTGCCATGCTATGATGTCCAGATGAAGTCACTGTGTGAACAGAAGCCAAATATTCAGATTTAATCTATTAACAGATACTCAGTGATTGGTTACAGCAGTGATGCACGCTGTCAACTTGCGGCCAAAACACTAAGCCTTGAGCAGCATCGGGGCAGAGCTGGATCTGGGGAAGGAGAGTACTTGTTGTGCTTGTTATTTTAGGCATTTTAGAGTATTTGGGGGCCACTTTCCTAAAAGTGGAAATCCACTCTAGTATTCATCAACAGAATTAAATAAACTATACAAATGATACTGTCGGTGCGGGGACAAGGATAAGGGCCTCACTTACACATAATTTTTTTTTTTCTCAGAATGGAAGATAATTTAAAGCCACAAGTAATGTGTAAAAATATTCTGCAACAATTTCCAGCAGTCACAATCCAGCTTTGGCCTTCACACCAATAAAAGCTTTTATGTCCAGATTTCAAACAAAGGGAAATACATTGGGCCAGGAATCACAGCCTACAGATACCATTATGTATCTGTCCAATGAAACATTGAGCAATGGTAAGATAACTTATCTCTCTGGCTTCAGGGACACTCGCTACAGCTTGCAAATGTCTTATTGACAAGACCTACATTTGGAAGACAATGAAGCAGGAGATTCAGGGTGCCAAGTCTGACAAAGGCACATAAAACGTGTAATGCAATGCATGCATGCGCAATCAAGTCACAGGTTCCAGCACCGATATCAATGCCAGCGGGCCAGTGATAGTATGTCTTAGCAGCTCTATTCCAATTCCACGCTCATTGCTCCAAAAATTTTATTTTTTTTACTAGCACCACCTAGTGGCACATATTGTGTATTATCCTCATTCTGTGCTCTTATCCCATGGTTCATCTAGCACCATCTAGTGGCAATTATCAGTATTAGCTCGAAATCCACTCAGTCTGGGCCACCTTAATTGTATATTTTGCACATCATTTATGTTTCGCATATAATTATGTTTCCTCTGCTGACCAGACCCAATAGAAAAGCAGTTTTCTAATGTGAGCCTTTCAGTTGGACAGATCTGGTCACATGTTCCTCCACCAGCTGCCATTTTATGGCTCGGAGAGCTGTGCAGTTTGTGAAGAAAGCTGTACTAACAATAACTATTGGGGATAGAATAGCACTGCTGTGACTAATGTGGCTGTGCTGTTATTCCTGGGGAAACACTGGGGAGAGAGGGACATTGCTGTAATTACATGAAGATATGGGAAACAATGAAGCAGATACTATTTCTGGAACTGTAAAGCTTTTCCACCCAACCCTCCAATTATCGCAACAATTTCGGGGGAACGTCTGATGACTTGGAGTGGGATCACAAGCTGGGGAGCTATTGTGCTTACTTACAAAATCTTTTGTACAGGCTGCAGTCTTTTAAATTACATCTCCTTAGTATTACTAAGTCAAAAATGCCCCAAAGATTACCCTTCTAATTATTCGCTACACATATCTCTATGTGTATAATGGAGAAAATGTTCCCGAACAAAGAAAACCACCATGGCTCTCACCAATCTTCTTGAGATCCATCTCTTCTCTTTCATTTGAAACTGATCCACTAAGCATAAAACAGATCTGTTTCCAATGAAAGAATAACGAAAGGCTATGTAACAGATCCGTTTTCCATAGACTTCAATCTTAAGGTACCTTCACACTGAGCGACTTAACAACGATATCGCTAGCGATCCGTGACGTTGCAGCGTCCTGGATAGGGATATCGTTGTGTTTGACACGCAGAAGGGATCTGGATCCTGCTGTGACATCGTTGGTCGGAGCAGAAAGGCCAGAACTTTATTTCGTCGCTGGATCTCCCGCAGACATCGCTGAATCGGCGTGTGTGACGCCGATTCAGCGATGTCTTCACTGGTAACCAGGGTACACATCGGGTTACTAAGCGCAGGGCCGCGCTTAGTAACCCGATGTTTACCCTGGTTACCATTGTAAATGTAAAAAAAACAAACACTACATACTTACATTCCAGTGTCTGTCCCCTCGCCGTCAGCTTCCCGCACTGACTGAGCGCCGGCCAGCCGTAAAGCACAGCGGTGACGTCACCGCTCTGCTTTACGGCCGGCGCTGACACAGTGCAGGGAAGCTGAGGCCGGGGGACAGACACCGGAATGTAAGTATGTACTGTTTGTTTGTTTTTTTACATTTACAATGGTAACCAGGGTAAACATCGGGTTACTAAGCACGGCCCTGCGCTTAGTAACCTGATGTTTACCCTGGTTACCAGGGGATTCCGGCATCATTGGTCGCTGGAGTGCTGTCTGTGTGACAGCTCTCCAGCGACCACACAGCGACACAACAGCGACGCTGCAGCGATCGGCATCGTTGCCTATATCGCTGCAGCGTCGCTTAATGTGACGGTACCTTTAGAAACATGGATCCAGTTGATATCAGTTTCATTAGCAGGACCAAAATTTAAATCTGCACAACTTTTTTTGTCTACGGATTGCTGCTGGATCGGTTCTATCGGATGATTACTGGACATGTGAACACGGCCTTACATGCCTGGTTTTACACTGCTTTGGTCAGTGCCATGATTTTGGCAACAAGTTATTTTGTATCCGTGACACTGGGTAGCACCACATTTCACAATGTTTGTCACTGGTGTCCGGACCTATACAAGCTGAGGTTGCGCCGTGGTCTAATACTTATTAGTATATACAGTGGGGCAAAAAAGTATTTAGTCAGTCAGCAATAGTGCAAGTTCCACCACTTAAAAAGATGAGAGGCGTCTGTAATTTACATCATAGGTAAACCTCAACTATGGGAGACAAACTGAGAAAAAAAATCCAGAAAATCACATTGTCTGTTTTTTTAACATTTTATTTGCATATTATGGTGGAAAATAAGTATTTGGTCAGAAACAAAATTTCATCTCAATACTTTGTAATATCCTTTGTTGGCAATGACAGAGGTCAAACGTTTTCTGTAAGTCTTCACAAGGTTGCCACACACTGTTGTTGGTATGTTGGCCCATTCCTCCATGCAGATCTCCTCTAGAGCAGTGATGTTTTTGGCTTTTCGCTTGGCAACACGGACTTTCAACTCCCTCCAAAGGTTTTCTATAGGGTTGAGATCTGGAGACTGGCTAGGCCACTCCAGGACCTTGAAATGCTTCTTACGAAGCCACTCCTTCGTTGCCCTGGCGGTGTGCTTTGTATCATTGTCATGTTGAAAGACCCAGCCACGTTTCATCTTCAATGCCCTTGCTGATGGAAGGAGGTTTGCACTCAAAATCTCACGATACATGGCCCCATTCATTCTTTCATGTACCCGGATCAGTCGTCCTGGCCCCTTTGCAGAGAAACAGCCCCAAAGCATGATGTTTCCACCACCATGCTTTACAGTAGGTATGGTGTTTGATGGATGCAACTCAGTATTCTTTTTCCTCCAAACATGACAAGTTGTGTTTCTACCAAACAGTTCCAGTTTGGTTTCATCAGACCATAGGACATTCTCCCAAAAATCCTCTGGATCATCCAAATGCTCTCTAGCAAACTTCAGACAGGCCCGGACATGTACTGGCTTAAGCAGTGGGACACGTCTGGCACTGCAGGATCTGAGTCCATGGTGGCGTAGTGTGTTACTTATGGTAGGCCTTGTTACATTGGTCCCAGCTCTCTGCAGTTCATTCACTAGGTCCCCCCGCGTGGTTCTGGGATTTTTGCTCACCGTTCTTGTGATAATTCTGACCCCACGGGGTGGGATTTTGCGTGGAGCCCCAGATCGAGGGAGATTATCAGTGGTCTTGTATGTCTTCCATTTTCTAATTATTGCTCCCACTGTTGATTTCTTCACTCCAAGCTGGTTGGCTATTGCAGATTCAGTCTCCCCAGCCTGGTGCATGGCTACAATTTTGTTTCTGGTGTCCTTTGACAGCTCTTTGGTCTTCACCATAGTGGAGTTTGGAGTCAGACTGTTTGAGGGTGTGCACAGGTGTCTTTTTATACTGATAACAAGTTTAAACAGGTGCCATTACTACAGGTAATGAGTGGAGGAAAGAGGAGACTCTTAAAGAAGAAGTTACAGGTTTGTGAGAGCCAGAAATCTTGATTGTTTGTTTCTGACCAAATACTTATTTTCCACCATAATATGCAAATAAAATGTTAAAAAAACAGACAATGTGATTTTCTGGATTTTTTTTTCTCAGTTTGTCTCCCATAGTTGAGGTCTACCTATGATGTAAATTACAGACGCCTCTCATCTTTTTAAGTGGTGGAACTTGCACTATTGCTGACTGACTAAATACTTTTTTGCCCCACTGTATTTTCCATAGAATAAATTACAACTTCAAAAAGCATCAAACAGACATGATAAAAAGGGAACGTGAAGTTTTTTTAATGTCCAAGGCACACACAAACTATTGATCCTTGCAGTTTTTACAAAATAAATCCACAGAACAGTCTCTAGGTAGATAGCCCTAATCTGTCTGTTTTATTCAAGTAACCATTTAAATGCAGTACAATGACATAGTAACATAGTAACATAGTAACATAGTTAGTAAGGCCGAAAAAAGACATTTGTCCATCCAGTTCAGCCTATATTCCATCATAATAAATACCCAGATCTACGTCCTTCTACAGAACCTAATTGTATGATACAATATTGTTCTGCTCCAGGAAGACATCCAGGCCTCTCTTGAACCCCCCGACTGAGTTCGCCATCACCACCTCCTCAGGCAAGCAATTCCAGATTCTCACTGCCCTAACAGTAAAGAATCCTCTTCTATGTTGGTGGAAAAACCTTCTCTCCTCCAGACGCAAAGAATGCCCCCTTGTGCCCGTCACCTTCCTTGGTATAAACAGATCCTCAGCGAGATATTTGTATTGTCCCCTTATATACTTATACATGGTTATTAGATCGCCCCTCAGTCGTCTTTTTTCTAGACTAAATAATCCTAATTTCGCTAATCTATCTGGGTATTGTAGTTCTCCCATCCCCTTTATTAATTTTGTTGCCCTCCTTTGTACTCTCTTTAGTTCCATTATATCCTTCCTGAGCACCGGTGCCCAAAACTGGACACAGTACTCCATGTGCGGTCTAACTAGGGATTTGTACAGAGGCAGTATAATGCTCTCATCATGTGTATCCAGACCTCTTTTAATGCACCCCATGATCCTGTTTGCCTTGGCAGCTGCTGCCTGGCACTGGCTGCTCCAGGTAAGTTTATCATTAACTAGGATCCCCAAGTCCTTCTCACTGTCAGATTTACCCAGTGGTTTCCCATTCAGTGTGTAATGGTGACATTGATTCCTTCTTCCCATGTGTATAACCTTACATTTATCATTGTTAAACCTTATCTGCCACCTTATCTGCCTCTGCATGACATAAAGATGCAAGATGTATTTAGAAAGTGCAATCTAAAGGTTAAGGATCATTTTCTTACGTATAATTCCTTCGGTGCCATCGACATGCTTTGGTACATAGTATGCAGACAGGTCGCTTTGCAGTATCTCATCAGCTGTTGCCCTTGCCAAAGCAGCCGCCAGAAAAGATGGGCAATTACTATAGAAAGAAGACAGAAAGAGACGTTAGTCAAACAGTCCTAACAAGTGATTTATTTTGTACGATTCCTGGAACTAGAGGGCAAAGGAAAACTGGCAAAATACAATTCCACAGTTATGCTCCATAACAAATTATATTACAGGTTAGCAGACTGCTCGACTTCTTCCAGGAGATTGAGTTATGGTTTCTATTCCTGACTCTCCCCATCATTCTTCAGAGAAATCAGATGTAGTCACAAGAGGACCGGCAGTTGCGAAGAATCGGATTGTTGCTGAAAGTTTTTAGGCATATCTAATATTGATGAGTGAGGCTCATTACCGTGAACTCGCTCTATTAGTGGCCCTCGTATACAATATTAGGTTAGACCTGTTTGTCTTCATCACTAATGTTCAGCACATTACCCAGGTTACTAAAGTGGCCATAGATGTGATCAGAATTTGGCCAATTGAAATAAGATGTAGAAATTGTTGGGATAACCATTATTTATAATGCTTTGAAAGGATATTAATTTTATCATCAGGTTTCAGCAAAACAGCAATGTTCCTCCAATGCTTTCTTTCTGTTCAACCTCGGTTCCAACGTTTAAGTTTCAGATGGCATTTTATTTCACATACGAGAAAAACAAACTGAGTGTCAATTATTTTCATCAGCGTTTAGTTATATTTTCATGTTTTTCTGGTATGTGAGATGAAAAAGTTTTTACACCTCCTCCTATGTAACAGTCCGTAAAAATCAGACCGTTCTAGAGAGCATCCAAGTGTTGTCAGAGTATTCGTTTATTACTTTTTACGGGCACGTAGACTTGCAGTGCCAATTTTGATCCAACATTCGGATCGATATTAGACATGTCTCCATGATTCTGCATGGACCATGGAACATTACGGGCATGTGAACAGCCTCATTCACGAGTATAGGTATGAGTGCTAGATGTGAATAACACAGCTAGCCCATGTATGCCAAAAGTGGACATTTGGATGAGGTCTAAGGCAAAAATCACACAATTTGGAGGGATAGACTTGCTGTTTTAGAATCAAGACACAAATCTGGCTGACTACAAGAGGACAACGGGATCAATAACTTATTGGGATCTGATGAAAAAGAGTTTTGGACACAATGGAGACACTTAGCACGAAGCCTTGGTAAAAACTAAAGGGGGAAATTTAATCAATCTGTGCCACTTTTGTGACATTAAAAATATGAAAATTCTAATGGCTATCATATTTGCACAATAATATCCAACTTTTCTTGCTTCTTGCCACTTTCTTAAAAATGACAATGAAAAGTGGATTGTGTTAACATACTAGGACATGGTTTACTTTAGTTTATCAGGTTTAGTTTAGACGTGTGTCTCTACATTTAGTGCATATTACTCCAATAAAGTATAGACTAAGATCAGATTCAGACGAGCATATGTAAAGTTGTCAGTTACTCATTCAGAAAAAAACAGGACAGTTCTTCATCCATATCGTCATCCTTTTGTCAGCTATTTTTACATCCTTATGACATTCGCATGACATCAACAATTAAAAGATTTTGCAAGACCGAATACAGTGTCTTATGATACTACAATCGATTCTGCAAATTTGGATGCCATACAGATGGGGTCCATATAGCATTTACTTCTTTCACAAATCCATTGAGATTAATGTTCAAGACTTGTCCAAAAAAATGGATCAGTAACTTTTTACACCCGGACCATCGGTCCACGTGTTCATTTGATCTACCCCAATAATTTGAACTGGTCCATATTCTATTGTACACACAGACATTAAAAGTCAACTCATCTGAACGAAAACGAAGACTTCTAACCCCAGTCAGAAAAAGTTTGCTGTGGGGTAAACAAGTAAAAAATAGGCCCAGTTTTTAACACATTTCCTTTTTTTAAACTTGCCATTTTATATTTTCTTTGACCTCTGGTTCAAGGTCAAAAAATTGCTTAATCTAAATATGGGTATAAAACACTGTATTATACAGGTCACAAACCAAGGAGCCAAACACTAAAAGAAACTTAGCAAATCTAACTAAATTACCGTACTTCATAAAATTCTGTAGTGTAAGGTTGTGTCAAGGGATCTCCAGAGCACGGGTCTCTGAATGACAGGAACACTAGCTGTTGTGTCACCTTCCCAGGTAACACTTTTAGAAGAAACCATGTTATTAAATAAAGGGTCTTCTGAGATCTATTGCTTATTTCTTTTTTATTTCCCCTGGGATCCATAAATAGTATTCAGTTCAAGAACTGCTTGAACATTTGCTTTTAGCAAAAAAGATGAAGTATCCTAGCTGGTCTTTGTAATTTCATCCAGCGACTACAGCAGGACTGTGACATTAGCAGAAGTCATTTCCCATATCGGCATCAGAGCTGTGTGACTGTGTCCTCCAGGCATGCATACATTACCAGACGAAGGGGCGCAAGCAGGTTTAAAAGACCTTCATTACAATAACACAAATAGCAATATATTTCACATACTGGAATTCATGCTCAGAAGAATCAAGGAAATATCCTCCGGAATAAAGTTTAAATATGTCATCATTTCTGGAAACCACAAGAACGAGACTGAAGATATCTCAATGTTAACTTTTCATAGGTAACATAAAATTCAATATGATTTTTAAAATATTAGCTACAACATATTCCATATTCTGATATTCCAAAAGGAAAAAAAAAAACGCTTTGTGGCTTTCTGGGATTTTTAACTAAGCTTTAGAAAAATGACTTACATTAATCTAAAGATTCCTTATGGCTACCCCAGTGACGTGACACTCATGAGTCACATTATCCAATCAATAACATGAGGATCATGAGTCACTGCATCAAATCAAAGCCCAATCACTTGGAAGTTTCAGGATTCGGGTTGTTTTTTATCGTTCCCAGTCACAGGCGATCACAAAAAAAAGTCAGATTTTCCATTCACTTCTCTCTCCTCTGATATGATCTAGGCTTGAGAAACGCTCACAATCCTGAGCCGAAACATTGTCATTTTGGGCAATTAAATAACCACATTTTTTCACCCTGAACTAGTGTGCTGCCTTTGTTTTTTTGTCTGTATATCAGAGGAGAAAGAAGCGGGATCCCCCGAGTCTCCCTGGTACCTCCGCCATCCCTGGATCCTCCTGCTCCGTCCCCCGGCCCTCAACACCATCTTCCAGGACGAAAATGGGGCCGACCGGTACCAGACAACAATAGCAGATTTTTCCTATTGGTTCATTTTGATCACAGTGATCAAAAGAAAAAACATAGTAAATCAAAGCCCCATTTGTCATCCCCTTAGTTGGATAAAAAAAATTAAATATATATTTTTATTTTTTCCTTTCTTTGCAGGTAGGGTTAGGGTTGGGGTTGTGGTTAGGGTTGTGTTAGGGTTAGGTTTGGGGCTAGGGTTAGAGTTGGGGTTAAGATTGTGGTGTTGGGGTTAGGGTAGTGTTATGGTTAGGGTTGTGGTTAAAGCTGTGTTAGGGTTGGAGTTAGAATTGGGGGTTTCCACTGTTTAGGCACATCAGGGGCTCTCCAAATGCGACATGGTGCCCACCATCGATTGCAGCAAAAAAAAAAAATATTTCTAAAATTGTGCGGATGTAAAGTTGACATGTGGGAAATGTTATTTATTAACTATTTTGTGTGATACGTCTCTCTGATTTAAGAGCACAAAATTAAAAGTTTGAAATTTTCAAAATGTTCCCCAAATTTACGTAACATGAAGTACAATATGTCACGAAAAAACATTCTCAGAATTAGTGGGATCCGTTGAAGCGCTCCAGAGCTATAACCTCATAAAGTGACACTAGTCAGAATTGTAAAAATTGGGTCGGTCACTAAGGGGTTAAATATCTCCCCCTACTAATGTTTCCTGATGGTGATAGACTTTGTTGGGTTCATTCACTTTGCTGTATTTTGTGTTGGTTGTAGTGGTTTTGTGTGATTCCCACATAGGGCAGTATGGTGGCGTAGTGGTTAGCACTGCAGCCTTGCAGCGCTGGGGTCCTGGGTTCTAATCCCACCCAGGACAACATCTGCAAAGAAATTGTATGTTCTACATACATGCTCTTTGTTTGCGTGGGTTTCCTCCGGGTTCTCCAGTTTCCTCCCACATTCCAAAGACATACTGATAGGGAATCTAGATTGTGAGCCCCAACGGGGACAACAATGATGTGTAAACTGTAAAGCGCTGCGGAATATGTTAATCTTTAAAAATAAAGATTATTATTATTATACCTTAGGGAACTGCTACTATTGCAATCATAGGAGCTGATAAGGACATTTTATTATTATTCATTTTTATAGCGCCATTTATTCCATGGTGCTTTACATTCAGGGTAATCCGCTATTGATTGGGGTTGCCATTGAGTTATCGAAGGGTGCCAACCTCTGTGGTCAGGCAGGGACAGACCAGGGTCAGAGAAGGGCTTTTCCTAATCTGAACAGGAACCTGATAGATTCAGGTATACATCTCCCTGGTAAGTTTGTTACTCGTGTGAATGTGCTTTGGCAGTCATAACAGTAATGGATTTGAAGGAATAAAAGGCGCCTCTTTATATTCCAGATACAAATGTGTACTCCTATTAACCAACATGGGGACATTTAATATTGTGTCATTTGGCTAATATGACAGATCAAAGCTCAAAGAACATTGCAGACTCAATAGCAAGCAGAAAATTGTATTCATGAAAACAAGCATTTCCTCAAGTGATGCCCCTGCTGTCATTGATCCCAGAACACTAAGGAAAGATGCAGCACTTATTACAAAGGGCGTGATGCCTAGGTAGGAGGCTTGCATTCCTCTTTTTTTTTTTTTCCTTCCTGGGCCCAGTAATAATGGGTTATCCAATAGTGAGCTACCTCTAACTATACCAATAAAGTGAAACAATTATAAGATGACCGCTAACTTTGCCGTTAGGCCTAATGTATGGTACAACTGAAAATATGTCAAGCAAAATCTGGACGGATAAAGGGTTTGGTCTTCTTAAAAAAGGGTTTTTTTTGTCATTTTAAAGATGTCTCACTGTAAATGTTTTCCATTTTATCAACTGTGTAATTATTAGCAATAAAGTAGTCATACAACTGAATTGAGAATGCAGAAAAAAATATCTAATAATGACACAACAATTATAGACTAATTGACCAAGTTACAAAAAAAGAAAATCGGGAGTTCCCCATAAGTAAATCTTGCACGTTGCTAAAAATAAGGAATAACCAGCAAATGTCAGCATCATGGCTTTAGGTCTCATCAATTTCCGCCTGCCTAGCATTTTTGTTGCTTTTTCAAAACTGATTCATTGCCACTAAAGACCTCATTAGGGAAGTAAATTGTTTGCTAGTGCATTCTTTTAGGTTATAAATGCGGAGTGGGTGTTACATAACACTCTTACTGCAGCATTTTTAACCTGCTGGGGAGAAAATTATGATGGACATTTTCCATCAATTAGTAGCTATGATAAAATAAAATAAAAAGATTATATTTAATTCAGTCATTCCACCCATTCCATCTATATACTGTATGTAGGTATGCTGCAGTCATACTGCCGATATCCTTATACTGTGCACATAAGAAAAAAAAATCTAAATGTTCCT
The DNA here is from genome assembly GCF_032444005.1 of Ranitomeya imitator. Lineage (NCBI taxonomy): Eukaryota > Metazoa > Chordata > Amphibia > Anura > Dendrobatidae > Ranitomeya > Ranitomeya imitator. The sequence continues at coordinate 438,214,935 of NC_091284.1, forward strand.
GATTCATTGTACCAACTGTCTCAGAATATAAGGATTTGCTCCAAGCATCAACTGATTGCCGTGGATATTGGCCAGGAGAGCAGATCTACCAATTTTGTGCCATGATGTGTTCTAAATATGACAAACAAAAAAATTATGTCAAATAAATTGTTTCTACTGTTCAATAATCTAGATTACATTATTTTTTGCTCAAATAATTTTCTTTTTATCAATTTCTTTCATACTCATGTATTATGTGAAGTGCATCATGAATTATAATTTCTCTTATTAGGACCCCTACTGCCATAAGGCAGGATGAGTATCCCACCTACATTGGTGGTCTGAGATATCTACTCCACCTGAGATCCCCACCAAAAACCTTTACTTTGAAATGCTGCATGGAGAGAGTGATAATATGTAGTGCAGGCTCAGGAGCTGAGCCCACGCCATATGTAGCAGATGTCAGCTATGTTACATAGAAATTAGTGATGAGCAAATCTGCTCAGATAACGTGCTATCCAACCATGCTTGGGTGTTATCCAAACATCTTGGGCATGCTTGGATAATAAGGTCGAGTCCAGCAGCTTCATGATTCATGGCTGTTAGACAGCCTGATCACATGCAGGGATTGCCCGTTTGCTAGGCAATCTCCTCATGTGTTGTGGCTGTCTAACAGCCGCAAATCATGCAGCCACTGGAACTCAAACATATTATCCAAGCATGCCCAAGATGTTTGGATAACACCCAAGCATGGTTGGATAGCACGTTATCCGAGCCTGTTCACTCCTCACCAATAGACCTGTGTCACTAACAGCAATGGCTAGAGCGGTGTTCAGATTCATGTTAACTATTTAACAGCAACCATGGGGCATTCATGGGTTGCCTTTTTAACAAGGGGTATGCTGAAGATCCCTGTTGCTGCTATTTGGGCTCTCCTGTGAAGTTAAAGAGAACCTGTCACCCCCAATGATCGAAGGTGAGCTAAGCCCACCAGCATCAGGGGCTTATCTACAGCATTCTGTAATGCTGTAGATAAGCCCCCCGATGTATGCTGAAAGATGAGAAAAAGAGGTTAGATTATACTCACCCGGGGCGGTCCCGGTCCAGATCTGGTCCGATGAGTGTCGCGGTCCGGTCCAGGGTCTCCCATCTTCTTACGTCCTCTTCTTGTATTCACACTGTGGCTGTTGAGGGCAGAGCAAAGTACTCCAGTGCGCAGGTACAGGGAAAGGTCAGAGAGGCCTGGGTGAGTATAATCTAACCTCTTTTTCTCATCTTTCAGGATACATCGGGGGCTTATCTACAGCATTACAGAATGCTGTAGGTAAGTCCCTGATGCTTGTGGGCTTAGCTCACCTTCGATTTTGAGGGCGACAGGTTCCATTTAAGCCACAGGTTGAGTCTGTGAAAGTCGTACAGACTGCAATACTATGGTACTGTAGTATACAGAACAAGTGATCAGACAAGCGCAAGTTCCAGTTCTCTAAGGGGACTAATAAAGAAATTAAAGAGAATTTAAAAAAAGTTTCTAAACATATTAAAAAAACAAAACAGTAACTGTAATCACCCCCCTTTTCCCAGTTACAAATGAAGAAATTCCAAAAATAAACAAATTTAGTATAACATCTGTCTATGCAAATATTAAATTGTTTAACCCCTATAGTAAGTGACAAAAAAAGAAAAGAAAATCAAACACCAGAACTGCAGGTATTTGCCACCTAGCTCAATTAATAAAATGCAATAAAAAGTGATCAAAATGTTGTATATATATCCCAAATTCATATACTTAAGTATCTCAGTTCACATTGCAAAACAATAAGCCCTAACACTTGGTCAAAATTAATATAAAAACATTACGGATCTTGGAAAATGGTGACAAAAACCAACATTTTATTTATTTATTTTACAAACTTCTGGATTTTTTTTTTCCATTACTAAAAAAATTAAAAAAAAAAATAGTATAATCTATGCAAGTTTAGGATTACCAAACTGTAATTGTACAGAAATCGAAAATCAAATTTCCAGATTATTATTACAATACAAAGATGGCTGTAAGAACAAAACCACAAAACATTGGTGGAACTACATTTATTCACCTTGGAATTATACTGAACTGCAGGTAGGGAAGCCATTTCAATTTTTTGCCTCTCTATGATGAGGAACATGTCTGCTTTGGGGCGGCCTGTGAGCAGGTCTTTCCTTGGCTTCTCTGGCTAAGGCCTGTCCCACATGTCCAGATAATTCCGGTACCGGGAAAATCGGTACCGGAATTATCCGTGTGTCCGTGTGCTTATGTAGCACATCAGTGTGGCACACGTGCGGCAGCCGTGTGCCGCCCGTGTGCCGACTGAGGACCACACGGACTGTGCAGGAGACAGCGCTACAGTTAAGCGCTGTCCCCTGCGTGCGGTATTGAAGCCGGTATTCATCCCTTCTTCCCAGCAGCGTCCGCTGGAGAGAAGGAATGAATAATCTTTTTTTTTTCTTTTTCCTTAAAAATAAAGTTTGGGTGTCCCCTAAAACCGCCTCCCATCCCCCGTGCGTTCCCCCCCCCCCCCCCCGCTTGCCAGAGGAGACATCGCTGGGCTGGGTGTCGGTGAGTATTTCCTGGCAAGCGGGGGGGGCGCACAGGGGATGGAAGGCGGGAGGGGACACACGAACTTTATTTTTAAGGGAAAAAAAAAAAGATTATTCATTCCTTCTCTCCAGCGAACGCTGCTGGGAAGAAGGGATGAATTCCGGCTTCAGCACCACATGCGGGGGGGACAGCGCTTACAGTAGAGCTGTCTCCTGCACGGCACACGGACAGCATCCGTGTGCGGTACGGGTTTTACACGGACCCATTGATTTTAATGGGTCCATGTGATCCGTGCGTTCCCACAAACACTAACATGTCTCCGTGTTTTTCAGATGGACACACGGTCCGTGAAAACACACTGACATGTGCAGAGACACATTGATTTTAATGTGTCTACGTGAGTCAGTGTCTCCGGTACGTGAGGAAACTGTCACCTCACATACCGGAGCCACTGACGTGTGAAACCGGCCTTAGAGCAAGAAGATATTACTTAGCTGCAAACTTCTAACACGGATTACACAAGAACCACAAGACTGATTTTTTCACCCCAGGTATCATTTTAATCAGTGTAACACTGCCAACCTGAGAGTGCCTCTAGTTTACTTAGCAAAATCCTGCTGACAGGTTCGCTTTAAGTGCCAGAATAATGTAGAGAGGAGATATATTGTTGCCTATTGCACAGCAGATCGGAGGTTGGAGGACTTGGAATCTGAATTCTCCTTTGGTGAGTAATATGCTTTAACAATTATTTTTACACTGATCAAAAGAAGTGTCCAGACAAAGTTAGAGCTCCACTGGAGTGATAATTAGGTCTCTATCCTTGGTCATCATACAACGCAGAATCCCAAAATCTACCAGAAAACACATCAAACTAATTTTTGTACCATTCACCTTTGTTAAAAATGTTAAATTGAACTTTTTTCATGTCTGAGTCATAGCTACATCATACGCACTTCATTCTAGCCCATAATAGATATTCATCTAGCATCATCATGGAATCACTGGACAGTATCGCCACTAAAGCGGAAAATGTATACACAGTAATCATTGCTATAGTTACGCGATCTGACCCCAGATCACATCCAAACTCCATACATTGTCAGAATCCTCCTACGCTCTTCATAAAACTAAATATAACAGACAAAAGCAAGCAATATTTTCTCAAGGCTTTGCATGAAAATCTTACGTGGATGCAGACGCAGATAAAGCTCTAAATATAGCAGCTACGTGGCCTTGAACTATTATGTTCCACATATATAGCCTGCATCTCATGTATAAAACTAGAACCACTGTACCTTTCCTGATTTTCTGAATTTCGGTATTAATCAACATTTTGAATTACAAAACAATAAGGCTTTTAGCATTTTAGCCTTTATATATTCCATTTGTCAGAATATTAATTAGGATGAAGCTCAGAAACAAACAATTGTTCCTGCAAGTTCTGCATCACCCCTTGCCTCTCCTCGTCTTTCAGGGGTGTTGCACACATATTTTAAATTGACCATTAAATGCCAAGTACTATGTTTGTAGATCTTAATACTGGGAATAGACGGAAAGTTTCCATTAACTCTTTGCTTATAATACTGTAATGGGGTTGATTTATTTGGATGTTGATGTTCGACAGAAGCCCTTTATGTAGGACTATAGAGTGATAGGCCATGTTTGATATTACATGTAGTGGCACCTGGTAGAAGAATGGTTGGCCATTTAGGCTTGGCGGAAGGTACACAAGAGTACATAGATGTCGGCTCAACAACTTTACTCACTAAGAAGGAAGGAGCCCGATGGTACATAGTCTTACATGAGGCAACAAACTTAATAGTAACATCAGTCTCGCAAGAGGGAACAGTTTTGACTTTTGACTTGAACAGAAGTAAACAATTGTCACTGTCCCCGTCTTCATACATATAGTTACATAGTTATTACATAGTTATTTAGGTTGAAGGAAGACTATATGTCCATCTAGTTCAACCCATAGCCTAACCTAACATGCCCTAACATGTTGATCCAGAGGAAGGCAAAAAAAACCCATGTGGCAAAGAGTAAGCTCCACATTGGGGAAAAAAATTTCTTCCCGACTCCACATACGGCAATCAGACTAGTTCCCTGGATCAACGCCCTATCAAGGAATCTAGTGTATATACCCTGTAACATTATACTTTTCCAGAAAGGTATCCAGTCCCCTCTTAAATTTAAGTAATGAATCACTCATTACAACATCATACGGCAGAGAGTTCCATAGTCTCACTGCTCTTACAGTAAAGAATCCGCGTCTGTTATTATGCTTAAACCATGAAGAGGAAGTGAGAACAGCTGCAGCCCGGACATCCTCTTTATGTTCAATTTATACAAAGGCGGGGACAGTGACGCCAGAACTGATTGGGTGCTCGCGTCACATGTCGCAACACTGCACGAGATCCCAGAGGAGAGCGAGTGCCAACACCGCTGGAATGGGAAGTGAGTATTAGCTGCCTTATTTTATCAGGGCCAGACATTTAGATCAAGAAGGGGTTGTTCTAGTAGTGTACAATCCCTTTAAGAAATTAACTAGCACACAAATCCATATGACTGCAAAACAGGGCCAGGGCAAGAGCTTGACACTACCTTGGCGTCTCACATAAAAGAAAGTATAGGAGTCGCATAAATTGATTCTTTATTACAGCTATTTTATAAACGTATACTGCTTGTATAAAATCATAACGCTCCAATGCGATGCGGATTCGCTTGTCTCATGTGCCACCATGAACAAAGGCCTATGCTAAATGGGGAACACAATACAAACTATACGCTCACCTCAGCATTCACTAGGTCAGTTCACCCTAACATATTATTACAGAGACATTATTTTCATGTCTTTTGTTGTTTAGCACTCTGAATTAATAGTATTACTAGCTCGGATTATTTAAAAACTTGGATTATTTAATCCCTTCACTCCAAAGTAGCTTTTCGATTCCCCCCTTCTTTCAACAGCCATAGCTTTTTTTTTTACTTTTCAAGCCATATAGCCATATGAGGGCTTGCTTTGTTTTTTTCAGAACAAGTTGTACTTCTGAATGACATCATTCATATTGCCACGTAGTGTACCGGAAAACAGGAAACAAATTCCAAGAGTGGTGAAACTGCAAACCCCCCCCCACCCCCCAAAAAAAAAAAAAAAAAAACAGCAATTCCACAATGGTTTTTTATTTACCATGTTCAATTTATGGTAAAACTGACCTGGCACGATGGGTCTATAGGTCAGTACAAGTATGCTGAAACCGAACATTTATTTAACTTTTATTCAAGCGGTGAAATTTTTTTTTGAAATTTGTAAAAAAAAAAAAAAAAAAAAAAAATTGCCTTTTTTGCCATTTTCTGAGACTCATAACATTGTAACGTTCTCATTTTTCGGGATCTGAGGATGTATGAGGGTTTATTTGTTTTTGAGCCATGAGTTGACATTTTTTACTGATACTGTTTTGGCGTAGATACAACATTTTGGTCTCTTTTTATTGCAATGTTGCGGATATCAAAAAAAGAAACTCTGGTGATTTCATTTTTTTACATTACGCCACCTATCAATCAGATTAATTTAACATTTTGATAGATAGGACAACGCGGAGATACCAGAAATAAAATGAGTTCCACAACTGGATGTGTTAATAAAATATGTTTCTGTCCCGAGATAATCTTATAGATGTGCCCCTGTGCAATCCAAGATCTATTGATTATAGTGTACTTTGTTCGTGAGAAAACCCCTTCAACTCTCATTATAATTACTGTCATTTCAGAAGCACGTGCAGCAGAATGTCTATTTCGGTCTCTAGCTCCTCCCTCCCTCTACATAGAACCTTATGAGCACCAACTGCCTTCTCCTATCTCAGTAATGGGAATGCCAGTTTTCCCTGAAAGCAGATTTTATCAATGAGAATTTTGAGAATGAATGATTTGCTAATGATATACAGTATATTACAAAGTTTGTTATTTTCATGTGTACTATTACGTGGGGAAAAGAAACATTTAAAACAGTTAATCATTAGTGAAAAGCTTCAGGATTCTCAAACAAACATTCAACATTTGACCTTCAGTCTTGAGAAGAGCTTTGGGATGGGCTCTTGTACAAGGTAATTACCTCCGTGTCCTAACCTCTGCCTGCCTGTCCTCTTGTATTCAGTCTTTCTTCTTTTCCCATTCTACATTGACGTGTTTTATTCAACAACAATACATCGTATGACAGACACCTCTTGAAGTATTTCCCCCAAAGTTGCCGGGCTCAACCGCGTGTCACAGGTTCAGAACCATTATCAGTTGGTGATAGGATGCCAACTATTTTTTGGTGAAGCACACAAAAAGAATCATGTACTTGAGATATAGAAAATGCTTTTAACGGAAAAGCATCTGGACCAATTCCCAGTACAGGAGCGTCCACAGCATAAGCATGTTGAGAGAAAAAGTGTTACTTTTGCGAATATCTTATTGCAAATGTAAAAGAGCGAGAAACATTGTGTCTGTAATTGAAAAGAATATATTGGTAATTTGGATAAAAATATGAAATGGTGCATATCAATAAAGGGTCATTTGTAAATGAAAAAATCTAATTTTGTATTAGCGATCCTGTTTGAACCGCACCTAAAGGGAAATCGGACAGTAGGTTTTGACACCTCATCTAAGAGCAGCGTAATGTAGGCAAAGAGAAGCTGAATCCAATGATGTATCAATTCGTATACTGGGTGTAGCGGTTCTGTCACACTCAGTTCTTAGATTTATATTGAAGCAGAACTGAGAAAGCTAACCCCACCCACACCACAGCTAATCCCGCCAATACCACAGCTAACCCCACCCACACCACAGCTAATCCCGCCAATACCACTGCTAACCCCACCCACACCACAGCTAATCCCCGCCAATACCACTGCTGACCTCACCCACACTACAGCTAATCCCACCAATACCACAGCTAACCCCACCCACACCACAGCTAATCCCACCAATACCACTGCTAACCCCACCCACAGCTAATCCCACCAATACCACTGCTGACCTCACCCACACTACAGCTAATCCCACCAATACCACAGCTAACCCCACCCACACCACAGCTAATCCCGCCAATACCACTGCTAACCCCACCCACAGCTAATCCCACCAATACCACTGCTGACCTCACCCACACTACAGCTAATCCCGCCAATACCACAGCTAACCCCACCCACACCACAGCTAATCCCACCAATACCACTGCTAACCCCACCCACACCACAGCTAATCCCGCCAATACCACAGATAACCCCACCCACACCACAGCTAATCCCACCAATACCACAGCTAACCCCACCCACACCAAACTCTCTATGTATAAAGTCCATAGACTGGGAGCTGCTGATCACAGTGGGAGGGGGCATTTCCAGACTAGTGTAGACTGGCAATGTTAACTTCTTAGTGATAAGTCCTTCACAGTTAGTAAACAGCACAAACTTTGACAAGTGACACATCCCTGAATTCTTTGTCTCAGCCTCTATCTCCTGCTGTCTTCAGATTTACTTAGCAAAAACCTGCTGAGATTCCCTTTAACAGAACATTAGAAAATTTATTTTCTCTCCACCCACTACAGAAAAGTGATTTTCAGTAAAGATGAATGAACACATGAGTAAAAAATTATTACACCGACTGTTCCTTTAAACATCCATTCTAATTGATTTGTTAATTTATTTAATTAAAAAAATGGGGGGTGAAACATGGAAAACTTGGAGAAACTAATCATCATGAGATTTTCATCAATAAGCTGACTTATTGTTATTACACTATGCAAACTAGTACCACCCAGGGTTCACAATACGTCTGCAATATGGTAATAAGTTAGGGCTACTAGGGTGTATCTTACAAATGGGGGTTGCCAGCCACTAGTGATGGCAACAGCCAAGTCTGTGATGGCAACAGCCAAGAAGAAGAAAGCCAAGAGCGAGGGATATTTATTGACAATGGTATCTGTATGAATGTGGCGGTTCGGACTGGAGCGTGCGGGTGCATGTATTTCTATACAGCTGAACGCTCCAGTCCGAACCGCCGCATTCGGACTGGAGCGCTCAGCTGCATAGAAATACATGCACCCGCACGCTCCAGTCCCGAGTGCCGGCGGCAGTGTCGGGTGTTGATGCGAGAGACTCGCGTGAGTTTCTCGCATCACACTTGCAAGTATGACCCCGGCCTCATAGTGGAGATAAGGGATTACTCATTGTTACATTTATTAGCACACTAGATTTTGCATTTCTGTGTACAACCAGAGTTTTCATTTGGATAGCGGATTAGATTTACAGCTGAATACAGAAACAGGCAAGTGGAGAGAATGCACTATGAAAATCCAAAATATCACTGCAGAAGGGGTTAGAGAGGAACTATCACCAGTCAAAAAAGTGGTATTTTCTACCGCTATTCCCCTGAGTATTCTTTCTTTTTAAATCTACTATATAGTAACCAGAGTTGTGGGGTCTTTTTATTTAGTGAAGTTTTTATGGTCTGCCAAGGGTGGCGATGTTGATAATAAAGATACTCCCTCAGAATTCTGCGAGCCATACCCATTTAGAATAGACCATAAAAACAGCAGTAAATAAAAAAGGCCCGTATGTCTGGAACCAAGATATGATAAAGATTAAAAAATACAACAAAAACTGGACTACTAAGGGGAGCACTAGGAATAAAATTAGAGCAAAAATGGCAAATTTTGACCCATATTTAGAATTGAGAGTCCTCAGTGGTTGATATCTTTTAATGGCTAAATGAAAAGATGGTAACAAATTGCAAGCTTTCGAGACTACTCCCTCTCCTGATGAAGGGACCTGAGTAGTCTCGAAAGCTTGCAATTTGTTACCATATTTTCAGTTAGCCATTAAGGCTGTGTGCACACATTGCAGATTTTTCGCGTTTTTTCACGTTTTTTCCAGATAAAAACGCTATAAAACCGCAAAAAAACGCATACAATAAGCATCCCATCATTTAGAATGAAATCTGCATGTTTTGTGCACATGATGCAGTTTTTTTTTCGCAAAAAAAACACATCGCGGTAAAAACCGCAGCATGTTCATTAATTTTGCGGGTTTTTTTGCGAATTTCCCACTACAAAATGCATTGAGAAGTGTCCAGAAAAAAACGCGGCAAAACCGCAGCAAAAACGCATGCCGTTTTCTTGCGGATTTCTTGCAGAAAAAACCCAGTTTTTCTCAGGAATTTTCTGCGAGAAATCCTGTATGTGTGCACATAACCTTTAAGGTATCAACCACTGAGGACTCAATTCTAAATATTTTTCTATCCACTGGCTAACACGGTACCAAGATATATATCTTTCCTGTATCAATTGTGACCCAGTGAAAGGTTCTCTTTAAGGCTGGGTTCACACTGTGTTGTGTGAACCCGTTTAACGGACTATGTTACACCGCGGCATAACGCGGTGTAACGTAGTCCGTTAACGCTGCCATTACTTTCAATGGCGAACGCATCGCTAGCGCACGCCCACAATAGGCGTGCGCTAGCGATGTGCCGTCATTGAGTGACGGACCCGAGACACGGGATGCAGCTTTTCCGGGTCCGTCACTGCTAGCACAGATGGAGCTAGCAGATGCTCCATCTGCGCTAGCGCAGTGCCAAAGTCAGCACTTGCGTTAGTGCAGTCCGTTTAACCCCTAGACTTAGGGGTAAAGAAAAGAAAATACCGTAATTAAAACATGAGGCGTATAAAATATTTTTGAGATTCTAAATTAATGAAAAATTATTTAGTACTTATGGAGCACATATGATGAGATTTCTGTAGGGACTGCTAAAATATATGTTTGATCAGGCTGCCTTGTCCTTGTATTGTGACTGCACAGCTCATGCTCACCACTGGAAAGCCAGCAACATAGTGTTCCTATGGCACTGTTTGCACGCCATGCCAGTATTCACTCAGTACTCCCACATATCCTGTTCTTATTTGCACAGTGTTCTAGTGAAACACTGTGCCAGTTCCTTCTCCATTCCGGTGGCAGTTTGTAAACTCACGGCCTGCAGTTCCCTTTATTAGAATAGGTTAACACACAACGTCTCTTTTGTTTCAAGCGTGTTTCGCAAGAGCAAGAAACAAAAATTAATCTTCCTTGGCTGAGCAACTGGCACACAATGGATTACTCTGTAGAAGCCTGTGTGGATTTACATAGAACAGACAAATCTTAATTTTCATCACAGACTGTGGCATCTGAAGATCCATTAAGGCTACTTTCACACTAGCGTCGTAATCTCCCCGTCGCAATGCGTCGGGCAGAGATTCCGACGCTAGCGTTTAACGCACTGTACAACGGAGGCAGCGGATGCATTTCTCCGGCGCATCCGCTGCCCCATTGTGAGGTGCGGGGAGGTGGGGGCGGAGTTCCGGCCGCGCATGCGCGGTCGGAAAAAGCGGTCCGTCAGGAGCAAAAAACGTTACATGTAACGTTTTTTGCTCCCAGCGGTCCGCCACAACACGGAGCAACCGTCTGGCAAAAAACGCCAGTGTGAAAGTAGCCTTACACTGAAAGATCATAAACGAGGGTCCCTAGGACTCCTCAGACACAATCGAGCAGAGTAAGGCCGGCCTCACACTCAGCGTATAAAAGTACTGTCCGTTATTTACGGCCATAAAACGCAAAAAAGTCCCCAAAATAGTAGTCCGTATGTCATCTGTAGGCAGGGTGTGTCAGCATATTTTGCTCATGGCATCCTCCGTATATAATCTGTATGGCATCCGTACTGCGAGATTTTCTTCTCGCAGGCTTGCAAAACCGACATACGGACATACAATGGATCCATGGACTCAAATAATCGTAAAACCATATATACTGTATATATATATCTATCTATCTATATATATATATATATATATATATATATATATATATATGTATATATGTATATATATATATATATATATATATATATATATATATATATATATATATATATATATATATATATATATATATATATATATACATACTAGATTGTGGCCCGATTCTAACGCATCGGGTATTCTAGAATATGCATGTCCCCGTAGTATATGGACAATGATGATTCCAGAATTCGCGGCAGACTGTGCCCGTCGCTGATTGGTCGAGGCAACCTTTATGACATCGTCGCCATGGCAACCATTATGACATCATCGTCGCTGTGCCCGTTGCTGATTGGTCGAGGCCGCCAGGAATCGACCAATCAGAGACGCGGGATGTCTACGTCCTTTATGACATCATCGTCGCTGTATGTGCAAAATTTGGGCGCTCTAGCTATTAAATTAAAGGGTTAAATCGCAGAAAAAATTGGCGTGGGCTCCCGCGCAATTTTCTCTGCCAGAATGGTAAAGCCAGTGACTGAGGGCAGATATTAATAGCCTGGAGAGGGTCCATGGTTATTGCCCCCCTCCCCCAGCTAAAAACATCTGCCCCCAGCCACCCCAGAAAAGGCACATCTGTAAGATGCGCCTATTCTGGCACTTGGCCACTCTCTTCCCATTCCCCTGTAGCAGTGGGATATGGGGTAATGAAGGGTTAATGCCACCTTGCTATTGTAAGGTGACATTAAGCCAAATTAATAATGGAGAGGCGTCAATTATGACACCTAACCATTAATAATCCAATAGTATGAAATGGTTAAAAAAAACACACACACATTATTACAAAGTATTTTAATGATATAAGTACATAGGTTGTAATATTTTATTATACTGGTAATCTACCTGAAGACCCTTGTTCATGGCAATAACCATGGACCCTCTCCAGGCTATTAATATCTGCCCTCAGTCACTGGCTTTACCATTCTGGCAGAGAAAATTGCGCGGGAGCCCACGCCAATTTTTTCTGTGATTTAACCCTTTAATTTAATAGCTAGAGCGCCCATATTTTGCACATACACACTACTAACATTAGTAGTGTGGAATATGCAAAAAAAAAAGGGATATGAGATGGTTTACTGTATGTGAACCATGTCTCATATCATGTCGGGTTTGAGAAGGAGATAGCAAAAGCCGGTAATTGAATTACTGGCTTTTAAGCTATCTAGAGCTGTATGAAATATTAATATATATACATATATGTGTCTCACTGATTATATATATATATATATATATCCCTATACTATGTGTAGACATTTATCTTAGCTATTCTATTGTAACCTGTCAGTGTGATTTTACTGTACACCACACTGAATTGCCGGCTTTTCTACAGAACACCGCTGCGTATTTCTCGCAAGTCACACTGTTGGTCCGTGTGTAATCCGTATTTTTCTGGCCCCCATAGACTTTCATTAGCATATTTTTTGCGCAATACGGTGACAAATGCAGCATGCTGCGATTTTCTACGGCCATAGAAGACCGTATAATACGGATCAGTAAAATACGGCAGATAGGAGCTAGGCCATAGAGAATCATTGTACCGTATGCAATCCGTAGTTTCTGCACCTCTCATACGTCCGTAAAACTCGCTAGTGTGAGGCCGGCCTAAACAGGCGGCCGATTAAAACAAGCTCGTTCTTCAGGAGCAAAGATTTTTTGGCCTGCAGAAAGGATCATAATTCTTGATGATGAGTGTACTGACCTAAGAAAATGATTTGCGCTGCTGAGAACAATGGTGGCCCAGAAACCTGAACCCAGGTCGGCCAGTTTCTCCTACCTACTGTAATGTTAAAAACAGATTACACACGGACAGCACCCTTGAGTGGTCCATGATTTTCACAGCTACATAGATTTATATCATTGTGACGGAGAAAAAAAAAAAAACTGCATGTCTACATGATTTCTGTTTGGAACACTGTCAGCAAAAAAAACAAAGACATTCGAACAGCTCCATAGACTTGGGTACATGTTTTAACTGTGAAAAATAAAGATGGAACACGCACATTTAAAACGGACATCTGAATGAGGCCTAACTATGAACAAAGAGTGGTATAGGAGTTTTAATCCTATGTGTGATTCCCTCATATGTGTCCTTATTAAAGGAATCTCTCAGCAGGCTTTTGCTATTTAATTTGAGAGCAGCATAATGTAGGAGTTGAGACCCTGATTCCAGGGATGTGTTTTTTTTTTATTAGACTGTGTGGTGTAGTTTCAAAACAATCAGTGTTTTACTAGCAGAAGTTTATCAATAAAGGACTACTTCTGACATGCAGGTTACTCAGACTGATCTGTGTAATCCAACCCCCACTTCTGACAATACACAGCGAACACAGGAAGCTGACAATCATGGGGCGGAGTTCTACACAGTTCAGCCTTGTGACTACTGCAACATTTATAACCATTAAAATTCATATTTATTAATGCAGTAGATGGTGGCCCGATTCTAACGCATCGGGTATTCTAGAATATGTATGTATATAGCAGCCACATACTATATAGCACAGGCCACGTAGTATATAGGAGCCATGTAGTATATAGCATACAAATAGTATGTGGCCCATGCTATATAGTATGTGGCTGCTATATACATACATATTGTAGAATACCCGATGCGTTGTATATAACGCAGCCCACGCAGTATCTAACACAGGCCACGTAGTATACAGCAGCCATATAGTATAGAACACTGCCCACGTAGTATATAGCAGCCATGTAGTATATAGTACTGCCCACGTAGTATATAGCAGCCATGTAGTATATAGTACTACCCACGTAGTATATAGCAGCCATGTAGTATATAATACTGCCCACGTAGTATATATCAGCCATGTAGTATATAGTACTGCCCACATAGTATATAGCAGCCATGTAGTATATAGTACTGCCCACATAGTATATAGCAGCCATGTAGTATATAGTACTGCCCACGTAGTATATAGCAGCCATGTAGTATATAGTACTGCCCACATAGTATATAGCAGCCATGTAGTATATAGTACTGCCCACATAGTATATAGCAGCCATATAGTATAGAACACTGCCCACATAGTATATATCAGCCATGTAGTATATAGTACTGCCCACATAGTATATAGCAGCCATGTAGTATATAGTACTGTCCACGTAGTATATAGCAGCCATGTAGCATACAGTACTGTCCACGTAGTATATAGCAGCCATGTAGTATATAGTACTGCCCACGTAGTATATAGCAGCCATGTAGTATATAGTACTGTCCACGTAGTATATAGCAGCTATGTAGTATCCAGTACTGTCCACGTAGTATATAGCAGCCATGTAGTATATAGTACTGCCCACGTAGTATATAGCAGCCATGTTGTATATAGTACTGTCCACGTAGTATATAGCAGCCATGTTGTATATAGTACTGCCCACGTAGTACATAGCAGCCATGTTGTATATAGTGCTGTCCACGTAGTATATAGCAGCCATGTAGCATATAGTACTGTCCACGTAGTATATAGCAGCCATGTAGTATCTAGTACTGCCCACGTAGTATATAGCAGCCATGTAGTATATAGTACTGCCCACGTAGTATATAGCAGCCATGTAGTATATAGTACTGCCCACGTAGTAAATAGCAGCCATGTAGTATATAGTACCGCCCACGTAGTATATAGCAGCCATGTAGTATATAGTACTGCCCACGTAGTATATAGCAGCCATGTAGTATATAGTACTGCCCACATAGTATATAGCAGCCATGTAGTATACAGTACTGCCCACGTAGTACATAGCAACCATGTTGTATATAGTGCTGTCCACGTAGTATATAGCAGCCATGTAATATCTAGTACTGCCCACGTAGTATATAGCAGCCATGTAGTATATAGTACTGTCCACGTAGTATATAGCAGCCATGTAGTATATAGTACTGCCCACGTAGTATATATCAGCCATGTAGCCCACGCAGTATTTAGCAGTGTGGGCACATATCCCTGTTAAAAAAAGAGAATTAAAATAAAAAATAGTTAGCGAGACCGCTAAGTCTTCGGGGTAATTTCGCAATGCATCTCTGGGACCGGAAGCTGGCGGAAGGTGCGAGCGCATCGTCGGACTACGGAGGGTAAGTATAGCAGGTTTTTTTTTTTTTATTATTATTTTTAACATTAGATTTTTTTACTATTGACACTGCATAGGCAGCATCAATAGTAAAACGTTGGGGACACACAGGGTTAATAGCAGCGGTAACGGAGTGCGTAACCAGAGGCATAACGCGGTCCGTCACCGCTGGCATTAACCCTGTGTGAGCAGTGACCGGAGGGGAGTATGGAGCAAGCGGGCGCCGGGCACTAACTCCAGGGCAGTAGGGAGGGACTAATCGGATTGTGCCCGTCGCTGATTGGTCGCGGCAGCCATGACAGACAGCTGGCGAGACCAATCAGCGACTTGGATTCCATGACAGACAGAGGCCGCGACCAATGAATATCCGTGACAGACAGAAGGACAGACAGACAGAAAGACAGAAATGACCCTTAGACAATTATAATTATATAGTAGATATTAAAAAAATCACCTAGAAAAATGCTGACCAGCATTCTTACTGGTAAAAAAAAGGAAGGGAGTAAGGCCACGTTCACACATTCAGTGTTTGGTCAGTATTTCACGTCAGTATTTGTAAGCCAAAATCAGGATTGGGTGATAAATATAGAAGTGGTGACATGTTTCCATAATACTTTTCCTCTGGTTTTGGCTTACAAATACTTAGGTAAATACTGAACATGTGAACGAGGCCTTAAGTATATAGGTAAAACTAACATTTTACACATATAGCATACATGCATGCAATCAAACAAAGAAAAAACATGTCCACAGCCAAAATATAATGCATCCGTGCAAGCTTCGTAATATAAAAGACTGCACAATTCACGGACCTTACAAAATAATTATTCCAATATAATAAGAGATAATTAATTGCATTTAAATTGCTGCTGGTAAAACATAACCAGAGATTATATCGCTCAGTGACTAAAGCATACAGCATATGTAAAACCATATAAAAAAGTAATGCTAAAAAAGTCAATCATAATCTGGGTAACACTGTATAGTTTCCCTTTTAAAATTGTTTCGCAATTGAAGTTTACAATTTGCAATAAAAATCAGCAAAGAGTTAATTTCTACTCTCCGCACGGATTCTGAAAATGAATTTCTAAGCAGTTTGAGCCCCCCAGACCCGCAGCAGCGCTTATCTTGCCTGCAGTGTGCGGCTATATTTAGGTAGCGTGTGCACATAAACGTTATATGGATTGATGTGAATGAACTACACATTTCCAATGGGCTTGCAGAGAAATGGTGACATGCTACAATATTTTTCACTTTATTTTATTATTTGATACTCTACACATTAATATTTTACTGTGGATAGAAATAGCAGGATATTAATGCCTTGATACACTCCAGTAGATTTATGATTTATGTTTTATATAGTAGTGTATCTCTGGGGAGAATTATAAAATACTAGATGGTGGCCCGATTCTAACGCATCAGGTATTCTAGAATATGTATGTAGTTTATTTATGAAGATTTAAGAATAATGCAATGAATACACAGAATTTTCCGGGTAAAATATAATCAGTGAAGCGGTGTTTAAATCCCACTCCAGACTGTCCTCCATCTTATTCTCTCCCTCACACACTCTCCTCCATGTTATTCTCTCCCTCACAGACTGTCCTCCATGTTATTCTCTCCCTCACACACTGTCCTCCATGTTTTTCTCTCCCTCACAGACTGTTCTCCATGTTATTCTCTCCCTCACACTGTCCTCCATGTTATTCTCTTCCTCACACACTGTCCTCCATGTTATTCTCTCCCTCACAGACTGTCCTCCATGTTATTCTCTCCCTCACAGACTGTCCTCCATGTTATTCTCTCCCTCACAGACTGTCCTTCATGTTATTCTCTCCCTCACACACTGTCCTCCATGTTATTCTCTCCCTCACAGACTGTTCTTCATGTTATTCTCTCCCTCACAGACTGCCCTCCATGATATTCTCTCCCTCACAGACTGTCCTTCATGTTATTCTCGATCTAGTATACGGTATGTACGTAGTTTATTTATGAACGTGATTGGTTGCACCCGGGCAGCCTCGACCAATCAGCGACGCGGGATTTCAGTTACAGACAAACATACCCTTAGACAATTATATATATAGATATCTAAAATAGAGTAGAATGCACAGGTATTTACAACTAAAAAAATGTAAGAAAAAGGATATTCTTTTATTTCTGGGCCATCAAGAAACCGCATACTGTACAATGAACTAAAAGCAAGGATTAGTTTCTTAAAAATGTATTTATAGAGATATTATTCCTTGCAAAACATACTTCAGGTACCTCAAAAAATGTCATTGGTTTACATTACAGCACCAACAAGGGTGGACATTGGGCGTAAAGGGTCCCTGAGTGAAAATTGCGTAGCGGTTTCCCATTTAAACTTTTACATGGTTTCCTTATAATTATAATAAGACTAATGGAGGTCTGGGTTCTGAAATCTCCACCAATCGCTGAAACTTCCCCTGAGAGGCATACAGTTTATCAGACAGGAGCACACAGCTCCTGTCTGAGTGCGCACAGACTATAGTAAGTATTCAATTGAAAGGATGGGCAATAGAGCCTGTGCTTTCCATTGAATATGTACCCCATTCTGTGTGTGCGCTCAGCCAGGAGCTGTTCACTCCTGTCCACTGAGCTTGCGCACCTATCAGTGGGTGTTTGAGCAATTGGTGCAGGTCTTATGACCCAGACACCCATTGATTTGATTGTAATTGTAGGAGCACTGAAATATGAAAAAATAAAAGGTTTGGCTACCCTTTTAGGTTTTTTTTATGCGCAATGCCTAGGCTTGTGCTGGGAAAAATAAAACTACTCCTCCACACCAACAATGCTTTTCCGCTACTGCTCCAGTCTATGTTTACAGACTGTGGAAGTGACATCACAACTACAATATAAGGAACTACTTCAGCCAATCACTGGTCTCAGCAGCTTGTATAGGCAAGCAGCTTGGTGAAAAGGCAACAACTGTTGGCATAATTATTAGAAAATGGAAGAAACGCAAGATGACTATCAATCTTCCTCGGTCTGGGGCTCTATACAATCTCACCTTGTCGGATAAGGATGATTCTGAGAAAGGTCAGCCCAGAAATGCACAGGAGGACCTGGTCAATGACCCGAAGAGAGCTGGGACCACAGTCTCAAACATTACAGTTAGTAACACACTCCGCCGTCATTCCTGCACATGTCCAGGGCACACAAGCTCCCCCTGTTCATGCCAGTACATGTCTACCCCAGTTTGAGGTTTGTGAAAGACCATCTGGATGATCCAGAGAAGGAATGGGAGAAGGTTGTGTGGTCAGATGAGTCCAAATTAGAACTTTTTGGTATCAACTTCACTCGCCGTGTTTGGATGAGTACAACCCCAGAACACTGTCCCATCAAACATGGTGGGGAAAACATCATTCGTTGGGAGTTCTTTACTGCAAAGGGGACAGGACGACTTCACCATATTGAAGGGAGGATGGATAGGGTCATGTATTGCGAGATTTTGGCCAACAACCTCCTTCCCTCAGTAAGCCATTGAAGATGGGTCATGGCTGAGACTTGCAGCATGACAATGACCCGAAACACACAGCCAGGGCAACTAACAAATGGCTCCTTAAGAAGCACTTCAAAGTCCTGGAGTGGCCTAGCCAGTCTCCAGATCTGAACCCAATAGAAAATATTTGGTGGGAGATGAAACTCAATGTTGCCCAGTCACAGCCCCAAAACCTGAAAGATCTGGAGAAGATCTGCATGAAGGAGCTGACCAAAATCTCCCTGCTGCAGTGTGTTCAAACTTGGTGAAGAACTACAGGAAACATCTGACAAAACAAAAGTTTCTGTATCAAATATTAAGTTCTGTTTTTCTATTGTATCAAATTCATATTTTATGCAATAAAATGCAAATGAATTATATAAAAATCATACAATGTGATTTTCTGGATTTTTTATTTAACATTTTTTCACAGTTGAAGTGTACGATAAAAATTACAGACCTCTCCATTCTTTGTAGGTTGGAAAACTTGCAAAATTGGAAGCGTCTCAAATACCTATTTTCCCCACTGTGTATCATTGTATCTGACACTGCCACATTGCGCCACAGTCTCTCCAGGAGATCAATGATACCCTGATAGATCTCAGGCCATCTCAATAAGAGCACCCCATTGTCGGGAGTGTATATACACACATGTGGGGGTTATACACATTTAGTTGTCATGATGAAATTGAAATTGGATCTGGCTGCTATTTCAACATTTTACTTTGATTTTTGATGTGATTTGGAAACCAACCTTCCTATGGTTGTAGATTTTGGTTTCCGATGATCATTGTTAAGTAATTTTGGTCTCAATACATTAGCAGCAAAGATTTTCCAGTTGAATCTTTCCATCATTGTGATCTGATGTGATTTCAATGTTCCACATTTGCCAGTTTAGGACTGCTGTCCTAGCAATATGTCATTACTTGACAAGATGAGAATAAAGCTTTTAACATTAAACATTGAACACATTAAACGGAAAAAAGACTGTCATTTATTTGTAGACCCTATAACACATACCCAACATATACTTTACAGGTCACCAATGGAAATTCTTTATTACTAGGAGCTGTTCTGGCAGTTTGTGGAGATACTGCAGCATTTTATATTGTGGGATTAGGAAATGTAATCTTTCATAGTGCATTTTTCTCTGAAAACTCTTAATTACATAGCCTACAGCCCACACACACTGGCAGGGGTAAGCCAGCTCTCTTTAAACCACTTATTATTGGGAAAAATTACTTTGCAATCTGTGCTGCTTACCACTGCAACAAGGGTGATGGGATTTTATATTAAACCATTAGAGACAGAGAAAGAACTGTACACATTTTAAAATATTATTGCAGATTTTGATGAACATTGGGTCATTAGCAGTCATCAGATTAATAATGAATAAACTGTAGAACACAGCATAGAAATACATTTACAACGTGGCATGAAATGGATGAATTATTAATGTTTGCGTATTTCCTGGCATAAAGTATAATAAGCAACCATGTATAAATATAGAATGTAAGCAAAAATAACATTTTATTAAATATAAATTTGGCACAGATGCACATTGCGCATTACAGTACTTTGCTCTGCCCTCGGCAAGGCAGAAAGATGTATGGCTGCACAAGAGCACACTGTGTCGATGACATTGAATGCGTCAACCATACGGAAAAAAAAAAAAGAGGACAGAAATCAGAAGAGAGGTGGTGCCAGATCAAGACCAGTGATGCCCATCGTACTGGACCGCTCCATAGAGGAGTATAATAAAAGCTTTTTTTTGTGTTATGCAGAGCGCATTGAGGATATACTGTATACACAGCATTCTAGAATGCTGTATATGAGGGCTCACAGGTGCGGGCCCTTTTTTATATGGGAAAAACCTGGTAAGAGGTTCCCTTTAATGGTTTCAGTAACAGACCTTTAGCTTGAAGCAGACTTCTACAGTTAGGCTTTGCTCTGTCCCTCCATTTGCATAGAATTATGGGTTCCTTGGTATTCACCCTTCAACTCCTCTATACAGTGATCCGATTTTTGCCACAGGGGCCATCAGATTGCATCTGCAGCAAAGCTAACTAGTGGAATGAGTAGAAAGAAAAACCCAAATAAGTTGGGGTCAGGACCAGAAAATCAGAAGGACAGAATCAGATCTAAAAATGTAGTCAGAGGTAGCCGTGTCAAAAATCAATTAAAGCACAAAATAAGTGTTCAAACCAAGCAAAGGCGCTTGTTGCAACCTTGGCGTGACCAAGCAGTTCTATGCAACGTCTCACCTACGTGTTTTGAATCTGCACACAAATTGACAGATCTGGTCAAAGGACAGTGGAAATGGATGCAAAATAAGTAGACAGGAAAGTGCCTTGAACTGCTCAGGGTGTCAAGGGTGCACCATCCACTGTGCTTAGTCTGAACAGTCTTTTTGACCTGTCAAGACTTCCTTTAGACAAATAAGTCAGAATGGGCATCCAGGAACTCCTTAAGAGGAAAGCTCAAGGTAAAAGCTTAGCCAAAAGACTAATATAACAAATCTGATAGGCACACTAGGGTAGCAAAAGAATACAATTGCTACCAAAGTGCGAAAAACAGAGGGGAATTAAATGGGACGCTGGGAGTCCTAATTGACCACTAAAACTCATCATCCTATTGGTCTGCTGGCAGTCACTCCTGGTCCACCAGGGCGGATCACTCTGACTGCTTGCAGCATGGCAGTGGTGGTACCTGGCAGAAGAGATCGGTGCTGGAGAATGAATAGGTGAGCTTATAGCTTCGCTATGAACACTTATTATGTGAACAGTGAACACATATAAGCTATACATATTTAGAACTGAGCATTTCTTATCAGGAAGAAGCACGCAATAGTATTTTTAGTCAGGGTAACTTGCATACTACTGGGTAGAAACTCTCTTTTAGGAATAACTAGATATTTAAACCCTTTTAATTAAACTGGATACAAAAAGTTAGAAGATCATCACACCAAACAGTTGACAGGGCCAAGTAGGTTGGTCCTGAATTGATCTAAATAGGTAACGTACATGGATTATAAGCCTATGTAGGTGACACCTGTGTTGGCATTGGAAATACCTGTTCTTCACCCTCACCCCGCTATTGTACTTAATAAAGAACTACTTAATGATAATTCTTGTGCTGAAGCACAAGAATGTGTTAAAATGAATGACTTTCCAAAAGGTCAAGCATTAACACAAAATTTATGCCCATCACCACCTATGCGGTGACTGGCATTCAGATGATATTTAAATTAAAGGTTAAGAGTACTTGTAATTTGGGCTACAAAAAAAAGATATAATTGCTAACAACTTTATTGTCGTCCATTAAAAAAAAAAATTTTTTTTATATATATATATATATATATATATATATATATATATATATATATATATATATATATATATATATATATATATATATATATATATATATATATACATATACATATATATATTGCTGTGGGTCACTCGATTTGGTGTATTCCTCTCTTGGACAGTGGTATATAATGATATGGAGCATGTGAAGATTGTGGCAGATTCCGGATGTATTTCTCCCATATGTCTTCTCATATCCATCCAAAGGGTATTTAAGTAAAAAAATCCTCGTGGAACCGTCTGTAGTATCCATGTCCACATCAAATTTGGATTCTCAACTAAATATCATTTAACTAATAATGCATGAATAAAATCCGTCCAATGGATTACCATATTTCATAACCTTCATCTTTAACAAACTGTTTGCACCCTTAGAATCTATATGGTAACAATTACAGAATCCAAAAGGTCCTGACCCATTTTCAATTAATTCTTCCAATCTTTAAAATGACAAAACAGTAAAATCCTCTCTACAAACTACAATCATTTTACATTACTTTGCTAAAATATTTTGCAAAGACCTTTCTAAAAAAAAAATCCTGTTAAAGAAATGATTTAGAATATTAATTCTCTATTAATTGGCCTCCCCCTCACACGACTTTCCCCTCTCCAGTCCATCCTTAATGCAGCAGCCAGGGTTGTCCATCTGGCTAATCGTTACTCGGACGCGTCCGCTTACACTGGCTGCCCATTCATTACAGGATACAATTCAAAGTACTTGTTCTCACCCACAAAGCTCTCCACAGTGCGGCACCTCCTTACATCTCCTCCCTCATTTCTGTCTATCGGCCTAACAGACCGCTGCGCTCTGCAAATGACTTTCGACTAACCTCTGCACTAATCCATACCTCCCACTCCCGACTACAAGACTTCTCCCGTGCTGCACCAATCCTCTGGAATGCTCTACCCCAAGATATTAGGACCATCCATAATTTGCATAGTTTTAGGCGCTCGCTCAAAACACAAGAGCGGCCTACCACGTTCACTAATCAAACTCATTTTATGTTTGTGTGTGTGTAGCCCATTCACTATCCCCATCTATCCCCCACCCTCTGAAGATGACGGGACCATCATTGTATATACATCATTGTAAATACACACCTGTGCTTTGTATCTCCCCCATCTCATTGTAGATTGTAAGCTCTCACGAGCAGGGACGTTTTATTTTGCTTTAATTATTGTATTGTTAACGTTACTTATGTCTGTTGTGTTTGAAACTGTTAAACCGTAAAGCGCTGCGGAATATGTTGGCGCTATATAAATAAAGATTATTATTATTATTATTATTATTAGAATATGTTTCAAAGTAATCTAAGAAAAAGCTGTGCCCCACTTTCCTTTCAGCACGTTGTGGGTACAGCGAAAAAGAAAAACAATATCCTTGAAAAAACATAAGTAATATTAAGAGATTGTGGAACAAAGTAAGAGAAACAATGTCTATAGTTAATAAAAAGCAACATCCCTGAGGTTAGTTAAAAGGAGTAATCCCATGAAGATAACCCTCCATACACTGAGGCAGCTTGGTCAATCAGCGGTGTGCTGAAGGTCTAGCTTCTGACACAGGGAGAAGCTGCAGCTGGCCATATATTTTCCCTGTAATTGGTGCCATAGGTGAAAATTGAGTACTAGCTGCCAGCATTTTAAACAAATAGTTACCGTAAGTAATGAATGAATGGGCGCTCTGATCCATCTAATAGAGGTTCTTCAGCTTTTATCTGCTCGCATTAGTCTTTGTGCAGGTTGTGGTCTGCTGGATCACTCCAGTATTTGCTGAGCAATCCAGAAGTTCATGGCTCAATGTAAGTCTAGGACAGTCAGAATGAGGCCAGAAAGAGGCTCTCATAGATTTACATTGTGACCGTTAGCATTTACAAAATGGCAGATCAGGATTGGAGTGGCGCCGGGAAAACCTGAAGACGGAGGCTGATAAGTGTAATACTAGGAGCAGGGGACTTATCGACTAGTGGAACCACCGGCAATGCTATAATAAAAACAAACGCTGGAGTGGCGCTTTAATTGAAGTGTTGGGTCTCAGTGCCAAAATTCATTGTATCAGAACCAGAATGGTATGGCACTCTGTCATGTCTAAATAAATTGCTTTAGAAAAAAAAGTGAAATTGGTCCTTAAGGGTATAAAGAAATAATTGACATGCTTTTGACTACTATACCAAAATTAAGAGTAACATGCCTGCATTTATAGGTTAAGTAAATACCTTTTGTTTTCAGAAACCTGTGCTTTGTGATAGATTAATGCAACACTACATTAGTTCTTGATATACTTTGGCTTTAGATTTTTCAAAATAACTATTTTTCTTTGCTTTTCATTCAGACAGATTTCTTTCTATTCAGAAGGAGCTCTCAGGAGCCTGCAGCAGTCTCTGTAATGTCATTTCCCAGTCTGCCTTAAAATATCTGTAAATGTCAACGCTTGTCATGTGCTAGCAGCATCTTGGTCTCATGTGGGCTGCACACTTCCATTGCCTCACACTAGAGCAGTCTTACTCCCCCGTCTTCATCTTACAACTACATGCTGTTCTAGCTATGTTGCCTAGCTAGGCAGTACAGGGATTGGTCATTGGGTTGACCTACATAGAGTTTATGATATCTAAAGACTTCATACCAGAATTAGTTTAAGAATCAACATTACACAGTAAGGCCAGATGAGCAAATCAGGCACATCTGGCAAATCAGACATGAAGGGCTGGCTGATCAGCACTAGTTAGCCCCTAAGTCCCACAGTATTGAATTTCTGGACCATCTGTGAAATCAAGGAATCACGGTGTCTGTACCAACATTATTAAAGACAATATCAAAACATGTGGACTATGGTATTAGAGCACATCTGGAGAAGAGAGGAACCCAATATTGTGCACTAATGGATAATGTATAGAAAGTGCAGCCTCTCGTAGTAGAAAGTGCGGCCTCTCGTAGAAGAAAGTGCGGCCTCCCGTGGAAGAAAGTGCGGCCTCCCGTGGAAGAAAGTGCGGCCTCTCGTAGAAGTGAGGCCCCACGTAGAAGAAAGTGAGGCCCCACGTAGAAGAACGTGAAGCCCCACGTAAAAGAAGGTGAGGCCACACAAAGAAGAACGTGAGGCCCCATGTAGAAGAAAGTGAGGTCCCACATAGAAGAAAGTGAAGCCCCACATAGAAGAAAGTGAAGCCCCACATAGAAGTGGAGATCCACATAGAAGAAAGTGAGTCCCCACATAGAAGAAAGTAAGGCCCCACATAGAAGTGAAGCCCCAAATAGAAGAAAGTGAGGCCCCACGTAGAAGAAAGTGGAGATCAACATAGAAGTGAGGCCCCACATAGAAGAAAGTGAGGCCCCACGTAGAAGAAAGTGGAGATCAACATAGAAGAAAGTGAGGGCCTACGTAGAAGAAAGTGAGGCCCCACGTAGAAGAAAGTGGAGATCAACATAGAAGAAAGTGAGGCCCCACGTAGAAGTGAAAGAATGTGAAGCCCCACGTAGAACGTGAGGCCCCACGTAGAAGAAAGTGAGGTCCCACGTAGAAGAAAGTGGAGATCAACATAGAAGAAAGTGAGGGCCTACGTAGAAGAAAGTGAGGCCCCACGTAGAAGTGAGGCCCCATGTAGAAGAATGTGAGGCCCCACGTAGAAGAAAGTGAGGTCCCACGTAGAAGAAAGTGAGGTGCCACGTAGAAGAAAGTGAAGCCCCACAAAGAAGTGGAGATCCACATAGAAGTGAAGACCCACGCAGAAGTGCAGCCCCACATAGAAGTGAGGCCCCACATAGAAGAAAGTGAGGCCCCACATAGAAGAAAGTGAGGGCCCACGTAGAAGAAAGTGAGGCCCCACGTAGAAGTGAGGTCCCACGTAGAAGAAAGTGGAGATCCACATAGAAGAAAGTGAGGCCCACATAGAAGAAAGTAAGGCCCCATATAGAAGTGAAGCCCCTCATAGAAGTGAGGCCCCTCATAGAAGTGAGGCCCCACATAGAAGAAAGTGAGGCCCCACGTAGAAGAAAGTGGAGATCAACATAGAAGAAAGTGAGGCCCCACATAGAAGAAAGTGAGGCCTCACGTAGAAGAAAGTGAGACCCCACGTAGAAGAAAGTGGAGATCAACATAGAAGAAAGTGAGGGCCTACGTAGAAGAAAGTGAGGCCCCACGTAGAAGAAAGTGGAGATCAACATAGAAGAAAGTGAGGGCCTACGTAGAAGAAAGTGAGGCCCCACGTAGAAGTGAGGCCCCATGTAGAAGAATGTGAGGCCCCACGTAGAAGAAAGTGAGGTCCCACGTAGAAGAAAGTGAGGTCCCACGTAGAAGAAAGTGAAGCCCCACATAGAAGTGGAGATCCACATAGAAGTGAAGACCCACGCAGAAGTGCAGCCCCACATAGAAGTGAGGCCCCACATAGAAGAAAGTGAGGCCCCACATAGAAGAAAGTGAGGGCCCACGTAGAAGAAAGTGAGGCCCCACGTAGAAGTGAGGTCCCACGTAGAAGTGGAGATCCACATAGAAGAAAGTGAGGCCCACATAGAAGAAAGTGAGGCCCACATAGAAGTGAAGCCCCTCATAGAAGTGCAGCCCCACATAAAAGTGAAGCCCCACATAAAAGTGAAGCCCCACATAAAAGTGCAGCCCCTCGTAGAAGAAAGTACAGCCCCTCGTAGAAGAAAGTGAAGCCCCTCATAGAAGAAAGTGGAGACCCACATAGAAGTGAAGCCCCTTGTACAAGAAACTGCAGTCCAACATAGAAGTAGGGCCTCAGAAGCACTCGCCACCCCTGGTCGGCCACTACTCAGGACGACCTCCACCCCCCATCTATTATTTAATACATATTTTGATATAGCAAAATATTGCACAAAAAACTAACTACATTTAACACAAAAAAAATTGCTAAAATGGGCTACTTTCACACTAGCGTTAATTGCAATCCGTCACAATGCGTCGTTTTGCAGAAAAAACGCATCCTGCAAAAGTGTTTGCAGGATGCGTTTTTTCTCCATTGACTAACATTACGTGACGCATTGCAACGGATTGCCACACGTCGCAACCGTCGCGCGACGGTTGCGCCGTGTTTCGGCCGACCGTCGGCCGCAAAAAACGTTCCATGTAACATTTTTTGCAGCCGACGGACCGTCTTTTCCGACCGCGCATGCGCGGCCGGAACTTCTCCCCCACCTCCCCGCACCTCACAATGGGGCAGCGGATGCGCTGAAAAGCAGCATCCGCTGCACCCGTTGTGCGGCGGAGGCAACACTAGCGTCGGTAACCTCGGCCCGACGCACTGCGACGGGTCGGGCCCGACGCTAGTGTGAAAGAAGCCATAGGTAATTTTCTTATGATACATTTCCTTTAGCTCATATAAAAGGGTCTGAATATGACAAACAACATCTGCATGAAGTCTGCAGCCTGTGTGTTTGCATGGGCTTCCTCCTCTACAAAAACTTACTGATTGCTTATTTAGATTGCTATTAAATTTTCTCTGTGTCTGAAACAAAGGAATTAGATTGTGAGAGCCGCTGGGGACAGAGACTAATGTGAATAATGACAATTTCTGTATAGTGCAACAGAATGGGATAACACTATATAAATAGAATTGTATGTGATTGGCTGTGGCTTCTATGTGATCTAGATGAATAAATCCATAAATGTTGATATTTATTTAGTATACTTGCTTGCAGTATATACGCTAACCTATTCCACAGCGCTTTACAGACATTATCGTTACTGTCTCTCTTGAGGCTCACAATCTAACTTCCCTACCAGTAAGTTGTCCTTGGTTGATTTGAACCCAGGAACCCAGCACTGCAAGCAACAGTGCTAACCATTGAGCCAAGAACAAGGTATCTATTGGAATACTTCACAAATCATAGACCACTTATAGATGGATAGTAGTTTTGTATTTTTTTTTTTACATAAAAGAAAATAAAAAGGTTAAAGGTAAGTGACTATTTCTATAAATATTACAGAATAAGAAAAGAAAGCAAAAAGATAATACAATTATATTCAGTAGAGCGCTGGCGAGGTTGAAATGCCTCTGAGCCACTCTCTTTTATTTTGATGAAGGCCAGTATTGAGAGGTCATGGGTATATCTCCAGAGCCACAAATGTTCATTCCAACACTGCATTGTCAAAAAAAAAACTATAAAGGAAATACAGCTTCCCTGCAGGAAAACACGAGCCTTGGGCTACGATTATGGTAAATACACAGTTGGTGCTGACTAACTTCAGACTAAAGAAAGTGCTTGTGTGTGTATATATAGCAGACGATATGTGTGTGTAAAAAAATATATACAGTGGGGCAAAAAAGTATTTAGTCAGTCAGCAATAGTGCAAGTTCCACCACTTAAAAAAATGAGAGGCGTCTGTAATTTACATCATAGGTAGACCTCAACTATGGGAGACAAACTGAGAAAAAAAATCCAGAAAATCACATTGTCTGTTTTTTTAACATTTTATTTGCATATTATGGTGGAAAATAAGTATTTGGTCAGAAACAAACAATCAAGATTTCTGGCTCTCACAGACCTGTAACTTCTTCTTTAAGAGTCTCCTCTTTCCTCCACTCATTACCTGTAGTAATGGCACCTGTTTAAACTTGTTATCAGTATAAAAAGACACCTGTGCACACCCTCAAACAGTCTGACTCCAAACTCCACTATGGTGAAGACCAAAGAGCTGTCAAAGGACACCAGAAACAAAATTGTAGCCCTGCACCAGGCTGGGAAGACTGAATCTGCAATAGCCAACCAGCTTGGAGTGAAGAAATCAACAGTGGGAGCAATAATTAGAAAATGGAAGACATACAAGACCACTGATAATCTCCCTCGATCTGGGGCTCCACGCAAAATCCCACCCCGTGGGGTCAGAATGATCACAAGAACGGTGAGCAAAAATCCCAGAACCACGCGGGGGGACCTAGTGAATGAACTGCAGAGAGCTGGGACCAATGTAACAAGGCCTACCATAAGTAACACACTATGCCACCATGGACTCAGATCCTGCAGTGCCAGACATGTCCCACTGCTTAAGCCAGTACATGTCCAGGCCCGTCTGAAGTTTGCTAGAGAGCATTTGGATGATCCATTAGAGTTTTGGGAGAATGTCCTATGGTCTGATGAAACCAAACTGGAACTGTTTGGTAGAAACACAACTTGTCGTGTTTGGAGGAAAAAGAATACTGAGTTGCATCCATCAAACACCATACCTACTGTAAAGCATGGTGGTGGAAACATCATGCTTTGGGGCTGTTTCTCTGCAAAGGGGCCAGGACGACTGATCCGGGTACATGAAAGAATGAATGGGGCCATGTATCGTGAGATTTTGAGTGCAAACCTCCTTCCATCAGCAAGGGCATTGAAGATGAAACGTGGCTGGGTCTTTCAACATGACAATGATCCAAAGCACACCGCCAGGGCAACGAAGGAGTGGCTTCGTAAGAAGCATTTCAAGGTCCTGGAGTGGCCTAGCCAGTCTCCAGATCTCAACCCTATAGAAAACCTTTGGAGGGAGTTGAAAGTCCGTGTTGCCAAGCGAAAAGCCAAAAACATCACTGCTCTAGAGGAGATCTGCATGGAGGAATGGGCCAACATACCAACAACAGTGTGTGGCAACCTTGTGAAGACTTACAGAAAACGTTTGACCTCTGTCATTGCCAACAAAGGATATATTTCAAAGTATTGAGATGAAATTTTGTTTCTGACCAAATACTTATTTTCCACCATAATATGCAAATAAAATGTTAAAAAAACAGACAATGTGATTTTCTGGATTTTTTTTTCTCCGTTTGTCTTCCATAGTGGAGGTCTACCTATGATGTAAATTACAGACGCCTCTCATCTTTTTAAGTGGTGGAACTTGCACTATTGCTGACTGACTAAATACTTTTTTGCCCCACTGTATAGGCCATAAAAGTAGTGGACAGACTCTTTAAGACAGACATACAGTATATGGTCTGCCTTAAAGAGGTGGTCCTCTACTTTTACATTGATGGCATGTCCTTAGGATAGGCCACTAATTTGTGACTGGTGGGGTGTGACACACGGCGCCCCTGCCGTTCAGCTGTTCTCGCTCACTTTTGGAGGCAGGAAGTGCTCAGATATGGAGTTGCTCCATCTACTGATTGTGCCAATGCCTTTGTACTGCGCATCTGCCCCCTATTCAAATCATTAGGGGGCGGATGTGCAGTATCCAACTGAGGCCACCATCAGTTGACAGAGCAGCTCCGTAACTAAGCATTTTCAACCGCTACCAGCATGAAGAACAGCGTGGATGTTAGGTGCCGCACCCCCACTGATTAGACATTGATAATAATCTATCCTAAGCATAGGTCATCAATTTTAAGGTAGTGGGCAACCTCTGTAAGTGTCAGAACCAACTATGGTATGTATTTACCATCATCATAGCCTGGGGCTTATGTTAAGACTTTTTAGTCTTTAGGGCAGATGTGGATATATATACTAGTAAAATTAGCCTATTTTGCTGGTGTTTTTTTTTTGGCAAATATCTAGAAAGCAAAGTGGTTCTAGAGAGCTGAAATCCGATGTACAACGTTTGGAAGCACCTGATTTTCTTATATGCCAAACTTGGCGAAGACTGCTCACGTCGTATGGCTGGAAATTATTATTTGCTTTCATAATCTACTTTTTTGCCGAATATCATGAAAAATGATAGGATCTAGAGAGCTGAAATTCAGTGCAAAATCTTCCAACGGTCCAGTCATTTGGTAGAAAATTTACTTTTGCTTTCATGTTCTGTTTTTTGGTGACTATCTCGACCATGCTTTTGTATTACTTTTTTGGGCGAATATAATAACAGTAAGTTAACCGCCTGACTTACCTACATGCAAAATTTGAGGCAAATTTATCCAGTTATTTGGCCCTAAATTAATAATCACGTTTATGATCCATTATTGGGGGGAGTTAAATATCTCGTGAACGTAGGTCTGAGGGATCTGAAACCTGGTGAAAAACCTTCACTAGTGCCTGGTTGGTCCAGTAATTTGGCTGTGAAAGAATATTGTCATTTGAGTTACTTTTTTAGTGAACATCTTGAGAATGGTAGGTCCAAGAAAGCTGAAACCAAGCGCAAAACCTTCTGAAGTGTTATTTATCTACGGTATATGTCAAATTTGAGGCAGATTGGTCCAGTCATTTGGCTGTGAAGTAATATTCGCTCTCACAGTCCATTTTTATTTTTGGTGTTTCAAATTTCTTGAGAACGGTAGGTAATTGAGAGCTGAAAACTCACTGTAAAATCTTTAAAAGAGCCTATTTGACGTATGTGCCAAATAAGCTGCAGATTGGTCTACTTGATAATGCACAAAAAATGGGCATAAGAAATTATATATAAAAGCGTACTTTAGCCTCACACACCCAAACCAAAGATACATTGACGGCCTATCTGAACTTGATACAGCAAAGATACATATCTTGGTACCGTGTTAGCCAGTAGATAGAAAAATATTTAGAATTGAGAGTCCTCAGTGGTTGATACCTTTTAATGGCTAACTGAAAAGATGGTAACAAATTGCAAGCTTTCGAGACTACTCCTAATCCTGATGAAGAGACCTGAGTAGTTGGGAAAGCTTCTTGCAATTTGTTACCATCTTTTCAGTTAGCCATTAAAAGGTATCAATCACTGAGGACTCTCAATTCTAAATATTTTTCCATCTGATCTTGAACATTTATAAGAAACATTTTTACAGCACTGGAGATTTCAATATTCTACTAGGCTGTGGTAAGTAACGCAGAACTACTGATGAGCTCGATAGATGCAGGTCCTAAATTTGGTAAACTTGGCTACTGTAAAATAGAGGATTGCCTATTCTCAGATATGGGAGAGGCACCCATTGCATCAGTGATTTATGGACTATCATGGCAATACACAATACTTGTTTAGGACAAACACCATAGGAATTTTTCTGATTCTTAAATGGGTTGTCAGGTCCAAAGTGATTCTGTGTGATTGCAGACTTATGGATCCCCCAGCACGCACACTGTGGTCTGTGAGGATTCATCTGTTCCTGAGCAGGGACTGGCGGGTACATATGCATTATGCATACTCCCGGTCAGAATCAGTCTGGTGGTGGTGGTGGCCTCGCACCATACACTTGTGTTGAGTGAGGCCACGCCCACTGGAATTCTGCATTACTAGAAGGGGTGTGGCCTCGCTCTATACAAGTGTATGGAGTGAGGCCATGCCCACTAGACGGGCTATGGCAGGGAGTATGTATAGCGCATACTGTACATACCCTCCACTCCTGGCTCAGAAATCGGCAAATCCTCGCATTGCACAGTGAATGCGCTGGGGGGATTCATAAAGTTTGCAGTCATGCAGAGTGATTGCAGACTTAACATTTTGGACCAGACAACATGCTCAGTAGGGGGCAGTGCTGTGGGGACAGAGAACTGAGGAGCCGGAGGTTTGGCTTACCAACGCCACAGCCCTGATGCAGGTATTTAGTGCTAACATGTTCATAGTCATCTGGCAGCTCCAAAAGACCACCACGAATAGGTTGGTGAAAGCTACTCTGTTAACCAAAGCCCAATGGCTTTCACCTTTTAAAGGGAATTCGTCAGGTGATTTTTTAGTACAATGCTATTGGAATCCTGAAATAGGGCAGCCCTTTTAAATATGTAACTTTTATTACAGTAGCTTTTCCGGTGTTCTTGCTGTAAGCACCGGAGAATTTACAGCCACGCGCCTGCTGGTCAAGCATATGTACGGTAAATCCAATCTGAATATGCACTGCTCCCCACGCCCACATTCCTGCCACGTCTCGACGGTAAAAATCTTCACTGCCATTTACTCTCACTCAATGCTGAGAGGCGGGCGGGATTATGGGCATGGAGAGCAGTGTATATTCTTCGTGGGAAGTCTCTGTGTTGTACATTCTATTGCTGGCTGCAGAATAAGTTAACTGAGAATCCATCAGTGATTTTTATGGGTTTTTTTCTGAGCTCCTCTCAGCTGATTTATGTCCAAAGACCTCATGAAGTTGAATGTGTAGGGAAACAAAGAGGCTGTAAAAGCTAAACAATGTAACATTTTTAATGAAACGCAAAAGTTATTTTGAGCCTGAAATTAATGCATTCAAATAAAAAAACACCCTTTAAGCAAACCTTTGAAGGAGTTTTTGCTTAACTTTTTCTAAACATTTCATTACATGGAAACAGATGTCAGATTAGTCAGAGTTTCACCTTATTTGCTATGTGACGATAATTTCCAATTGCTCAATAAACGTCAAAAGAAGAAAAAAAACAAAACAAAAAAAGATTTGCAGGTTGTATCCTTGAATACCACTGACCTGCAGATGATTTTTCTCCTTGCACGTTTGGCCTCTGTGCATGCGGTCCATCTATTATGGTAGAGAAGATACAGCACTGCTCCCCACCATGTGTACAGCTACGTACAACCACCACTGCATGCACAAGAACAAAAAAGCCATCTGACCACATTAGCTATAATACTCTGAGCTAGGTTATGACTTTATTAGACCCCCATTGCTTTATCACTGTGGCAACGCTCTCTGGCCATTACTCTGCCAATTGAAGCATTTAATCACAACAAAGAAACTATCATTTATCTAAACTGAATGTTTGTTCAACCAGCATAACATTATTTCTTACAACAGTTTTCCTTTTCTTAAAGGGTTTGTCCAGGCATATGTTTCTGACCAATCCTTAGGATGGGTCATCAATCTCAAATGGGTCCAACAATTGGCACCTCCACTGATCAGCTGTTTTCTGGAGGTGGTTGGATGTAAACCGGGAATGGAGGTGGAACAGCACAGCCCCGTTTACCGTGTAGTGGCTGTTCCTGAAGTAGTGTTTAATCATCATATGCGTCTTATGGAATAAGCAGACTGCACCACAGCAACCTGGGTGGTAATCAACATATCGCTGTGAAAATCAGAATACTGATTGGACTACATCAGGTGGGAAATTTTTTCACAAAGCCAAACTAGACTATGGTGGAAAAAACGTTATTAAAAAAAGTGCATTTGTAATTTAGATGTATAGATCACAGTATGGTATTTTAAAGGCTAGTCATGGGCAAAAACCTGGTGACAAACTCCCTTTAAGAATATGATGCAACACCTTTAACTGTCCAAGGTGATCACTACAATTCAGCTTATTTTATAAGGATAAATACATGCTGAATACATGCAAGATAAAAACGGCTGCCGTCTTTGAATCTGCAAGAATTTGCAGGATCGTGTCTCAGTGAAAACATAGCCAAAAAAACATGTTCAAGTATAAAAGCAAGAGGCAGAATCTAAGGACCAAGCAAAATCATTTGTCTTTTAGGTCTTCATCACACAATGCAGATTTGGAGTGGTGCCCTGAAGAACGGTGGTCTTAAACCCACGTTTGCTTTATTTTAGCACTTATGAAAGCAACTCCTAGCATGGGGTGATAGCAAACAGCTGTCAGGGCAAGATGGAAGTCAGAGTTTCACAACAGCAGAACATCAGAAGGTAGAGACCATTGCTGTATACAAAGCCCTATTATACAGACTATGGTTGCAGCCAAAGCAGTGGTCAGACGTGCTACAGCAAATAATATCTATGAGAGAACACCTAGGGCTGACTAAATAATACGCTCACATTGAATTAATGCCATTAAGTAACAATATAGTTAACAATTTCACAAATTATGAAAAAAAAAAAATATTTTAAACATTTACTGCAACATTATTGCCAAATTGTCAATGATGAATCCTAATGATGTTTTACTTTACTAATACTTTTAAATGTGTATATTTTGAGCGGACATGTCATTAAAGTTGTATTATGGGTTTTGCAAACAACATTTATTAGCTTTATGAATTTCACATTTTCGTCTTATAGTTCTCATTTTAGTTTTTGCCTCCAAATATTCTATTTTGACGAACTTTGCTGGCATGACTTAATTTTCAGCACTTTGGACAGCTCCTGTTAGTTTTATAGGGGAGACTACAAATAATACAACACAAAGAGAAAGCAGAAGGCATGGCAAATATATCAATGCTCCTCAGCCAATATTATAACTGGTGTGAACCAGGATTCTCTCTGCCAAATGAATTATTCTGCTTTCCTGTTGTTGCAATGGCAATTTTTTTCAACATATTGATAGTATACCGAGTACCATGATTTGTTAGTTTATGATACAGGCTCTATGTGTATACTAATTAAATAAAGGTTCCATATTATTAGATATAAATCCTTCACTGGAAGTGACAGATGTAACACTACACTAATGTACACTAATAAAAAAGCATCCACCAATCTGTATGAGATTAAATAATTAAACTAAAGTCTTCAGCAAAATGATAAAATACAGGTCCTTCTCAAAAAATTAGCATATAGTGTTAAATTTCATTATTTACCATAATGTAATGATTACAATTAAACTTTCATATATTATAGATTCATTATCCACCAACTGAAATTTGTCAGGTCTTTTATTGTTTTAATACTGATGATTTTGGCATACAACTCCTGATAACCCAAAAAACCTGTCGCAATAAATTAGCATATTTCACCCATCCAATCAAATAAAAGTGTTTTTTAATAACAAACAAAAAAACCATCAAATAATAATGTTCAGTTATGCACTCAATACTTGGTCGGGAATCCTTTGGCAGAAATGACTGCTTCAATGCGGCGTGGCATGGAGGCAATCAGCCTGTGACACTGCTGAGATGTTATGGAGGCCCAGGATGCTTCAATAGCGGCCTTAAGCTCATCCAGAGTGTTGGGTCTTGCGTCTCTCAACTTTCTCTTCACAATGTCCCACAGATTCTCTATGGGGTTCAGGTCAGGAGAGTTGGCAGGCCAATTGAGCACAGTAATACCATGGTCAGTAAACCATTTACCAGTGGTTTTGGCACTGTGAGCAGGTGCCAGGTCGTGCTGAAAAATGAAATCTTCATCTCCATAAAGCATTTCAGCCGATGGAAGCATGAAGTGCTCCAAAATCTCCTGATAGCTAGCTGCATTGACCCTGCCCTTGATGAAACACAGTGGACCAACACCAGCAGCTGACATGGCACCCCACACCATCACTGACTGTGGGTACTTGACACTGGACTTCAGGCATTTTGGCATTTCCTTCTCCCCAGTCTTCCTCCAGACTCTGGCACCTTGATTTCCGAATGACATGCAAAATTTGCTTTCATCAGAAAAAAGTACTTGGGACCACTTAGCAACAGTCCAGTGCTGCTTCTCTGTAGCCCAGGTCAGGCGCCTCTGCCGCTGTTTATGGTTCAAAAGTGGCTTTACCTGGGGAATGTGGCACCTGTAGCCCATTTCCTGCACACGCCTGTGCACGGTGGCTCTGGATGTTTCCACACCAGACTCAGTCCACTGCTTCCTCAGGTTCCCCAAGGTCTGGAATCGGTCCTTCTCCACAATCTTCCTCAGGGTCCGGTCTCCTCTTCTCGTTGTACAGCGTTTTCTGCCACATTGTTTCCTTCCAACAGACTTACCATTGAGGTGCCTTGATACAGCACTCTGGGAACAGCCTATTTGTTGAGAAATTTCTTTCTGGGTCTTACCCTCTTGCTTGAGGGTGTCAATGATGGCCTTCTTGACATCTGTCAGGTCGCTAGTCTTACCCATGATGGGGGTTTTGAGTAATGAACCAGGCAGGGAGTTTATAAAAGCCTCAGGTATCTTTTGCATGTGTTTAGAGTTAATTAGTTGATTCAGAAGATTAGGGTAATAGGTCGTTTAGAGAACCTTTTCTTGATATGCTAATTTATTGAGACAGGTTTTTTGGGTTATCAGGAGTTGTATGCCAAAATCATCAGTATTAAAACAATAAAAGACCTGACAAATTTCAGTTGGTGGATAATGAATCTATAATATATGAAAGTTTAATTGTAATCATTACATTATGGTAAATAATGAAATTTAACACTATATGCTAATTTTTTGAGAAGGACCTGTACATCTTGGGGTATACGCCAACTTGGCACACTCCAAAAGGAGAAACATTTTCCCCCTTGGACTCTGTCTCAGATGCATCTCACTCAGCCAAATCAGACCTCCTGCTTTGCACTGATGGGGGGCAAACACTCCAAAACATGTGTCTGCAAATGGAGTTTCTAGCTTGGATTCTAATCCTAAATCTTGAGGCAAGGTGCTAAAGAGTCGATATTGATTTATAAGATTGTTACTTACAATAAGTGGCACTAGAGTTCATGACCTCTTCCTCTCTGAAGAGCCTACTTGCCTCTTAGGCTTCTTTCACACTTCCGTCGGCAGGCGGCCGTCAGAATGCGTCGATGCGACGTATCGACGGATGTCTTAAAAATAGTGCAAAACTGATGCAACGCATCCTGTCTCCCGACGGATGCGTTGAAGTTGGCGTTGCCTGAATTTCAATGTATAAAATTCTGGAGATAGAGAGACATATTCCCCTGACCAAAAAATCCTTCCAGGCATGCTGAGAAGAGAAAAACAGGATACGTCACTGCATTCCTGTTTTTGACAGTCAGCGACGGATCGTGCGCCCATAGGCTTCCATTATAGCCGCCGACGGGCAGCGCAGGACCCGTCGCCAAGCGATTTTCCGACATGCAGAAAAAACGTTCCTCTGAACGTTTTCTCCGCCCGACGGACAGTTATTTTCCGACGGATCCAGTGCACGACGGATGAAACGGATGGCCATCCATCAAAATCCGCCGCTAATACAAGTCTATGGGAAAAAACAGGATCCTGCAGAAAAATTTGCACAATCCTGTTTTTTCAAAAATCAACGGATTATGACGGGAGGTAAAAGACGGAAGTGTGAAAGAGGCCTTAAGGAGAATCTGTCAATCGGTCTTTGCTACCCCGAGAGCTGCACAATGAAATGGCAGAGTAACACCTCCTGGTCTGTGTGTTGTATTTTTGATAAAACGTCTCCTTTATTTGCTCTACATCTACCAGTTTTTTGATTGGTGAGGGTGGGATGATACAAGGATAAGCAATTTAGCATCTGGAAAAGTTACACCCACCCGCCCGCGCCTTTGTGTATTTTCAGGTCATCTTTTCATGTCGTCTGGTTTTATTGGAGGGATAAATTAAGCCATGTTTTTGGGTGTTTTTTGGAAGTATTTTGTTTAGTCAAGTCTGTGACTAAACTGATTGAGTTGTTTAAGGTGTTTAATTTAATACAGTACCGTATTTTCCGGCGTACAAGATGACTTTTTAACCCCTGAAAATCTTCTCAAAAGTCAGGGGTCGTCTAATACGCCGGGTATGGCGTGTGCAGGGATCGGTCCTGGATAGTTCCCAGGGTCTGGAGGAGAGGAGACTCCTTCAGGCCCTGGGACCCTTATTCATGTAAAAAAAAAATAAATATGGATATACTTACCTTCCGACGGCCCCCGACGTCGTCTCCGCTCCTTCGCGCAATGCATCCTTAGGAATGGAAGCTGTCGCGTGCACCGCTGAGAGCCGGGAGAACTCCGGGGGCCGTCTGAAGGTAAGTATATCCCTATTTTTTATTTTTATTCTTTTTTTTTACATAAATATGGATCCCAGGGCGGAGAATACCATGCTATACTCTATCCAGTGAGAGGAAACTACTTTTCACAAATCGCCCATCAGTACTGCCAAGATGTCTCTTGGCATTTATTCATTTAATCCATTGGGGAATCTTACATGCACCTAAATTAGGTCCGAGATGCCTGGCAAAGGGATAGTTTCTGTCTCCTCATAAATCATGGAGCAAGATATCCTTCAATGAAGTGGGATTCCCTAAGACAAAGTACATTTTATTCAATAGATCTTGGAATAATAATAAGTTCCACAATAGGATGTGCTAAAAAAGAAATGTCCCTGTGCTGAGATAATCTTATAAATGTGCCCCTGCTGTGTACTGTGTAATGGCTGTGTCTGACCGTACAGGGACATGGTCTGATCATATCACAGCTACTGGGCAGGGGAGGACACAAGAAATTATACAGACAGGACGGGATCACAGCCAATTCTTTTTGTGAGGTAAAACATGTTAAGAATAGGTAGTTGTGACCCCATGCTGTAATATCTGTATACTCATTTGCTTCCTCCCCTGCCCAGGAGCTGTGGTATGATCAGACCATGTTCCTGCACAGTCAGACAGACATTACACAGTACACAGCAGGGGCACACTTTTAAGATCATCTCAGCAGAAAGGTTTTTTAACACATCCAATTGTGGAACTTATTTTTATTCCAAGATCTATTGATTAAAATATACAGTGTTCGTGGGACAACCCCTTTAAATGTTTATTATGTCAAAAACGTGTATCTTATGAGCTAAAGCCTACAACTAATAACTTCACAGTAGGCACTTTCTTTTTTTTAGTCCTTATATTCATGTAATTTATATTCAACTATGTAACTATAGCAACGGTTGCCAGGCTCGCCGGCCTATGTCAGCCACGGCTCAAATGTGACAAATAGTACGTAGAAGTTAAAAGCATGTAATACAGAACAAGAAATAGTTTGTATGAATTACATTGCACTTATCCAGTGTTAAACAGTGAGAATACAGCGTGTAGATAGAACACTTTAATTCACAACTAAACTAAAGACAGCTGTCAGAGGTAAATGGGCCCGTTTCACCAAATCCCCTTTAGAGTGGCTCCAGTTATCAAGGATTCACAAAATTCCTCAAACTCATGACACTCTCAATGTCTGCATGGTGTCCAATATACTTAATTTATGACCCCCCTCAATGTTTGTAAGGTGTTCAACAGAGGCGTGGCTAGGGTTTTGGATCAGGAGGGGTGAAGCTTCTAAGTGGGCCCCTAACCAGGTAACCTTGATTACAACTCGATGACGCCCCCTAATAGTGGAGGAGAACCTC
Organism: Ranitomeya imitator; assembly: GCF_032444005.1. Lineage (NCBI taxonomy): Eukaryota > Metazoa > Chordata > Amphibia > Anura > Dendrobatidae > Ranitomeya > Ranitomeya imitator. The sequence continues at coordinate 438,255,109 of NC_091284.1, forward strand.
AGCAGATGACCGCGCTGTTACTGAAGATAATCTCTATATGAAGACCAACATGGATATTACCGCCATATGGTCAGTGATAAATACCAGCCCTACAGAACATATAAGAGATCACAGTACAGTTACAGATGGTGACTTACTGTTGACGTTTTTTCTGATGGAATCATTTTTCCCATCTTTTCCATCTGGCACAGACAGACATGACAACTTCTTCCACCCAGGACTCGGCTGCAGAGAATACAACAAAGACACATTTCACTTCTCATATTCCAGCTAGCACCACCTATTCCCAACCTACACAAACTCCTCATCCTGCTGATACTGAGCCACTGCTGCCGTATGTGTCCCTATTACTGAACCTACTGTGCGGTTATCTGTGCTCTCTAAAGCACCCCTCTATAACATAGTAATGCCGGGCGCAAGTGCCCTAGAAAACACTGCCCATATTTTTCCCCCTACAAAGTAATAATGCCCTGTGTGCCCCTTTGACAGTCACAGTAACCCGAGTTCCCCTATAAGTGCCCACTTTACATTTAATAAAGTCCCGAGTCTGCCCCCCTGTACAGCTCCCCTATACACAGTATAATGCCCCCCTCACTTATAGTACCACCCACACAGTATACTGACCCCTTATTAGCCTCCAAACTGATGGCTCCAACACTGTATGATGGCCCCACAGATAGCCTTTATATAATATAATGTGCCAGATAGTCATCAATATAGCTCAAGACAGCACCCCCATAAGCAGACCCTGTAGTATAAGGCAGCACCCCCATAGGCAGACCCTGTAGTATAAGACAGTACCCCCATAGGCAGACCCTGTAGTATAAGACAGTACCCCTATAGGCAGACCCTGTAGTATAAGGCAGCACCCCCATAGGCAGACCCTGTAGTATAAGACAGTACCCCCATAGGCAGACCCTGCAGTAAAAGACAGTACCCCTATAGGCAGACCCTGTAGTATAAGGCAGCCCCCATAAAAAAAAAACAGCAAATACTCACCTCTCTTCCTCCTTCTTCCCCTGGTGCTCCCTTCTCCCGCTCATCTCCTGACAGCAGACACCGGGCAGTGACGTCATCGCGCCCGCTGTCATTGCCGGCGACACCAGAAGCTGAAAGGGGGATGATGGGAGAAGGAGTGTAACGCTTCTTCCCTCATCAATGCGGTGAGCTGTATCGGCTAGATGCTGATACAGCTCACCTTGCAATGACAGGCGAGGGGGCCCACTGCTGGCACCGCCCCCCCCTTCCGCCTGCTCAGGGACCCTATAGCGGCAGAGCAGGGAGACCGAGAGCAAAGTACTGCAGTGCGCAGGCATTGGGAAAGGTCCAAGATGCCCAGCACCTGCGCACTGCAGTACTTTACGCTGCCCTCAACAAGGCAAATCAGTACGCCTGCTGTCATGATCCCAATGGCAGGGGATCACAAAAGGAACTGCGCGGTCAGGGAAAAACCCTTCAAAAAACCATCCTGAAATTACTTGAACTCATGTGCCAACTCATGGAACATGGGGAGTAATTTCAGCCCACTAGAGCAACCAGCAGCAAAGCATCACATATCTGCAAGCTGGACTAAGACAAAAATTAAGCAAAACGAGGAACAGGAAAATCAAAACTTAGCTTGTCCTGAAGATTACAGAAGCAGGAAGCAGAGGTAAAAAGACACACTGATTACATTGATAGCCGGCGAGGAAATGACAAGAAAGCCAGGTTAAATAGGAAACTCCCATATCCTGATGGAACAGGTGGACACCAGAGACCGCAGAGAACACAAGTCACCCAGTACCATCAGTAACCACCAGAGGGAGCCCAAAAACAGAACCCACAACAGTACCCCCCCCTTGAGGAGGGGTCAGCGAACCCTCACAAGAACCACCAGGGCGACCAGGATGAGCCCTATGAAATGCACAGACCAAATCGGCAGCATGAACATCAGAGGCAACCACCCAAGAATTATCCTCCTGACCATAACCCTTCCACTTGACCAAATACTGGAGTTTCCGTCTGGAAACACGAGAATCCAAAATCTTCTCCACAACATACTCCAATTCACCCTCCACCAGCACCGGAGCAGGAGGCTCAAGCGAAGGAACAACAGGTACCTCATACTTCCGCAACAACGACCGATGGAACACATTATGAATAGCAAACGATGCCGGGAGATCCAAACGAAACGACACAGGGTTAAGAATTTCCAAGATCCTATAGGGACCGATGAACCGAGGCTTGAACTTAGGAGAAGAGACCTTCATAGGAACAAAACGAGAAGACAACCACACCAAGTCCCCAACAAGAAGTCGAGGACCCACGCGGCGACGGCGATTAGCAAACTGCTGAGCCCTCTCCTGGGACAACTTCAAATTGTCCACTACATGACTCCAAATCTGATGCAACCTATCCACCACCATGTCCACTCCAGGACAATCAGAAGGCTCCACCTGACCAGAGGAAAAACGAGGATGAAACCCCGAATTACAAAAGAAAGGAGAAACCAAGGTAGCAGAACTAGCCCGATTATTAAGGGCAAACTCGGCAAGCGGCAAAAAGGTAACCCAGTCATCTTGATCAGCAGAAACAAAACACCTTAAATAAGTTTCTATGGTCTGATTAGTTCGTTCCGTCTGGCCATTCGTCTGGGGATGGAATGCAGACTAAAAGGACAAATCAATGCCCATCTTAGCACAGAACGTCCGCCAAAATCTAGACACAAACTGGGATCCCCTGTCAGAAACGATGTTCTCCGGAATCCCATGCAAACGAACCACGTTCTGAAAAAACAGAGGGACCAACTCAGAGGAGGAAGGCAACTTAGGCAAGGGTACCAGATGAACCATCTTAGAAAAGCGGTCACACACAACCCAGATGACGGACATTTTTTGAGAGACAGGGAGATCCGAAATAAAGTCCATGGAAATGTGCGTCCAAGGCCTCTTCGGGATAGGCAAAGGTGACAACAATCCACTGGCCCGAGAACAGCAAGGCTTAGCCCGAGCGCAAACTCCACAAGACTGCACGAAAGAACGCACATCCCTCGACAAGGAAGGCCACCAAAAAGACCTGGCCACCAAGTCTCTAGTACCAAATATTCCAGGATGACCTGCCAACACAGAAGAATGGACCTCGGAGATGACTCTACTGGTCCAATTATCCGGAACAAACAGTCTTTCAGGCGGACAACAATCAGGTTTATCCGCCTGAAACTCCTGCAAAACACGTCGCAAGTCTGGGGAGACAGCCGACAAAATCACCCCATCCCTAAGGATACCAGTGGGCTCAGAATTTCCAGGGGAGTCAGGCACAAAACTCCTAGAAAGAGCATCCGCCTTCACATTCTTTGAACCTGGCAGGTATGAAACCACAAAATTGAAACGGGAGAAAAACAGTGACCAACGAGCCTGTCTAGGATTCAGACGCTTGGCAGACTCAAGGTACATCAGATTTTTGTGATCAGTCAAGACCACCACACGATGTCTAGCACCCTCAAGCCAATGACGCCACTCCTCAAATGCCCACTTCATGGCCAAAAGCTCCCGATTACCAACATCATAATTCTGTTCAGCGGCCGAAAATTTTCTAGAAAAGAACACACATGGCTTCATCACTGAGCCATCGGAGCTTCTCTGTGACAAAACCGCCCCCGCTCCGATCTCGGAAGCATCAACCTCAACCTGAAAAGGAAGCGACGTATCTGGCTGACGCAACACAGGAGCAGAAGAAAAGCGGCGCTTAAGTTCCTGAAAGGCCTCCACAGCCGCAGGAGACCAATCAGCAACATCAGCCCCCTTCTTAGTCAAATCCGTCAAAGGCTTAACAACACTAGAAAAATTAGTTATGAAGCGATGATAAAAATTAGCAAAGCCCAAGAACTTCTGCAGACTCTTAAGAGATGTAGGCTGCGTCCAGTCACAAATAGCCTGAACCTTGACGGGATCCATCTCAATAGTAGAAGGGGAAAAAATATACCCCAAAAAAGAAATCTTCTGGACTCCAAAGAGACACTTAGAACCTTTTACAAACAAAGAATTGGCCCGCAGGACCTGAAACACCTTCCTGACCTGCTGAACATGAGACTCCCAGTCATCAGAAAAAAACAAAACATCATCCAAATACACGATCATAAATTTATCCAGATATTCACGGAAAATATCGTGCATAAAAGACTGGAAGACAGAAGGAGCATTAGAAAGTCCAAAAGGCATCACCAAATACTCGAAATGGCCCTCAGGCGTATTAAATGCGGTTTTCCACTCATCACCCTGCCTTATCCGCACAAGATTATACGCACCCCGAAGATCAAACTTAGTGAACCATTTAGCCCCCTTAATGCGAGCGAACAAATCAGTCAACAATGGCAAAGGATACTGATATTTGACTGTAATCTTATTCAAAAGACGATAATCTATACAAGGCCTCAAGGAACCATCTTTTTTGGCCACGAAAAAAAAACCTGCTCCCAAAGGGGAAGAAGATGGACGGATATGTCCTTTTTCCAAGGACTCCTTAACATAACTCCGCATAGCAGTATGCTCTGGCACTGACAGATTGAACAAACGACCTTTAGGAAATTTACTGCCAGGAATCAAATCTATAGCACAATCGCAATCCCTGTGAGGAGGAAGCGAACTGAGCTTAGGCTCCTCGAAAACCTCCCGATAATCAGACAAAAATACCGGAACCTCAGAAGGAGTAGATGAAGCGATAGAAATCGGAGGTGCATCATCATGAACCCCCTGACATCCCCAGCTTAACACAGACATTGTTCTCCAGTCCAGGACTGGGTTATGAGTTTGTAACCATGGCAGACCAAGCACTAAGACATCATGTAAATTATACAGTACCAGGAAGCGAATCACCTCCTGATGAACAGGAGTCATACGCATGGTCACTTGTGTCCAGTACTGAGGTTTATTCATAGCCAAAGGTGTAGAGTCAATTCCCTTCAAAGGAATAGGGACTTCCAGAGGCTCCAGACTAAACCCACAGCGATTGGCAAATGACCAATCCATAAGACTCAGGGCAGCGCCTGAATCCACATAGGCATCGACGGAAATGGACGATAATGAACAAATCAGAGTCACAGACAGAATGAACTTAGACTGTAAAGTACCAATGGCAACAGACTTATCAACCTTTTTTGTGCGTTTAGAGCATGCTGATATAACATGAGCTGAATCACCACAATAAAAACACAATCCATTTTTCCGCCTATAATTTTGCCGTTCACTTCTGGACTGAATTCTATCACATTGCATTATCTCAGGTGCCTGTTCAGAAGACACAGCCAAATGGTGCACAGGTTTGCGCTCCCGTAAACGCCGATCAATCTGAACAGCCATAGTCATAGACTCATTCAGACCTGTAGGCGCCGGGAACCCCACCATAACATCTTTAATGGCCTCAGAAAGGCCATCTCTGAATTTTGCAGCCAGAGCGCACTCATTCCACTGAGTAAGCACCGACCATTTCCGAAATTTCTGACAATATATTTCTGCTTCATCTTGCCCCTGAGAGAGAGCCAATAAAGCTTTTTCAGCCTGAATCTCTAGGTTAGGTTCCTCATAGAGCAAACCCAATGCCAGAAAAAACGCATCCACATTGAGCAACGCAGGATCCCCTGGTGCCAATGCAAATGCCCAATTCTGAGGGTCACCCCGCAGGAAAGATATAACAATCTTGACCTGCTGAGCAGGGTCTCCAGAGGAGCGAGATTTCAAGGAAAGAAACAACTTGCAATTGTTCCTAAAATTCAGAAAACTAATCTATCTCCAGAAAAAAACTCTGGGATAGGAATTCTAGGTTCAGACATAGGAGTATGTACAACAAAATCTTGTATATTTTGAACCTTAGCAGCAAGATTATTCAGGCTGGAAGCCAAACCCTGGACGTCCATGATAAACAGCTGAAGTCAGAGCCATTCAAGGATTAAGAGGAGGAAAGAAGCAGCCAGGCAGCAATTAAGGCTAGGGAGCAAACACTGAGGAGGAGAAAAAAAAAAAAAAACTCCGACTACTTTTCCTCCTACTTCAGCCAATACGATTACCAATTTTTTCGGGCCGGCTATACTGTCATGATCCCAATGGCAGGGGATCACAAAAGGAACTGCGCGGTCAGCGAAAAACCCTTCAAAAAACCATCCTGAAATTACTTGAACTCATGTGCCAACTCATGGAACATGAGGAGTAATTTCAGCCCACTAGAGCAACCAGCAGCAAAGCATCACATATCTGCAAGCTGGACTAAGACAAAAATTAAGCAAAACGAGGAACAGGAAAATCAAAACTTAGCTTGTCTTGAAGATTACAGAAGCAGGAAGCAGAGGTAAAAAGACACACTGATTATATTGATAGCCGGCGAGGAAATGACAAGAAAGCCAGGTTAAATAGGAAACTCCCATATCCTGATGGAACAGGTGGACACCAGAGACCGCAGAGAACACAAGTCACCCAGTACCATCAGTAACCACCAGAGGGAGCCCAAAAACAGAACCCACAACAGCCTGCGCAGGAGCCGCAACAGGAAGCAAGGAAGAGGACATCATCCTATGAAGATGGGAGGCTCGGACAAGGACCGTGATGCCCATCGGACCACATCGGACAGCCCCCCCCAGATGGGTATAATACCACTTGTTTTTCTTATCTTTCATGGTACATCGGGGGCTTATCTACAGCATTACAGAATGCTGTAGATAAGCCCCTGATGGCGGTGGCCGAAGCTTATATACGAAAAAGTAGGTGATAACCTTTAATTCAGACCCTCCCTCAATGTTTGTATGGTGTCTAATATACTTAATTCATGACCCCCCTCAATGTCTGTATGGTGTTCAATATAATTGATGATATCTTCAATGTTTGTATGGTGTCCAATATACTTAATTCAAGACCCCCTCAATGGCTGTATGGTGTACAACATACTCTAACTCACGACACCCGCAATATTTGTATCGTATCCAATATTCTCTATGAGGCCCTCATTGTCTGTATGGTGTCCAATATACTCTCAGCCTTTGAAACTGCTACATCTCTAGATAATGGGACCCCAAGTTAACAAGGTTGAGGGGGTAGAGAGGATTTGTCTTACTAGCCTTTCTTAAAGCAAAAATTACAATTCCAGCCCCTGTCCCCTTGCTAATAGATGAATGCTACAATGGCAGATTATTTAGATAGAAGAACTTAACAACAGTCAATGGTAGAGGGATATACATGAAACAAGAACAATAGAAGTGAATGGTCAGGCAACACTGCAGTCAGGGTGCTCGCTGTTTTACGCCGCCATTGTGTGACACTTGCTTACTGCACATCTTTTTTTCTTAGGAAACTGCTCTGAGCGATGCTCATAATGACGTTATCTCTTGTCCTAGTTTCCATCACTAAGCCAAGGTTCATATCCTATACACATTACACTCAATGCATATAAATGTCCACCTAATACCAAATAGGAGATTTACTTCCAAATACTGTGGAGGTGCAACTTCAAAGGCATCGTTCTCCTAAGGATATCATGCCCTATATCAAGGTCTTCAGTAACGTTACCTGAGTAATGAACTAAAGGCATCAAATAATGCAAGCTAAACCCAGATTTACAAATGATCATGGAAGCTGGAAGGGTAAAAACAAAATCACTCAACGAACACTAATTATTCAACATTCTCAAGGCCACTATGTATCAAGGCTAATAAAAATTATATTTATGGTTGTGATTTATAAAACCATTCAATAAAGAGGTCAAATTGGTAAGAAGAAAAAAAAAGAAGAGAGAAGGGTTAATGCCTTGTAGCTGACGTTACAATTTGTTGAAATATAAATGCGGTGGGAAAACGCCCAACATCACATTATATGGAGATTCTCTGGAATTGTAGTTGCCATGACAACGCAAGGAAACCCTTTATCACCACGGACATGTGCAGCTATTTTTAAATTCAACAGCTGGATTTGTCTGAACCTCACTACTCCTCCTCCCCAGATATTTTTAATACTCTTCCCTATGAAGCTGCCTCAACGTGTTAACTAAAGAAATGTGAAGGATTACCAAAGACAGGCCTGCGTCAGGCACGGTTTAAGGAATGCACGTACATACATGTATCTGGCACTGGCATCAAAAATATTTAGCCAGAGAGAGTTCTGGAAAAATCCTCCTTCCGTTCCTGAACTGGAAAAAGTTTATAATGTAATTATATAGCATCAAGTACATCAAGCACCCAGTACATCGAGGCTTAGGTGGTAGAAATAGGAAACGTATATCTATCTATCTATCTATATATCTATATCTATATATATATATATATATATATATATATACACACACACACACACATATACACACACAGTACAGACCAAAAGTTTGGATACACCTCATTTAAAGATTTTTCTGTATTTTCATGACTATGAAAATTGTACATTCACACTGAAGGCATCAAAACTATGAATTATCACATGTGGAATTATATACTTAACAAAAAAGTGTGAAACAACTGAAATTATGTCTTATATTCTAGGTTCTTCAAAGTAGCCACCTTTTGCTTTGCCACCTTCATATACATACACACTAATATATATATATATATATATATATATACAGTGGGGCAAAAAAGTATTTAGTCAGTCAGCAATAGTGCAAGTTCCACCACTTAAAAAGATGAGAGGCGTCTGTAATTTACATCATAGGTAGACCTCAACTATGGGAGACAAACTGAGAAAAAAAATCCAGAAAATCACATTGTCTGTTTTTTTATAATTTTATTTGCATATTATGGTGGAAAATAAGTATTTGGTCAGAAACAAACAATCAAGATTTCTGGCTCTCACAGACCTGTAACTTCTTCTTTAAGAGTCTCCTCTTTCCTCCACTCATTACCTGTATTAATGGCACCTGTTTAAACTTGTTATCAGTATAAAAAGACACCTGTGCACACCCTCAAACAGTCTGACCCCAAACTCCACTATGGTGAAGACCAAAGAGCTGTCAAAGGACACCAGAAACAAAATTGTTGCCCTGCACCAGGCTGGGAAGACTGAATCTGCAATAGCCAACCAGCTTGGAGTGAAGAAATCAACAGTGAGAGCAATAATTAGAAAATGGAAGACATACAAGACCACTGATAATCTCCCTCGATCTGGGGCTCCACGCAAAATCCCACCCCGTGGGGTCAGAATTATCACAAGAACGGTGAGCAAAAATCCCAGAACCACGCGGGGGGACCTAGTGAATGAACTGCAGAGAGCTGGGACCAATGTAACAAGGCCTACCATAAGTAACACACTACGCCACCATGGACTCAGATCCTGCAGTGCCAGACGTGTCCCACTGCTTAAGCCAGTACATGTCCGGGCCCGTCTGAAGTTTGCTAGAGAGCATTTGGATGATCCAGAGGAGTTTTGTGAGAATGTCCTATGGTCTGATGAAACCAAACTGGAACTGTTTGGTAGAAACACAACTTGTCGTGTTTGGAGGAAAAAGAATACTGAGTTGCATCCATCAAACACCATACCTACTGTAAAGCATGGTGGTGGAAACATCATGCTTTGGGGCTGTTTCTCTGCAAAGGGGCCAGGACGACTGATCCGGGTACATGAAAGAATGAATGGGGCCATGTATCGCGAGATTTTGAGTGCAAACTTCCTTCCATCAGCAAGGGCATTGAAGATGAAACGTGGCTGGGTCTTTCAACATGACAATGATCCAAAGCACACCGCCAGGGCAACGAAGGAGTGGCTTCGTAAGAAGCATTTCAAGGTCCTGGAGTGGCCTAGCCAATCTCCAGATCTCAACCCTATAGAAAACCTTTGGAGGGAGTTGAAAGTCCGTGTTGCCAAGCGAAAAGCCAAAAACATCTCTGCTCTGGAGGAGATCTGCATGGAGGAATGGGCCAACATACCAACAACAGTGTGTGGCAACCTTGTGAAGACTTACAGAAAACGTTTGACCTCTGTCATTGCCAACAAAGGATATATTACAAAGTATTGAGATGAAATTTTGTTTCTGACCAAATACTTATTTTCCACCATAATATACAAATAAAATGTTAAAAAAACAGACAATGTGATTTTCTGGATTTTTTTTTCTCAGTTTGTCTCCCATAGTTGAGGTCTACCTGTGATGTAAATTACAGACGCCTCTCATCTTTTTAAGTGGTGGAACTTGCACTATTGCTGACTGACTAAATACTTTTTTGCCCCACTGTATATATATATATATATATATATATATATATATATATATATATATATATATATATATATATATATATATATATATATACACATATACATACACACACACTGTATATATACAAGTTTATGACCACTTATAAAATATGTTCAAAGTGCTGCCCATTGTGTTGGATTGTCAATGCAACCCTCTTCTCTCACTCTTGACACACTGGTGGCAACACCGCAGGAGAAATGCTAGCACAGGCTTCCAGTATCTGTTGTTTCAGATGTTGCACATCTCGTATCTTCACAGCATAGAGAATTGCCTTCAGATGACCCCAAAGATAAAAGTCTTTAACTGGCCAACGATGACCAATCCACTTTCGAAGAAACTGTTCATGTAGGAATGCTCAGCCCTAACACCCATACTGTGGTGGTGCACCATCTTGGGAGTCAGGTCCAAGCATTCCTACATGAACAGTTTCCTGGAAAGTGGATTGGTCATCGTGGGCCAGTTAAATGGCCACCAAGGTCTCCCGATCTGACCCACTTAGACTTTTATCTTTGGGGTCATCTGAAGGCAATTCTCTATGCTGAGAAGATACGAGATGTGCAGCATCTGAAACAATGGATACTGGAAGCCTGTGCTAGCATTTCTTCTGCAGTGTTGCTATCAGTGTGTCAAGAGTGGGAGAAGAGGATTGCATTGACAATCCAACACAATGGGGAGCACTTTGAACATATTTTATAAGTGGTCATAAACTTGTAAATAGCTCATGAAATAATAAAGTTACGTTAAAACCATCAGTTTTTCTTGTGAAATTCTCAATAAGTTAGATGTGTCACATGAACCTCTTCCCATTGAAAAAAATAAAGTTGGCTCCAAAATGGCCGACTTAAAAATGGCTGACATGGTCACCACCCCTTTTGAAAAGTTTTCCCTCTCCCATATACTAATGTGCCACACGCAACAAGTTGATATCATCAACCATTCCCATTTTATTTAGGTGTATCCATATAAATGGCCCACCCTGTATATATGCGCACACAGAAAAGAATACAGCAGTAAGCGCCAAGATGTATGCAAAAATTGAATATATGAAGTTTAAACTGTATTACTGCTATCTACTATATAATTGTCTAAGGGTCCCTTCCGTCTGTCTGTCTGTCCTTCTGTCACGGTTATTCATTCGCTGATTGGTCTCGCCAGCTGCCTGTCATGGCTGCCGGGACCAATCAGCGACGGGCACAGTCCGGAAGAAAATGGCCGCTCCTTACTTCCTGCAGTCAGTGCCTGTCGCCCGCATACTCCCCTCTGGTCACCGCTAACACGGGGTAATGCCGGCGGTAACAGACTGCGTTATGCTGCGGGTAACGCACTCCGTTACCGCCGCTATCAACCCTGTGTGTCCCCAACTTTTTACTATTGACGCTGCCTATGCGGCATCAATAATAAAAAATGTAATGTCAAAAATAATAAAAACAAAATAAACCTGCTATACTCACCCTCCATAGTCCGCTGAGCCGCTCCCGCTGGCCGACATCTTCCGCTGCAGTTTCCGGTGGCAAAAATGGTATGGCAGAAGGACCTACTATGACGTCATGATCATGTGACCGCGACGTCATCACAGGCCCTGCGCGCCAGCGTGACAAGGACCTGCCATGACGTCACGGTCATGTGACAGCGACGTCATCACAGGTCCTGGGCCCATACCAACGCTGGGACCGGAAGCTGCCGTGGACTACAAGGGGCCTTCGGAAAGGCGAGTATATGTTTATTTTTTCACCTGTGACAAACCTGGCTGGGCAATATACTACGTGACTGGCCAATATACTACGTGGCTCTGTGCTGTATACTACTTCGCTGTGCGATATACTACGTGGCTCTGTGCTGTATACTAAGTCACTGGGCAATATACTACGTTACTGGCCAAAATACTACGTGGCTCTGTGCTGTATACTACGTTGCTGTGCGATATACTACGTCACTGGGCAATATACTACGTAACTGGGCAATATACTACGTGGCTGCGCGATATACTACGTGGCTGGGCGATATACTACGTGGCTGGGCGATATACTACGTGGCTGGGCGATATACTACGTGGCTGGGCGATATAATACGTGGCTGTGCAATATAATACGTGGCTGTGCAATATACTATGTGGCTGGGCAATATACTACGTGGCTGGGCAATATACTACGTGGCTGGGAAATATACTACGTGGACATGCATATTCTAGAATACCAGATAGAATCGGGCCACCATTTAGTATAGAATATACTTGTAAGAATGGAGGTATTTCGTGCATAAATTGGCCAATTGACGAGAGCCAATCACCCATGACAAGATGGCATTTCTGGCCTGGGAGAGCCATGTTTGATAAATATTAAGTTTAAGGTCCCATCAAAGAAAGGTCACCTTGTCGTGGCTGATTGGATCTCATGAATTGGCCAATTAATGTAAGCACCTTCATTTTTACAAGTATATAGTGTATAGCAGCAATGCTGTTCAAATTTCAGATATTCAATGTTTGCATAGATGTTAGCGCTTACAGAGAACTGCTGTGTTCTTTTGTTTGAATATTATTATGTCATAGCAGCTTGATTTATTCTGTTTGGAGGTGCTGGTCAGTTTTTTGGGTTGCTATGTAAAAGAAAAAAAATACACAGAACAATTTATAAGACAATGAGTGGCATAACTTAAAGCCAAATGCAAAATAAATGTACTAAAATTCATTCCCTTTCCACCACACTTATTCTCATCATGCTGACATACGCTCTAACAGTTTTGGCTCCCTTACTCCTCACTCTCCTTCGCTATCCTCAAACCCCAGCACCCCCTAACCAAGTAATAATCTCTCCTTCCCTCCTGCCTCCCCACCTGACCTCCTCTGCTGACCTGCTTCTCAACCTCAGATCTCTCCTAATAAAACACAAAACAAGCCGCCCACTCTCCTTCTCCCACCTGCTCTGTCTCTCTCTGCTTCTCCTCACTGCTGGTAACATATCTCCCAACCCTGGGCCCCCACAGCTCATACCTCCCATTACTACCTCCTCCTATCGCTCCCAACCCAATATAAACACCCAAGATCTTTCCCACCTCAAATCCGTGCCAATGACGCCCACCCCCCTACACCCTCTCTCTGGATGGCTATGGAATGCCCACTCCATCTGCAATAAACTTCACGTGATTCATGACCTCTTTACCTCTCGTAATCTTTTCTTTCTGGGCATCACCGAAACATGGCTGACACCCTCTGACATAGCCTCCCCTGCTGCACTATGTTACGGTGGCCTCCACTTCACCCACACTCCTCGCCCTGGCAACAAACATGGTGGAGGAGTGGGCCTGCTTCTTTCTTCCAACTGTACCTTTAACCTAATCCCACCTCTACCCTCCCTTATCATCCCCTCTTTTGAAGTTCACTCTGTCCGCATCTACTCCCCCTACAACCTCCAAATGGCCATCATATACCACCCTCCGGGCCCAACCACTGCCTTAATTGACCAATTCTCCACCTGGCTCCTTCACTTTCTGTCTGCTGACATTCCCACCACCATCATGGGTGACTTCAACATCCCCATTGACACCCACCAGTCAGCAGCCTCCAAACTCCTGTCCCTTACTTCATCCTTTGGATTTACTCAGTGGTCCTTCTCAGCCACCCACACAGACGGACACACATTAGACCTGGTCTTCACCCGTTTATGCTCCCTATCTAACTTCACAACCTCCCCTCTCCCTCTATCTGACCACCATCTACTCACTTTCTCATTCCTGTCCTCCTCACCTGTCACCCATGTCCAGCACCATGCGCACTCACGCAGGAACCTCACACACCTAGACACTCACACACTTTCTGACTCTGTCCTACCACTGTCCTCTATATCCTCACTCCACGACACAGACACTGCCACTGCTTTCTACAATGCCACTCTTGCATCAGCTATTGACACGGTCGCCCCAGTCATGCATAGCAGAGTGCGACGAACCAAGACAACCCTGGCACAATAACATCACTAAAAAGCCTCGGCAAGTATTCAGAATTGCAGAACGGCATTGGAAGAAAACGCATTCACAAGATGATTTCACTGCACTCAAACAAGCAACACTGGCATTCAAATCAGCTCTCACCTCTGCTAAACAGGCCTACTTCACAACCCTCATATCTTCCTTATCCCACAGCCCCAAACAGTTGTTCAACACTGTCCTCGCCCCTCTGTCAGTCTGTCATTGTTAGTTTTGTTTACTGTAAGTGATATTTGTATTTTGATGTAACCCCTTCTCATGTACAGCACCATGGAATTAATGGTGCTATATAAATAAATAATAATAATCTTCAATAGGGCCCACAACTATCACACGTCTTTAATATAATTGATCTTCTCAAATGAGGCAAAATTATTTTATTCACTTATAAAGCATCATTAATTCCACAGCGCTTTACAGACATCATCATCATTGTCTCCATTAAGGCTCATAATCTAAATTCCCTACAGGTATGTCTTTGGAGTGTGCAGACACCCAAGCAAACACGGTGAGAACATACAAACGCCTTGCAGATGTTGTCCTTGGTGGGTTTTGAACACAGGACCTCAATGCTGCAAAGTTAAAGTGCTAACCATGGAGCCACCATGGTACCCAATGCACCATTAATTCCAGGGTGCTGTATATGTGGAAGAGGGTTTACATACAGTGGCTTGCAAAAGCATTCAGCCCCCTTGGCATTTTTGTGTTTTGCTACCTCACAACCTGGAATTTCAATTTTTTTTATGGTTTGCATAAGTTCATCTAAAGGACATGCGCACAACTGTAAACATTTGGTTTTCTTTTTATTGGGAAACAAAAAGCAAATAGGATAAAATAACTGAAAACTGTGTGCATAACCATCCGCCCCCCTAAAGTCAGTACTTTGTAGAGCATCTTTTTTGGGGTAATTACAGCTGCAAGTCGCTTTGGATAAGTCTCTGAGCTTTCCACCTCTTGCCACTGGGATTTTTGCCCATTTCTCAAGGCAAAACTGCTCCAGCTTCATTAATTTAGATGGTTTCCTCTAGTGAACAGCAATCTTCACGTCTGACCACAGATTCTCAATTGGGTTATGATCTGGTTTTTGACTAGGCCACTCCAAAACAATCACACATTTCCCCTTCAACCACTCGAGTGTTGCTTTAGCAGTATGCTTTGGGTCATTGTCTTGTTGGAAGGTGAACCTCAGTCTCAAATCACGGACAGACTGAAAATGGTTTGGCTCAAGAATATCCCTGTATTTTGCACCATCCATCTTCCCCTTGACTTGGACCATTTGAAACATTCCTACAGCATGATGCTGCCACCACGTTGATGATGTTCTTGGGGTGATGAGCTGTGTTGGTTTCGCGCCAGATCGGATTACAAAAATATTTAAGCACAGGTTGTAATATAACAAAATAGTTAAAAAGCCAAGGGGGTGAATACATTCGCAAGCCACTGTACATACAATACATACATAATATACAAGTAAAGAAACTAACAGACTGGTACAGAGGGGGAGAGGACTCTGCCCTCACGGGCCTCCTACCCACTATGATTACGCCCCAGACTACACTTAACTGCAATTGTACAGAAATCTTGTAGAAATAATCAGCGGTCAGGTTCTCTTTAATTAATATGTTGTGGAAATTAACAATAGAGATCAGGCAGAACTCTCTACATGTTATGATGGGATTTGCACAGTCTACAAACTGCAATGGATGGGATCACAGTAAATCAAAGACAACAATGGAGAGAACAAACAGTTCAGACCAGTTTTGTCATATTTTCGCCATTGCCAATCCCTTTAGAACTGAATAAAATCAAGGTAGACAAAGAAACACGCCATTTCTTAGGTTTATAAGAAAGTGGATCAACCCTGTCTCCGATTAGCCATATGGAAATTCCAGAAAGAGGTTTCTAATGAAACGATACACAGACTGCAATATCCTGCAAACTCCAAAAAGCTGCCATGCATGCTGATAGAGATTTTCTCTGACATACATGCCTTCCTATTGCTTAGGACAGGTGCTTAGTACCCTGCTATGGCTGATGGATGAGAGGCCTACAGCTTATCGTGTTATTTCAGCCACACCGGACTGGCTTTGTTCATTCCAGATTTTTCTACAGGTTTCTTTACTGACTCAACTGCTATATTCTTACCCCTAATATTTCTAATGTCGCCTTGTTAATTGGTTGATATCTGTAACGCAATGATTCATGAAGAACCTCATCAATTAATACATGACGCCATTCTTCAACAAGGACATGCGATATGTGCCCTATTTCTCATTAATTGAGCTCTTGGTGACCAAAAGGACTTAAAGGAAACCCGCCAAGCAAAACTAAGACTATTCATTTGAAAGCAAGCAAAGTTCCTAATCAGAAGATGCTTTTCAATTACATGACTTTAATCATTTCACCCAGTTTTTCAAAAAGAATTAGTGTTCTGCTCTGTTTCATCCACTTCCCCTCCGGCCACTGCTGAGAAAGTAATTTGTCCTTGTGATTTGGAAACACTAGAGAACGCGTAGCATTCATAATGCAATGCGACTTGTCGCTTTGCATATTTAGTAGCTAGTAAAAAATGTACAACTGTTGGTAACATCAGAATTGTAACCAATTTTTCATTTATATACGTATACAGATGTTATTCAAGAAGAGTACTGGCTTATGTGTACCATTCGTGTGCACTGAACATTCAATAATTACTTTACAATATTTATTAAGTGCTGTGTTAATGTCATGTTCATCAACCCACGCTATATAAAGTAAAAGAAACCCATTTACTCTCTAAAAAAGTTGAGAAAATTCTAGCACCTTATGCAAAAATAAATCCTTAATTGAAAAATAGTTAACACATGTGCCGCGGCCATGAGCAGGGCCTACGAGCTTTGGGTGTGTCCTCCCTCAATCAAGTGCTGGAATTTTATCAACGTTTTGGATTAATTCTCACTACTTCAGGAGCTTCCATTCACCTTCCATGATACTAGCTAGGATCACTACTCCAGGAGTTTCCATTCACCTTCCGTGATACTAGCTAGGATAACTACTCCAGGAGCTTCCATTCACCTTCCGTGATACTAGCTAGGATAACTACTCAGGAGCTTCCATTCACCTTCCGTGATACTGGGATCACTACCTCAGGAGCTTCCATTCACCTTCCGTGATACTGGGATAACTACTCAGGAGCTTCCATTCACCTTCCGTGATACTGGGATAACTACTCCAGGAGCTTCCATTCACCTTCCGTGATACTGGGATCACTACCTCAGGAGCTTCCATTCACCTTCCGTGATACTGGGATCACTACTCCAGGAGCTTCCATTCACCTTCCGTGATACTGGGATCACTACTCCAGGAGTTTCCATTCACCTTCCGTGATACTGGGATCACTACTCCAGGAGCTTCCATTCACCTTCCGTGATACTGGGATCACTACTCCAGGAGCTTCCATTCACCTTCCGTGATACTGGGATCACTACTCCAGGAGCTTCCATTCACCTTCCGTGATACTGGGATCACTACTCCAGGAGCTTCCATTCACCTTCCGTGATACTGGGATCACTACTCCAGGAGCTTCCATTCACCTTCCGTGATACTGGGATCACTACTCCAGGAGTTTCCATTCACCTTCCGTGATACTAGCTAGGATAACTACTCAGGAGCTTCCATTCACCTTCCGTGATACTGGGATCACTACCTCAGGAGCTTCCATTCACCTTCCGTGATACTGGGATCACTACTCCAGGAGCTTCCATTCACCTTCCGTGATACTGGGATCACTACTCCAGGAGCTTCCATTCACCTTCCGTGATACTGGGATCACTACTCCAGGAGCTTCCATTCACCTTCCGTGATACTGGGATCACTACTCCAGGAGCTTCCATTCACCTTCCGTGATACTGGGATCACTACTCCAGGAGTTTCCATTCACCTTCCGTGATACTAGCTAGGATAACTACTCAGGAGCTTCCATTCACCTTCCGTGATACTGGGATCACTACCTCAGGAGCTTCCATTCACCTTCCGTGATACTGGGATCACTACTCCAGGAGCTTCCATTCACCTTCCGTGATACTGGGATCACTACTCCAGGAGCTTCCATTCACCTTCCGTGATACTGGGATCACTACTCCAGGAGCTTCCATTCACCTTCCGTGATACTGGGATCACTACTCCAGGAGTTTCCATTCACCTTCCGTGATACTGGGATCACTACTCCAGGAGCTTCCATTCACCTTCCGTGATACTGGGATCACTACTCCAGGAGTTTCCATTCACCTTCCGTGATACTAGCTAGGATAACTACTCAGGAGCTTCCATTCACCTTCCGTGATACTGGGATCACTACCTCAGGAGCTTCCATTCACCTTCCGTGATACTGGGATCACTACTCCAGGAGCTTCCATTCACCTTCCGTGATACTGGGATCACTACTCCAGGAGCTTCCATTCACCTTCCGTGATACTGGGATCACTACTCCAGGAGCTTCCATTCACCTTCCGTGATACTGGGATCACTACTCCAGGAGTTTCCATTCACTTTCCGTGATACTGGGATCACTACTCCAGGAGCTTCCATTCACCTTCCGTGATACTAGCTATGATAACTACTCCAGGAGCTTCCATTCACCTTCCGTGATACTGGGATCACTACTCCAGGAGTTTCCATTCACCTTCCGTGATACTGGGATCACTACTCCAGGAGTTTCCATTCACCTTCCGTGATACTGGGATCACTACTCCAGGAGCTTCCATTCACCTTCCGTGATACTGGGATCACTACTCCAGGAGTTTCCATTCACCTTCCGTGATACTGGGATCACTACTCCAGGAGTTTCCATTCACCTTCCGTGATACTAGCTAGGATAACTACTCAGGAGCTTCCATTCACCTTCCGTGATACTAGCTATGATAACTACTCCAGGAGCTTCCATTCACCTTCCGTGATACTGGGATCACTACTCCAGGAGCTTCCATTCACCTTCCGTGATACTGGGATCACTACTCCAGGAGCTTCCATTCACCTTCCGTGATACTGGGATCACTACTCCAGGAGTTTCCATTCACCTTCCGTGATACTGGAATCACTACTCCAGGAGCTTCCATTCACCTTCCGTGATACTGGGATCACTACTCCAGGAGCTTCCATTCACCTTCCGTGATACTAGCTAGGATAACTACTCAGGAGCTTCCATTCACCTTCCGTGATACTGGGATCACTACCTCAGGAGCTTCCATTCACCTTCCGTGATACTGGGATCACTACTCCAGGAGCTTCCATTCACCTTCCGTGATACTGGGATCACTACTCCAGGAGCTTCCATTCACCTTCCGTGATACTGGGATCACTACTCCAGGAGCTTCCATTCACCTTCCGTGATACTGGGATCACTACTCCAGGAGTTTCCATTCACCTTCCGTGATACTGGGATCACTACTCCAGGAGCTTCCATTCACCTTCCGTGATACTGGGATCACTACTCCAGGAGTTTCCATTCACCTTCCGTGATACTAGCTAGGATAACTACTCAGGAGCTTCCATTCACCTTCCGTGATACTGGGATCACTACCTCAGGAGCTTCCATTCACCTTCCGTGATACTGGGATCACTACTCCAGGAGCTTCCATTCACCTTCCGTGATACTGGGATCACTACTCCAGGAGCTTCCATTCACCTTCCGTGATACTGGGATCACTACTCCAGGAGCTTCCATTCACCTTCCGTGATACTGGGATCACTACTCCAGGAGTTTCCATTCACTTTCCGTGATACTGGGATCACTACTCCAGGAGCTTCCATTCACCTTCCGTGATACTAGCTATGATAACTACTCCAGGAGCTTCCATTCACCTTCCGTGATACTGGGATCACTACTCCAGGAGTTTCCATTCACCTTCCGTGATACTGGGATCACTACTCCAGGAGTTTCCATTCACCTTCCGTGATACTGGGATCACTACTCCAGGAGCTTCCATTCACCTTCCGTGATACTGGGATCACTACTCCAGGAGTTTCCATTCACCTTCCGTGATACTGGGATCACTACTCCAGGAGTTTCCATTCACCTTCCGTGATACTAGCTAGGATAACTACTCAGGAGCTTCCATTCACCTTCCGTGATACTAGCTATGATAACTACTCCAGGAGCTTCCATTCACCTTCCGTGATACTGGGATCACTACTCCAGGAGCTTCCATTCACCTTCCGTGATACTGGGATCACTACTCCAGGAGCTTCCATTCACCTTCCGTGATACTGGGATCACTACTCCAGGAGTTTCCATTCACCTTCCGTGATACTGGAATCACTACTCCAGGAGCTTCCGTTCACCTTCCGTGATACTGGGATCACTACTCCAGGAGTTTCCATTCACCTTCCGTGATACTGGGATCACTACTCCAGGAGTTTCCGTTCACCTTCCGTGATACTGGAATCATTACTCCAGGAGCTTCCATTCACCTTCTGTGATACTGGGATCACTACTCCTGGAGCTTCAATTCACCTTCCGTGATACTGGGATCATTACTCCAGGAGCTTCTATTCACCTTCCGTGATACTGGAATCATTACTCCAGGAGCTTCCATTCACTTTCCGTGATACTGGAATCACTACTCCAGGAGCTTCCATTCACCTTCCGTGATACTGGGATCACTACTCCAGGATCTACTACACTGCTGAGCTGTTTACCCCTCTTTTTCTTCTTTTTGTCTATTAAAGGGAACCTGTCACCCCCAAAAATCGATGGTGAGGTAAGCTCACCGTCATCAGGGGCTTATCTACAGCATTCGGTAATGCTGTAGATAAGCCCCGATGTATCCTGAAAGAGGAGAAAAAGAGGTTAGGTTATACTCACCCAGGGGCGGTCCCGTCAAATGGGTGTCTCAGGTCCGCTCCGGCACCTCCCATCTTCATTCCATGACGTCCTCTTCTGGTCTTCACGCTGCTGCTCCGGCGCAGGCGCACTTTGCCCTGTTGAGGACAGAGCAAAGTACTGCAGTGCGCCTGAGCCGGAGCTGCGGCGTGAAGACCAGAAGAAGACGTTATGGAATGAAGATGGGAGGCGCTGTTCCGGACCTGAGACGCCCATCGGAGCAGGACCGCCCCTGGGTGAGAATCTAATCTCTTTTTCTCCTCCTTCAGGTTACATCGGGGGCTTATCTACAGCATTCCAGAATGCTGTAGATAAGCCCCTGATGATGGTGAGCTTACCTCACCATCGATTTTGGGGGTGACAGGTTCCCTTCAACTACTCTAGATTATAGACTGGCAGCGATGATCCTTCCTGAAGACTCTAACATGATATTTGCTGTGACTAAACAAAGCAAATACATCAACAGCTTTATTTTCAAATAAAGAATAGTTTTCATCGACATTTTGTTTTTGAAGAAGGGGGAGAGGGATATGTATAAATGTATGTATATGATATTTATGTACTTTTTCTAATGATTAAGGCTGGTTTCACACTTGCGTAGGGCACAGCTGCGGAGGGCTGCATAATTCCTCCGTCGAAGCCCAGCCCACTGCCGCACCTCTTCCATTCAGCTTTGCTTACGTACTGTGTACCTATCTTTAACATGGGGTACGCAGGCCATGCGGATGTATGTGGATGCCTCCGCATGCGTCGTTTTGACGCTGCACCGACTGCAACAAAATGCAACATGTTGCGTTCGGCGAAGTGTCAAAAAGACGCAGGCGGATGCATCCGCATACATCCGCATGGCCTGCGTACCCAATGTTAAAGATAGGTACGCAGGATGCGTGCTGACGTAGGCAGAGCTGAATGGAAGAGGTGTGGTAGTGGGCGGGGCTTAATGGAGGAACTTCGCAGCTCTGCCCAATGCAAGTGTGAAAACAGCCTAATACGGTATTTAGTTAAAAAAAAATGTTTAATCCCTATTTAAATGTTCCTAGTAATTATGGTCCATATGTTAGTGTAGGGACTAGTGATGAGTGAACGTGCTTGGATAAGGTGTTATATGAGCATGCTCGGGTGCTGAGTATCTTCGGCGTGCTTGCAAAAGATGTTGGAGTCACCGCAGCTGCATGTCTCACGGCTGTTCGACAGCCGCAACATATGTAGGGATAGTTTGACCTGTTTGTTAGGCAATCACTAGCAGGGACCCCATCTTAAAGGCTGCATTACGGGAACATAATATATTTCTGAGTAAATGAGAAG
The DNA here is from genome assembly GCF_032444005.1 of Ranitomeya imitator. Classification (NCBI taxonomy): domain Eukaryota; kingdom Metazoa; phylum Chordata; class Amphibia; order Anura; family Dendrobatidae; genus Ranitomeya; species Ranitomeya imitator. Next base: position 438,277,448 of record NC_091284.1, read on the forward strand.
GAAAAGACCACAAAGTCATTAACAAGCAATAGAAAACGTTCATTCAGTATGAAGTAATGGAGCACACAGCATCTCCTGGGGAAGGCTTCAATATTGTCAGAAACCAGTTCATATCAATTATATAGACCTCATCAGAAAAATCCATGTACATAATGGGATGATGCTGTCAGAATCAGAGGCCTTGACTAATCATTACAATAGCAGCAAACGGATGTCAAATGCGGTGAAAGAATTACTGGAGCAACAGAAACTATGGTGATACATCGCAGAAGGTTTTCTGCTACTAGAAAATATGCCAATAAAAATATAAATATATATTTCTTGTTCCCACATATGAGAAATATTGCTTGAATCATCGACACTCACCTGTAGATATAAACCTACAAATTGGACAACTATGGAAAGAGCAGCACAGTCCCAGCACTCATCTGTTACCCACGCGGTGATTTTAGAAAATCGTCTAGATGCAGAGTCTCAGTTCTGAGTCCATGCGTGAATGTCTTCCCACTGTTCCATTAGTAGCAGAGCTATGCTCATGAAAAGGTCAAGATCTACTGAACAACTTTTGTGAACGAAGGGTTCTTAACTTTTCACCCAGAAAAATAACCCAAAAGTCTGGTGAGTTGAGGGACTAACAAAATAATATAGCGTGATACATGACGGCAAACAGTTTACTAGCAATTACAGTAGAGCTGTCCAGTATGACGAAAACATACAGCTGTGTCTGGGGCCAGTACTGTATCTCTGTGCATTTCACTTAAATGGTCACTTTTTTAATAATCGTTGCATAAATCAATGTTATGAGCAACTATAAAAAAAAAACCTTAGTAATATATCTCATCCTTCAATTTGAAAAACGGCAAGTATCCAACTTACTGAAAGCAAGACAGTCTGCCAACTTGCTGTCATATCAGATTATAGCTGCTTATTGAAGTCTATGGAGAGGGAAAGGAGGAGCACAGTGAGAAAACAAGGAAAGGCAACCACTTAACGGATCCTGCTGAAGATACATGTGTGCCACACAGACTTAGGAGAGCATCCCTCATGTCGCCCTCATGTTTTTGTGTACTGTGTATTTGAGAGATCATAGCAGCTGTTCTCCACCCACTAGCTCAGAGACAATTGAGAACTAGAGATAGGACCTGAGGAGGGGTAAACTGACAGACTAAGACATTGAAGGAACAAGTCATATAATGGCCAGAAACAGTGTTATTCTTTGTATAAAAACATGATACAGCTTATAGTGAAGAGCCACCTAAAACTACAGGTTCGCTCTAAATGGGGCTGATCCTTAGTTCTAGGAGAGAGTCTAGACCTCATTTATTTAGGAGATAACTGGGGGTGCGTAGGACTCAGATCTCTACTGAATAAACACTGATGGTCCAGAAACATGAAAAGTTATTTGCCTGTTTTACAAATGGAAATTAATAAAAGCATGTGTACCAGTAATTGCAATAATTGTCTTGGAGAAATACTTCGTTTTCTGGGACAATTTCGAGGGTGCCAACACTTTCGGCCATGACTATATGACAATGCTGGCTAGGTAGCTCAGCTCATTAGCTAAGACAGCCTGCTTTAATGTCTGCGTCAGCCATGACAGAGAATGTAGCTCTTTTCTAATCTACTAAAGACTCCAGTTTGAAAGGTTTCTTGCAAGCTTCAAGATAACAGTTCATAGCAATTTTTCCAAGGTTTCAAAATCTAAATAGAACAGTGCACATCATAAAACTCTGCAAAATGAGTTAGGAGCATCTTTCCTGTTCTTAACGATTGCTAATACATTGACTATGCCCAACAGTGCAACATGAAGAGCTACCAGGATGCTGACCAGTCTGCAAACATTGTCCTATGTGGAATGGTTAAAGGATCTGGGAATGTTTAGCTTGCAAAAAAGAAGGATAAGAAGAGACTAAAGGCCCCTTCACATTAAGCGACGCTGCAGCGATACCGACAACGATCCGAATCGCTGCAGCGTCGCTGTTTGGTCGCTGGAGAGCTGTCACACAGACCGCTCTCCAGCGACCAACGATGCCGGTAACCAGGGTAAACATCGGGTAACTAAGCGCAGGGCCGCGCTTAGTAACCCGATGTTTACCCTGGTTACCATGCTAAAAGTAAAAAAAAACAAACAGTACATACTTACCTACAGCCGTCTGTCCTCCAGCGCTGCGCTCTGCTTCTCTGCTCTCCTCCTGTACTGTCTGGGAGCCGGAAAGCAGAGCGGTGACGTCACCGCTCTGCTTTCCGGCTCACAGCCAGTACAGGAGGAGTGCAGAGCGCAGCGCTGGAGGACAGACAGCTGTAGGTAAGTATCTAGTGTTTGTTTTTTTTTACTTTTAGCATGGTAACCAGGGTAAACATCGGGTTACTAAGCGCGGCCCTGCGCTTAGTTACCCGATGTTTACCCTGGTTACCAGTGAAGACATCGCTGGATCGGTGTCACACGCGCCGATCCAGCGATGTCAGCAGGGAGTCCAGCGACGAAATAAAGTTCTGGACTTTATTCAGCGACCAACGATCTCCCAGCAGGGGCCTGATCGTTGGTCGCTGTCACACATAACGATTTCATTAACGATATCGTTGCTACGTCACAAATAGCAACGATATCGTTAACAATATCGTTATGTGTGAAGGTACCTTTAATAGCTGTCTACAAACATCTGAAGGGCTGTCACATTGTAGAAGGATCATCTTTATTCTCATTTGCACATGGAAACATGAGAAGCAATGGGATGAAACTGAATGGGAGGAGACACAGATTAGATATTAGAAAAACATTTTTGGTAGTGAGGGTGATCAATAAGTGGAACAGGTTGCCACGAGAGGTGGGGAGTTCTCCTTCAATGGAAGTCTTCAAAATGAGGCTGGACAGACATCTGTCCAAGATGGTTTAGTGACTTCTGCATTGAGCAGGGGGGTGCACACTATGACCCTGGTGGTCCTTGCAACTCTAACATTCTATGATTATATGACTTAACACAATTGACTCACAAAATAGCTGGCTACTTAACAAGTTCACTGGGTCTAACCTAAAAATAGGCTACCAAGCGGTCAATTTTGTGGAAATGGTAGAAAATCTGTAGGGGAACAAAAGTGCACAAGACCATTGGGCGATATCCATTTGGATGCAAAGGTAAGTAAAAGGAAGGTGCTCACGTTAGCAGGTTGTGTGCAGGCACAACTCCTATGAACACCTGAGAATATCAGCTGCTGATGCCTGTAGACTGGGGATGATCTCCTCCAGGATAGCGGACCAATTTGGATGAGAACACGATATCAGGCTGTGCTGTTGTAATGAAGAATCCTTAGGATCAAGAGGAGTTGAATGGATTTTATTTTCACACCGCGTTTCAACCCTGGACTAGTGTCTTTTTCAAGAGAAAAAAATAAATTGCAATTAGCCATGTTTCAAAATAGCACGGTAGGTCGGGCACCCATTCATTCTTTATGGGGCAGCACTTAGCAGCCCTAAAGGGAATGAATGGAACACCGGTAGTACATGCACACTGCCATTCCATTCTATCGGAGATTAAAAATTTCCTGCTCTGCTGATCGATGTGTGTCAGGGCCCACTAATCAACAATTTATCACCTATCACATGTATAGATAACAACTTGCTTTCATAGGACAACCTCTTTAAAAAGGATGTGTCAGCAGCTATTTAATCTGAGCGCAGCATGATATAAGGTCAGAGACTCTGATTCCAGTGACACCTCACTTACTAGGCTGCTTGCTGCAGTTTCAATATAATAGGTGTTTTATCAGCAGGAGATTACACCTAGAGGACTGGTTGTCGTGTGCGATGTAGTCCTCCTGCTCTGTACAAGCCCACCTAGACCACTGATTAGCCGCCATCTGCCAATGTACAGTATACACAGAAGGCTTCCAATCAGTGGTGTGGGCAGGGTTATACTAGGCTCATATCTGCAGCAGAGAAAGCAGCGATTATAACAAAACTGCACCAAGCAGACCAGTAGGGATACATTGTGCTGCTTGCAGATTATATAGCAAAAAGCTGGTGACAGATTCCATTTACAGAGTTTTTTCTGGGTGAAGTTACAACAACACTGACTGCTGAGTTCACGTGAAGTCACATCTTGTATACTGGAGGCTCAGTGTAAGAGCTAAGCTGGAAGGACAGCAGAGTAACATCCCTAAGGTCAACTAAGTACACAGAATGTGGATTGTTCACGTAAGAACTGGAAACAGCACAAAAGCATTGAGGAACCATGCGATGTATGCAGATATTCTAAAGCAGTCGGGGCTTTATACAACTTTTGTCACGGTGATCCCTAGCTTCAGCATTACTATAATGAAAATTATTTTCTGCAATAACACACAAGAAGAATGCTGTGGAAGGATGATAATGTGTCAGGAGATACTGTGACATTCACTTGGTGCAGAAATACAGCAGCATAAATGTCTTGGTTAATGATCAGTATATTTCTTCTACCAGTACATCCAAAGTCTGCATTGTATTAAAAGTACTACACAATGGATGGCAGGAGTTACCAGGGTCCTATAAAAACCACTTGCTTTCCACTAATAGCATTCTCCAGACGAGAAAAAAAGATGTATAAATGAGTCTAATAAGTTGATAAAACTTAATCATCACCTTCATCATCATAATAAGTGCCCCACTGTCCTGATTTCAGGGCTGTTCCACTATACTTCTGCATTATTCCAACATGGAAAGACCCCCTCTTTCTGTGATAGCAGGTGACTAGTGATGATCTCGAAGGGGGCTGACTGGCTGGCTCATGTCATTAATTCAGCCAGCCCACTTGTCTGTCTCGGCATTATTATTATCCTGAGCCACATTGCAAGACTCGTTAAAAGGGTTGATTGTGACTTGTAGGATCGCTACTTCCAACAGGTGGAGCTATAGAGTTCAAGTCCTCTTTCTCTCTGAAGAGGCAATTTGCATATCTGCATTATTGCATAGGCAGCATCAATAGTAAAAAACTTGGTCACACAGGGTTAATAGCGGCGGTAACGGAGTGAGTTACCCGCGGCATAACGCGGTCCGTTACCGCTGGCATTAACCCTGTGAGAGCGGTGACTGCGGGGAGTATGGAGCGGGCGCTGAGTGCAGGGGAGTAGGGAGGGACTAATCGGACTGTGGCCATCACTGATTGGTCGCGGTAGCCATGACAGGCAGCTGGCAAGACCAATCAGGAACTTGGATTCCATGACAGACAGAGGCCGCGACCAATGAATATCCGTGACAGAAGGACAGACAGAAAGACGGAAGTGACTCTTGGACAATTATATAGTAGATGATGTACAGTTTGCAGGTTCTAAAACAAAGCAGGATATATTATTCCTGATGGAGAAACATTTGAGCATAAATGCACATCTTGTCCAATGAGTAAACGGCTGGATAATTCATATGGGGCATTTCTGGACTCTAGTAGTCAGTATTTGCGTACTTATCAGTAAACCTAAGGTTCACATACATCCACTAGCAAGTACAGTAAATTGCCCAATATTACGCTTTCCCGGACCTTGGACACAAACGTCATTGATGTGGAGTATTGAAAGTGCTATTAGCCATCATACTGAACATTACCAAACATTACCTAGGGCCATGACCAAGGTTCGGGAGGACAGAAGCATTAGTTTTAATTCCTTCTATGCAAACATATTTGAATCTTTTATGCTGACCTTCCAATGAAGCCATCATCTTCATTATAGGACTGCCGTGGTTCTCTACATTAGGCACCAACATCCTACCACTGAGCACCATCATGAGAGCGCTGACCAAATTTCCTCTGCTACGTGACTACTAGTCAATGTGTCAGCCTGACCAACATTGGTAAGCCCTTACCTACGCTACAAGACAACCCTCTATTTCAACAATATAATGAAATCCAAAAACGTATTACAAAAAAACAAAACACAATTTAGGTCAGCAGTGTGGCCTCTGTTCCTCCATATTCAGTATTACAACAAACCAAAACTACCTGCTTACACTGTCTCTCCTCCTTTTCTACAATTTTTGACAGCACAGCCCCAAGACATATTCTACGAGTGTTACATAGCCAATATGTAGTGGGGATGAAACAGATGGTCTCCTTCATTTGAGAAAAGTAAAAGAGGAAAAAAAGTTGTCTTAAAGTAGTGGACAACTTCTTCTCATAACCCTCTCTTGGCCCTAATAAAATAATAAAGCCTTTACTTGCCTCCCGTGCCAGCGCTGTTCCCGCAGTGTCGGCACTCGCTCTTCCCGAGGCTCTCATGCTGGACTTCCTCTTCATGATTGATTTGTCTAAAGATGGTGACAGTGATGCCAGCGCATGTCACAACACCGCATGAGAACATTGGGGAGATCGAATGCCGACACCGCGGGAACGGTGACGGCACGGAAGGTGGGCATAGGCTTTATTTTTATTTTATGGGTAAGGCTAGGTTCACATTGCATTAGTGCAATCCGTTTAGCGGATACGCTAACGGATTGCGCTAACGCAATGTCCAAAAAGGGATTGCGTTTGGCGATCCCGCTAGCGCAGATGCCCGATCTGCGCTAGCCAAGAACGGACCGTGAACGCTGCAAGCAGCGTTCGAGGTCCGTCCGAAACTAACGGCACATCGCTGATGCATGCCGAAAAAGGCATACGTTAGCGATGCGTTAGCGATCCGTTAGCACATTGCAGTCAATGGGTGCGCTAACGGATCCGTTACATAGTGTTAATTGCGACAATTGCGCCATGTAACGGAGTCCGTTAGCGGACACCCACTAACAGCCAATATTTCGATCAAGAAGGGGTTGTCCTAGTAGTCGACAACCCCTTTAAAGAACTTGAATGATCAGATTCTTACCAGCATATCACAAAAACAATATGGAGAGCATTCAGTTCCAAGTTTTTATCCTACGTGGTTGTCGTCCAGGTTAGCCCTTGCTGTATGACCTCGGGTACCATATTGCCCTTTTGGTGTCTCAAGGGTTACTGCAGGCACTTGAGAATTGCAGTGGGACCCTCACTAATTGTACGCACATCAGTGAGAGATCTCTGAGATTCTTTGAAACCTAAATATTTGTCCTCGTAATTGTACCCCTTTTCTCGTCTTTTTATGTCTGTAGTAGGTGGGGCGTTCTCTGTGTACTTCAGAGACTTCACGATTAGGGAACAGTCAAGACAGCCATATAAATCGGAGAGAGTGGAACACAGTGCGCGGGCTGCGTGCGTGACCACTACATGTATTTCTAGGCAGCTGTCACGCTTGGATCAGGAGAGCAGCTGCCCAGTCCGTGCACTGCGTTCCGATCTTGCTCCAGTTTATAAGGCAGTCTGACTGTGTCCTTACAAGCTTCGATCTTCTGATATAATTATATATTATATGTAATTCTGACTGCTATACTGTATGTTATATTGTAGCAGCATGGATTTCATTTCATACACAAAAAGAGCACTCAACCCAGTAATGATGTGCGGATTGTGGTAATGCCTGAAGAAGATTAAAGTGAAATGTATGTCAGAATGCTTGCCTAATTAATCCCATTAAAAGGGGAAGTCCCGTGCTTACATTAATGAAGGTTATTTTCTGCAACTAACCCAGGCTTAGCAGAGCAAGCCGTTTTATTGGAATAAGCCAACACTATAGGATGCTCCACTAATGGCTGGACAGTCAAAACTCACATTTCTTCTTTTAGTAATATCATCTATCATGGGATTTTCACTCTAACAAAATGAAAAAGTATAACACATCTGATCTCCCGCACTAATATTTCTGTATACACATACATATACACACTCACATCTATCTATCATCTATCTATCTATCTATCTATCTATCGTGCCTTGCAAAAGTATTCAGCCCCCTGGAACTTTTCAACCTTTTCCCACATATCGTGCTTCAAACATACAGATGTAACTTTTTAGTGAAGAATCAACAACAAGTGGAATATGTTAGCGCTATATAAAAATAAATATTATTATTATTATATATATTTGGCTCCATAAGGTGTTCCACATATGATGGGCCCCATATAATGCTCCATATATGATGGGCCCCATAAGATGCTCCATATGAGGGGCCCCATAAGATTCTCCACATATAATGGGTTCCGTATAATGCTCCATATGATGGGCCCCATAAGATGCTCCATATGAGGGGCCCCATAAGATTCTCCACATATAATGGGTTCCATATAATGCTCCATATATAATTGGCCCCATAAAATGCTCTATATATAATTGGCTTCATAAGATGCTCCACATAAGATGGGCCCCATAAGATGCTCCATATATGAGGGGCCCCATAAGATGCTCCATATATAATGGGTCCCATAAGATGCTCCATATATAACTGTCCCCACAAGATGCTCCAAACATGACGGGCTCCATAAGATGCTCCATATATAATTGGCCCCATAAGATGCTCGATATATGATGGGACCCATAAGATACTCTATATATGAGGAGCCCCATATGATGCTCTATATATTATTGGCCCCATCAGATGCTCCATATATAATTGTCCCCATAAGATGTTCTATATATTATGGACCCATATAATGCTCCAGTATATAATGGGCCTCATAAAATGCTCCAAACAATAAAAAAATTAAATACCATATATACTCGAGTATAAGCCGAGATTTTCAGCCCACTTTTTGGGCTGAAAGTCCCCCTCTCGGCTTATACTCAAGTCATACCCAGGGGTCGGCAGGGGTGGGGGAGCGGGAGCTGTCTAATTATACTCACCTACTCCTGGCGTGGTCCCTGCTTCCCCGGCGCTGCAGCTTCTTTGCAGCTTCTTCTTTTAGTGAGCGGTCACGTGGTACCGCACATTACAGTAATGAATATGCGGCTCCACCTCCCATAGGGGTGGAGCCGCATATTCATTACTGTAATGAGCGGTAACGCTGACCGCTCACTACAGGAAGAAAATGCGGCGCCGGGGAACAGACGTGCAGCGACGGCGCCAGGAACAGGCGAGTATAATGTGGGCAGTACGCGATATTCACCTGCTCTTCGTTCCACCGTCTGCGCCGCTGTGTCTTCCGCAGTGACGCTCAGGTCAGAGGGCGCGGTGACGTGATTAGTGTGCACTGCCCTCTTCCTGAACGTCGGTGCAGAGAATGGGAAGACTCAGCAGCGGTCAGCGGTGGAACGGGGAGCAGGTGAATATAGCAAGTGCCGGAGAGGTGAGTATGTAATTTTTTTTATTTTTTTAATCGCAGTAGCAGCATATAGGGCAAATATCTGTATGGGGCATCTTATGTGGCCATGTGCAGCGTTATATGGGGGCAAATATCTGTATGGGGCATCTTATGTGGCCATGTGCAGCATGATATGGGGACAAATATCTGTATGGGGCATCTGTATGGGGCCATGTGCAGCATTATATGGGGGCAAATATCTGTATGGGGCATCTGTATGTGGCCATGCGCAGCATTATATGGGGGCAAATATCTGTATGGGGCATCTGTATGGGGCCATGTACAGCATGATATGGGGGAAAATATCTGTATGGGGCATCTTATGTGGCCATGTGCAGCATGATATGGGGGCAAATATCTGTATGGGGCCATGTGCAGCATTATATGGGGCCATGTGCAGCATGATATGGGGGCAAATATCTGTATGAAGCATCTTATGGGGCCATAATCCACATTTGTGAAGCATTATATGGGGCAAATGTCTGTATGGAGCATCTTATGGGGTCATAATCAACATTTGTGGAGCATTATACGGGGCAAATATCTGTATCGAGCATCTTATGGGGCCATGTGCAGCATTATATGGGGCAATTATCTGTATGGAGCATCTTATGGGGCCATAATCCACATTTGTGGAGCATTATATGGGGCTCCTGATTCAATATGGATATTCAAAAACACTTAACCTACTGATGTCTCAATTAATTTTACTTTTATTGGCATCTATTTTTATTTTTTTAAATTTACCAGTAGCTGCTGCATTTTCCACCCTAGGATTATACTCGAGTCATTACGTTTTCCCAGTTTTTTGTGGCAAAATTAGGGGGGGTGGGCTTATACTCGGGTCAGCTTATACTCGAGTATATACGGTACTCACCTCTCCTCACTGGCCGCTGCTCTGCTCCCTAAAACGGGAAAGGTTTATGCAGATTTCATGTCAGATTTTGATAAAAACATACATATGTGTCTTTTTATGTAGTGTATGTAAACTTCTGGTTTCAACTGTATGTGTACAAATATATTTATACACACACACACATACAATATATATATATATATATACAGTTAGGGCCAGAAATATTTGGACAGTGACACAAGTTTTGTTATTTTAGCTGTTTACAAAAACATGTTCAGAAATACAATTATATATATAATATGGGCTGAAAGTGCACACTCCCAGCTGCAATATGATAGTTTCCACATCCAAATCGGAGAAAGGGTTTAGGAATCATAGCTCTGTAATGCATAGCGTCCTCTTTTTCAAGGGACCAAAAGTAATTGGACAATGGACTCTAAGGGCTGCAATTAACTCTGAAGGCGTCTCCCTCGTTAACCTGTAATCAATGAAGTAGTTAAAAGGTCAGGGGTGGATTCCAGGTGTGTGGTTTTGCATTTGGAAGCTGTTGCTGTGAGCAGACAACATGCGGTCAAAGGAACTCTCAATTGAGGTGAAGCAAAACATCCTGAGGCTGAAAAATAAGAAAAAATCCATCAGAGAGATAGCAGACATGCTTGGAGTAGCAAAATCAACAGTTGGGTACATTCTTAGAAAAAAGAAATTGACTGGTGAGCTTGGGAACTCAAAAAGGCCTGGGCGTCCACGGATGACAACAGTGGTGGATGATCGCCGCATACTTAATTTGGTGAAGAAGAACCCGTTCACAACATCAACTGAAGTCCAGAACACTCTCAGTGAAGTAGGTGTATCTGTCTCTAAGTCAACAGTAAAGAGAAGACTCCATGACAGTAAATACAAAGGGTTCACATCTAGATGCAAACCATTCATCAATACCAAAAATAGACAGGCCAGAGTTAAATTTGCAGAAAAACACCTCAAGAAGCCAGCTCAGTTCTGGAAAAGTATTCTATGGACAGATGAGACAAAGATCAACCTGTACCAGAATGATGGGAAGAAAAAAGTTTGGAGAAGAAAGGGAACGGCACATGATCCAAGGCACACCACATCCTCTGTAAAACATGGTGGAGGCAACGTGATGGCATGGGCATGCATGGCTTTCAATGGCACTGGGTCACTTGTGTTTATTGATGACATAAGAGCAGACAAGAGTAGCCGGATGAATTCTGAAGTGTACCGGGATATACTTTCAGCCCAGATTCAGCCAAATGCTGCAAAGTTGATTGGACGGCGCTTCATAGTACAGATGGACAATGACCCCAAGCATACAGCCAAAGCTACCCAGGAGTTCATGAGTGCCAAAAAGTGGCACATTCTGCAATGGCCAAGTCAATCTCCAGATCTAAACCCAATTGAGCATGCATTTCACTTGCTCAAATCCAGACTTAAGACAGAAAGACCCACAAACAAGCAAGACCTGAAGGCTGCGGCTGTAAAGGCCTGGCAAAGCATTAAGAATGAGGAAACCCAGCGTTTGGTGATGTCCATGGGTTCCAGACTTAAGGCAGTGATTGCCTCCAAAGGATTTGCAACAAAATATTGAAAATAAAAATATTTTGTTTGGGTTATGTTTATTTGTCCAATTACTTTTGACCTCCTAAAATGTGGAGTGTTTGTAAAGAAATGTGTACAATTCCTACATTTTCTATCAGATATTTTTGTTCAACCCTTCAAATTAAACGTTACAATCTGCACTTGAATTCTGTTGTAGAGGTTTCATTTCAAATCCAATGTGGTGGCATGCAGTGCCCAACTCGCGAAAATTGTGTCACTGTCCAAATATTTCTGGTCCTAACTGTATATATATATATATATTATACACACACACATACTGTATATAGTATATATAACTGTGCTTACTGATAAGCATGCAAGCAATACATTATAAAGGAAAAACAAGGTTATACACACACAAAGTACGACAATTGATCAATTTGAGTTAAAGAATACTTTAACGCACAACGGAACCTGCAGGACATTCTGAGGAATAGTTTTGCCAATATTTTAAAGGCAGGTTAGAAAAGTGTGGAGCTTGCAGCTAAAACAGAGAGCTAACGCCACAGTAAGGTCTGCGCACACAGCCCCATCTTTACATATACATCCAGAGCCTACAGCCATTATGATTAGGAAATGCTTTGACTGTAAAATTGGTCTCTATGGTAACTAAAGACTTTACCTCACAGCTGTCAACAGCAGAGAGACGGCATATGCGTACGTGCTATAACTTTCGTGCACACTATTATATGCTAACAACTGCATCTTCAATGGAAAAGAACAGCAACACAATAGTGCTATATGTAATGCCCAACAATAATTTCAAGCATGAATTCATTTTATTGCTATATTTAATACCTATATGACAAATTATCAAATATTTGAAAAATTCTGAGTGGATCTAATGTAGAAAGCAGGTGATGTGCTATAGACAATGGGGCATCCTTAAGGTATTTTCATACTATTGACATCATTGATGGCTTATTACAAAAAAGAACCATAGGGCATGAATATCGGCCACATACCGTAGTTGCGCACCTGTTTTGTGTCCTTTTGTGCTTCTTTTTTCTAGTAAATATTGGGATTTGTGGCCCCCTCCATGGCCAAGCATCCTAATCCACCCATACTTCCCAAACATAGTTTGAATTATGAGCCATATCTTGTTTCCTTTCCCTTCCCCAGTCAGATGAGGCCTAGCTTGGCACATGGAGAGGTAGGACATTAGTGATAGGTTCCATATAAAATGAGGTCACCTTGTCGTGGTTGCATGGCTTTACACTTTTTCATCAAAACACCAAGTACCTCACTTTTTTTATACGTATAGCAATAGCAGAGTTCATGTGTTCATTAATCACAATATGCTGACGCCTTGTGTATGTATAAGATTCTTAGAATGCCAACAGTGCAGCTCGGTATGTTTCGAGTATACCTACAGCCTGTGCTCCAGGCACAACCCTACAGATGGAGGAATCAAAGTGAAGGACGAAAGCCCCTTAACTGATGCCCACCTCTACAGATGGTGGACATTTCTGATCTTGGCAATATTTATCCTCCAACTGAAGTCCAGGAATTAGCTTTGCAGAGAACAGTACTCCTTTTTTCAGAAAACCAGGTATTAAAGACTTTAGATGGTGGTCCACAACTACATTTTATTTTAATCCTCAATCTCTAACTATTTAATGTCATAATCTAATCCTCTTTTTCTAATATACTGTAGTTAAAAATGTCCCTATCATTCTCTCACTCCTTTATTTTTTTGGTTACTACTTCCTTCTCGATGACACTTGATTTGAGAATCCCAATGCATGCTGGTATACTCAAACAAGCAGTCATCAGAGTGCACAGGCTGCGGTGGTCACTGCTGCAGCCTCTGCCCCTTCCTGAAAGGTCATCAGTGTACTCCATTGCAGGGGTTAGGCTAATCCCTGCTCTATTGAGCATGCTTTGGTTGTCAATTCCAAAGGATACTCCTCAGCAGGATCCTGTCATTGTGCAGTGTTCTTCTCAATGTACTCTCTCACAGGCTATGATCACAAATGACAAACTGGCAACAGAGCAACAAAATCGGGCCGATTATGGTAATAACACATATTTCAAACTATCAGAGTGTAATTTGAGGGTCGTCTGAGTGTGATCATATTCTCTCGCATGAAAGAATCGCATCACAGGTGTGGAAAAGATGGAGGACTCAAGTTCTCCATCTTCTCTGTGAGCATAGATCAGACTGCACTCGGATGACACACACTCACAGACTTGTATGAGTGCACATGACCCGAATATTGGAGCCACTCGCAGCATGCTGCAAATGTTTTCTCATGCTGAATTGGCATAAGAAAATAATCGCAGATCTGCACTGCCCCACAGTATAACACTGGATTGAGTGCTATGTGATAAAAAAAGATATACGCCAGTGTGAGCGTACCCTTAAATAAGTATACAGATATCATAGTGAAAAATCTTCAGACTGCTCCACCAACAGGGAAACTAGTATTGCACGCCACTCATTAAAATAATAAATTTAAGTTTTCCAAAGTGTAAGTCAATCTTTGCAGCTCGGACTAATATGGAGGACAGCGATCCATCTGTGGCGGCCCCTCTGTATAATGAACAAATGCTCTAACAGGGTGTAAACGTCCTGAGTGGACAACTCTAAAAAGCACATTCTGCAGAGAGGTCTGTGCAGGACTTTGATATAAACTTGGAGACTTCACTTTTTATTCAGAATGTCTGTTTCATTTTGCAGGAAGTTGGTTCATTCTGATATATTCCTTGCATGACATTTTCCTGTACGCAAGAGAAAATAGTCATTTTCTGTCACCTACAGAAATCAGTCTATAGCACATAAGCAAATAGCACAAGTCTCGACTACATGCTACACTGAAGCGACTTGGCTTTTTGGATGCTGTGACCGATGAAAGTTCTGTTTTTACCTTCTTTTTTTGTTTTTCACTCTTACTAGTTTTTTTTCTGCCCTCCCTTGTGCCATGCCATTACATTTCTATGACCGAAAAACATGATTTAACGTTTTTGTTTATTTAATATTAAGACAACCCATGGCTAATAATGTAATATAGTTATTAAAAACGCATTGGAGACCATGTTTATGTATGCGTATTCAGACGATTGAATGCAGAAGGACCTTGATCCTACCCTTTGCTCCGTTTTTGCATTCACTTTCCTGCAGTAATCAGCAGTGAAAGGAAATGAAAAGCATATACAATAATAATAATAATGTGTGACTATATACAAGATCAGAGACAATTGGACCACTATACTAATGGACAGAAATAACATTTCTAGACACCAAACATCACCTGTGTTTGAGAGAAAATAAAAAGAATCGGCACGCACATAATCTGTTTAAGGTATAACGGCAGATAAATAGTACTATAATAATAAATTATATTGTGATAAAAAATGTTTTATTGTAATCAAAGCATATTAGTAGGTTGCACTTTTGTTAGCTATGTTTTTCTAGGAAGGATTTCTTAGTGATTTTGGATCAAGACGGCAGTTGAGGTCAAGGCTCTATGTAGGCCAAGCATATGCTTCTACACCAAACTGTCAACTACTTTTTCCTTTTAGCAGGGGCGGGGGGTGAGCGCTGATTCTTTGAAACATGCAATGCCCTTACCAGACAGCTATCACAAAGATGGAAGCACATTTTCGACAATGTCACTTAAGAAGTAATAATCCAGAATTGAAACATATTAATGCTTAATTCTAACTCGTCCTTAGTAATATGAATGACAGATCAGAAATGGAGCCCCAACATATGCAAAATAAAGAAAAGGTAATATATTCCTAAAGACCAGCAGAAAATACTATAAAACCGTAGTTTTTATGAAATGTTTCCAAAATGATAGAGTTACCACAACAAAATGGTCCAATAAAACTGGGGGTAAAAAAATTACAGAATTTCACCCAATGGAAACCACAAAAAACACAAGCAAAATCTATAGGATGAGAGGTTTTACAAATACTGAAACCGTTAAATGGCTGAAAATAATGAATTAAACTCAATCAAGGTTACTGTTTGAAAAGTATTCTTATGTTCATAACCATGCAGAATATGAAACTTTTCCTGGTTGCCTTGGAAACTACTTAATCTTACGTCCTAATCCTTTGAACAGGCCATCAAGCAGCTGAAAAATTCGAGGAGACTTAAACCTATGGATGCTCGTAGATGCTTGTCCAGGACACCAACAAAATTAGACCTGGGAAATTGGTGAAATTCTAAAAAAATAAAATAAAAATTGTATTCAATACTGCCTTGCCATCAGGCTGCAGAAACTATTGGGTACATTTTTTTTTAATTTTATAAAGTTACCACAGGCATAACAAACCTAACCCCTTCACGACATATGACGAATATTAAAGTCATAAGTCGTGCCCTTGACTTTGATGCGGGATCACTTGCTGACTTCTTTCCTGACTCATTATGGCTGATTTAATCAGCCATCTTGGGCTTTAAACAGCCGCAGGTGAACTGGTGCTCTGCCCACGGCTGTTAACATGTTAAATCTCGCTGTTTAACAAGCACCAACAGGGGCGCGCGTCATTCCCTGCTCCCATCGCGACCCTGTGACGTGATCGTTGGGCATCGATGGGTTGTCATGACAAATCAGCCAGGGGTCTGCTGATGATCCCCATGCCTGTTATTGCAAAACTCTTGTGCATGCCGACTTGTGGCCGGTGTTCATGGGAGATCGTGATTTCTGCTGAAGCACTGCTATGTAAAGCACAAGTCTTCTAAGGGGACTATTATATAAATAAAGTAAAAGGTTAAAAAAAAGTTTTAAAAAACATGAAAAAAACCCCCACAAAAGTTCAAATCCCCCCCTGTTGTCCCATTGAAAATAAAACAAACAAAAAAAATAAAAATAAACATATCTGGCGCCACTGCATTCAGAAAGGCCCTATCTATCAAAATATAAAATAATGAGCTTGGTTAACGCCGTAATGAGAAAAAAACATTGAAATCTCAAAATTATATTTGGATGTCACAACATTGCAATATAACAGGCGATCAAAGCATCGTATCTACCCCAAAATGGTATCAGTAAAAACGTCAGCTTGAGGTGCAAAAATAAGCTATTACACCGCACTATATCTTGAAAAATGAAAAATTGTTCGGAAGATGGAGACAAAATAAGTAAAAACATTTAAATACAAATTTCTGAATTTTTGCAGCACATAAATGAAAAAAAAATATAGACATGTTTGGTATCTGTGTACTCATACTGACCTGGAAAATCATATTGCCAGGTCTGTTTTACCATATAGTGAAGATGGTAAGTAAATAAAAAAATAATTATGGAATTGCACTTTATTTTTTAATTTCACCCGCTCTTGGAATTTTCTTTCCTGTTTACCAGCACACAAAATAGTAAAATCAATGGGGCCATTCAAAAAGTATAATTCGTCATACAAAAGACAAGCTTTTATACAGCTGTATTGACGGAAAAATAACAAAATTATGGATCTTGGAAGAAGGGGAAGAAAAAATGAAAAAGAAAAATGAAAATGGAATGAGAATGAAAGAGTTAAAGGGAACCGGTCACCATTAAAATGCAGTACAATCTGCAGTCATGATGTTATAGAGCAGGAGGAGCGGAGCAGATTGATATATAGATTTGTGAGAAAAGATTTATATAATGCCATGGTCCAGGGGTGGGCAATTAATTTTCCCAAGGGGCCACATGAGGAACTGGGACAATTATGGAGGGCCAAACCAATTGGCTGAATTTAATTGAGCTCAATATTTTATTGTTTTTGAAAATACGGTTTTAATTAGATGTACGGTATATACGGGTCAGAATACAGGTTACAATAATCTTTATAGTAAAATCTACTAGACTATTGATGTCATTTCTGTTATGGAGGCTTGCATCTCTGCAAGACAAATTGACGTATTGCGGTCCTAAAAGATGCGCCACATGTCAGTGTCCACAGGTGAGCTACGGGTGTCTGTGGACGCATAGTAAACATGGATTTCTTGAAATCCCATCCACTATGCTGTAACAACTGGCCGCTGTGGTTTTGACGCTGCGGATATACGCAACGTCAAACCCGCAGCAATTCCTGGCTGTATGCACATACCCTTAGAAAGCCATTCAGCTGCTACAATGACAGCCCAGCAACCGGGAAGAAATGAACTTTATTCCTACCGGCAGCATCTGACTTTCAGTTGAAGACGCGGCTTCAGTCACTGCTTAGTACGTGGTGAGCGGCAGATGGAAGCAGTACAGCCAGGTGTGTGTGTTTCGGGACATGCTTACACCCGCCACTCACCATGTACTGAGAAGTGACTGTAGCCGTTTCTCAGCCTGAGGCTGCCGGGAGGATTAAAGTTCATTTCTTCCCATAGCTGAGCTTTCAATATGGCTGCACAGCTGTGGAACACTATTATCCTGCAGATTACACCTTTATATGCAGGATAATAGCGTTTACACATTATGAATGTCAATTATATACATGTGCCTTATTTAAAGGGGTTATCCAGGCTTGGGGCTGAAGTCTGCAGTTACTCTATGTAACGGAGTATGCATCGTCAGGCAGGCAGTTGTACGACCACAAGTACGTGATTTGCATGCCTCTGACGACATTTTGGCTAGACATGTCTGGCCCTGCCCAATACACTTGCATTAATCGAGGCTGTGCCCATCTAGTGGGAATGTGGTCAGGAGTACACAAATCCCATACCTGGTCACACAACTACTTGCTCGCTCCTGGAGAATTGTGCACACAGCGCAATGTGAAGGTTCACATGTAGAATTCTGTGTCACACAGAGTGACTACAGACTTTAATTCCAACTCCGGACAACCCCTTTAACTTGTATTAAAATATATAGGGCCTCGTGCACATGGTGATCCATGCATTCTACATGTCACATGTGTATAAAGCCCTATATCTTTCCATAATCTTACCTGGGACAAGCTTTAATAAAACTGCAGGTTTATGTAGTGGGGGTGTACGGAGGCTAGAGTGCTCACTGTGACAAGTCAGGACTCAGATAGTCCATGGCAGCGTGCAGTGGTCATCTGATCTGTGTCTCTAAGAATATCTGCGCAGGTCAGATGCACACAGTAATGTTCAGGACCTTGAACAGCACCGCTCTCCGCTTCGCCTCCTCTGATGTTCTCATGTTGGCCGAACCATGGCCTCCTCAGACTCCTCACTACACGCTGAATTGCTACCGGACCGGCACACTCCAGAGAGCCGTCACTGCTGGAGCATTCGTTCTAGCCTGTCTGTGGGCCGGATGGGCACAGGCAAAGGGCCAGATGTGGCCCGCGGGCCGCAGTTTGCCCAGCCTTGCCATGGTCACACGTTCGGTATTTGATCAGTATTTTACCTCAGTATCTGTAAGCCAAAACCAGGAGTGGAACAATTAGAGGAAAAGTATAACAGAAACATATGCACCACTTCTGTATTTATCACACACTCCTGGTTTTGGCTTACAGATACTGAGGTAAAATACTGACCAAAACTGAAGATGTGAATGGCGCCTAAGGAGTGACAGTCATAGGAGTATTTTAATTAGATAATACACAATATTAATTGCTAAAAGCCTACTATGCAGGAGGGGTGGTCTAGTATGAACATGCCTTACAAACCTTAAAGTAGTTTGTGACACCTGCCTCTAAATTTATGTATGGCAGGTGAATCCTGAGCCGCATGAGGAAATTATCTCCCAGGTCATTCACAAATCTCACTATATTGGATAGTGGGGGGATACCTAGTCTTTTGTTCAATTCAGCTTGGAATGTTCCTTTAAGTCATCATATACACTATATAACATATTACATTGTCTAGAAGCGTAAAACATTATTGCAAAGTTTTAAAATTGAGACTGTAGGAAGACTATATTTCTATAAATGGCAGTAATTAATTTCCTACTTTTTATACTTATAGTCACATTTGTGAGTTGCAAAAATATGGCCAAGATGTTCATATTCATATTCTGTAAAAACCAGAGCTCTCCTCTGCTCGGTTCTACTCGCATAAATGCTGAGGATAACTGGTACACAGATGAATGGAAGGATTATATGCCTTGCTATTATAATCACTGAAGTATTAGTTCTGGGGCTTAATTTTTATGGGAACTTGGGAGAGACTTTCCTTTCAATTTTTGGAAATGGTCACTTGAGAAATAGAATTACTATTGCATCCCAGAGGCTCTTTGGAATAAATGAATTAGTAATATTGGATTTCAAAATGGAGAGCAAACAATATCAGCTGCAAATATTTTTTAATCTTTTAAACATATAAAAGAAAACCAAGCCAGATAATTTTCTATACAGGACCAAGAACTCTGACAATTTAAAGAAACCTTCCGATGAGGTTCATACTTGAAGTTGAAATACCTAAGCAGTATATTTTTTAATTACTATTCTGTTGGGAGGTCTCTGTTCAGCCTGGAAAGGAAACATTTTCTTATAGAGGCCAGAAAATAGTGGTTAGTACTTTTCACATGAATGTTGGGGCCCTGTTTCAAAGATAGATCCAGGTCCCAGTGATGCTATAGGGCATGGAATTTGAAGACCATATGACCACATGCGGTGGTCACAAAAAAAATTAAGAAAAAAAATAAATCCCACAAATATTGTACTGAGATAGCAAATCCAAAAATTGTCATAAAAATAGGCACTTTAAAGTCATACTAAATGATTCCATTAGGGTCATATAGTGCTAGTAGCAATCCCTGCGGTGCTCTAATGTTCCAGTTTTCATTATCAGACGGTGAAGCCATATGTGGTGGTCACAAGAACAGAAAGAGTTTAATTCCTACTAAATTGTCATAAAAATGATCGCTATGTGTTAACTTATTTTTATAAAAAAGCAAAACATTGTGCAATGTTTCTCAGGTAAAATGATGGACTCCATGATGGAATCCCAAAGGACCCTTATGTAGTCAATAGGGTTCACATTTCACCGCTTAGCTAAGTCATGTGATGGATTCGGCCCCTGCTTGAATTCCATTTCTCTGCATATATAAAAGGAACAGAAAAACAGAATATCTAGCACAGATGTGAACATGAAATACAAATAGTGGACATTTGAAGGTTTTTAGCTTAATTTAGTTGTTCAAACAGTATACTTTTAGCTGCCACAAACTAAAGATATAGCTTGTATTTTTAGTCTTTTATTACCATAGTTTTTTTATCCTATATTTCATAAAGTATCAATACAAAAATTCAGCATTGAAAAAAAAAAGTATAAAAACAATGCAAAATGTGACAAATGTATTGGACATCTCATCTCAACCTGTGGGCCCAAACCACATGAATTAAGAAAATACCTTTTTTCTTTTTCCTGCACAGAAAATGTGACCTTTAAATAAGTGGCTGATAGCACCACTAAGCAAGGAAAAACTTACAAGAAGTAGCCAGTAGTATCAGTAATAACTGAAAAAGCCACAATTTAACATTATCACTATAGTCCTTTCACTTTGAGACTACATGAGGTTCCTTCTAGTCAGATCAATAAGTGATGGAATACTACTGCCGTCTACTAATAAAATGTGACTGACTACTTTTTTGGTCCCCTGAAGTGTTTTTTTTTTTGGATATTATGTTATATGTTTTCTTTCACTCACTCTACACATGACTATACATAGATTGGCAAGCCATGTCTAGAACTGTAGGCAAAGAACTGTGCCCAATAAAATACTGTATTGACATTGCCCTGCCATATAAACAGTTTATGGATAAATGCAGTTGATTTAGTCCAGAATCACTCTAAATTCCATCATTTTGAAGGTTTAAACAAAGACGCAGAAGAAACAATAAGTGTTAAAAATAAAAAAATATAACTCTTGCAAATTTCAACCTGTCTGCCGGTATTTTAACTTCCTATTGTTACAGGAAACAACACATGTACATAGCCACAATGGTCAGATCTTGCTCCTATCTTTAGTAATTAAGCTCACCTCATTTCTTAAATTGTTCCATAATTTTTGGAAATAGATCCGCATTAAAAAAAAAAAAAAAAAAACAGTCTGAATTGGAGTAATTATTAGGTAACAGAAGCAGTATAATGACTTCCTAATATATGCTGTCCCTCTAGTTACCGGGCTCTAAGATTCCAATATATTTAAGATATAATGGATTTTATAAAGTTAATTAATTGGTAAAATGACTGTGAATTAATACATCATATTGGGACCAGTTTCTGGCACAGTAGTGAAGAAGTATATGCATAATTGTCTGTCTAACGGTATGTTTCCATGTTCCAGAAATGCAGCGCTTTGGATGCAGCAGATACCCGCTCCATCCAAAGCGCTGCCGGCTTTTGTAAGCGCAGTGATTCCGCCTGCATTCATTGAACACATGCGGAATCACCGCATCCTATACATAGGACGGTGCTATTTATCTTGCAGAGACGGAGTGTCTCCGCAAGATAAATAGGCATGCTGTGGTCTATAACGTGCATCTCCACTATAGCATCTTAGAACGCATAGTGGAGATGGGATTTCATAAAATCCCAGCCACTATGCTGTAACATCTGGACGCTGAAGATGTACACAGGGTCCAATCCACAGCAAATACTGAACGTGGAAACATACCCTAAAGGCACCCATTTGCAGTACAGCATAAAAGTCGCCCGTGTACTATGTATGTCACAATGAAAGAATATTGTAACATTAGGGACCACCATGGTCTACATACAGGAAAGTCCTCTACATTTCTTTAGTTCATCAATATTTACGTCTTTGGATACACAACTTATATGACCATTTGAAAAAAAAAATTGATATTAAAAAAATGCTGAATTGAAATATCGAAGAGTACAGTGTCCATATCTCATGTATGATCCTATGGACTGCAACTAGGTCTCCTTTTAACTTGAGTCTCCTTTTAACCTAACTGAAGATAATACCATTACTGAAATAGATCTCCTGAAAAAACATAGTTGAATAGGTGCATTGTATGCGGCACAGCATTTCACAGTGAATGTAATAATGACTGATCAAGGACAAAGCTCTTGGAGGGTCACTAATGCACATACTTTCTGCAGTCTGGAGGAAGACATATGACTTGAATGCTGGCATTTTACCAAAAGCCCAACATTTTCTCCACTCAAGGTTAAGATGAAAGTCAACGTTTGAAATTTGAAACCATAGCTGTTAAAGAATACACTTTATAAAAAAAAAAAATCAAAAAATATATAAAATAATTAATCCATATCGCAATATCTTTATCTATGTTGTGTATGTGCACACAAGATAGATATGTACATTTCAGAAGGTGTAAATAAAGAGAACCATTCATGTTCCCAAATTATATTAAACGGGATATGTAGGTTTAATCTGCAGATTATTTAAGTTACAGTTCTATCTGGCTGTTTTACTAAAAGCGAAGCAACCAGGAGAAAATGAACTTAATTCCTCCTGGGAGCAGCCAGCTTTCAGTCATAGAGGAGTACCGGAGCGGCTAGAGTCACCGATGGATGTAAGCATGCCCCAGCACTTTTACTGAAAGCTCACTGTGCATAGATGCGCTGCAGAGAGCTGTTAACCAAAGTGCTGGGGCATGCTTACATCCACCGGTGACTCTAGCCGCTCCGGTACTCCTCTATGACTGAAAGCTGGCTGCTCCCAGGATGAATGGAAGATGACCGGACAGAACTGTAACACTTAACCTGCTGTTAATCCTATATCTGCAGGTTGATATAATTTGGGAACATGATATGTTCCATTTAACAAGACACTGAATTAAAGAGATTAAAGAAAAAATACACTTTTAGAAATCCTAGGATTTCCTCTTATTGCATCACTGGTAAATATTATGCTAGACAGTTGTACGCTGTAAAACTTGATATGGTCCCTATAAATGGAATTGAAAAGTAAGCTTAGACTTATCCTAGTGTCAGACGTCTCCGAGATTTTCTTTAATCACTGGTACCAACCATAAAATGAGAAGTATGAATAAATACAGCTCATTTTTCCCGTGTAGTAAATGAGGTCAGCACACTGTTACGAGCCTGACAAGAATATTTTAGGAGGCAATATAGAAATGGGAGAATCATAATCCTGAAAAGAGAACTTTCCCTCGTAATAAAATGTATATTTTCTTTGAAAGAAAGCCTAAAACCATAAAGGACTGGGCCTCTCTAATTTCACCCTATATTTAACAACTCAACTGCAAATTTTACCTCTTTGTAGGAATATTGATGCCAATACTTTTCGGCTGATGTTTTGGCTAAAAAGCACTTTGAATATATTTACAAACTTTTGGAATCTTCTGAAATGTAAATTCCCAACAGGGGTAAGGAAGAACAAAGTATGGGTTGTTAGAGAAAAAAAAAGGTTGTAAGACGCTTTGAAGAAAAACACATCACACTTTGAATTATGTACAGTATTATTATTGCTATTTATTTTTAAAGCACCATTAAGTTCAGGGTGCTGAACATGTGAGTATACATAAAATAAGTTAAAATAAGGGTGAATAATACCTTTTGGGTAAATGGTGGAACTGTAAAGTTATAGGGACGTTCTAATGTACTATCTCCAGTAGCACACAGTGCACCGCCCGCCTGTTTTGCTGGGGACGAAGCCATCAGGAAGATTGACAGTTACAACTAGCTGCATGGTTGCGCTGATCTGATCTGTCCTCTCTACCAGGCTACTGCCTTTGAAACATGGATGAAGCAAAGGGGGACAGACTGGTTGGATCCAGCTTAAAATGACCACAAAAAGGCTCTAAAGTCTAGAGGCTACTAGCCTAGGTAACCGCTCTGAGGCTACATGGTGGCCGGTAATCTAGGTAATGAGCTGTACACTGTAAAATTAATATTCACTTAGTTCTTGAGAATGGAGAACATTGTTAATAGGAGGTAAATTAAAAAATTGCTTGTTTTTACTAGCACCTTGAAATTGTACCTTGAGACAACTCCTTTAATAAACAACTTTCCCAAGAGGAAAATGAGAAAGGGTTAAAAAACAAATAAAAACAAAAAATGTATGTAGTTAGTGGCAGTTAGATTGTATAGAAGAGATGATTGAAAGATGATAATAGGCAATAGGAAAATTTCTACAACACTGTGAAAGCATTAGTTAAAGCAGAGGAAGACTATTTAAAAAGAATAAATGGGAAGCAAAAATAAAGAAAACGGAAAATGTCAGTCACATAAGGGGATTTAACATAAAAAAAGGCATTCAAGAGTAAAAAATTAACAATTCTTATAAATAATTTACTTAAAAGTTACGTGCAGATTGTAATAACCACCAGAACACCCCAAGTTTAAAGAATTAAAAGGTTCTTCTAGGCTTACAATATTAATTATGGATCCTATGGATAGGTCACTAATATGATACCTATGGAGGTCCACAACTAATGGTATTAGAATGTTTAATATAATCTATGCATATTATTTATAAGAACGGCTAGTTTTATATTTTGGAATGTTTAGAGACCTTCTGGAATCCATGCTTTCACTAGTAACAGATCCTTTGATGGCAGGTAGAAGACAGGTGAGTTTAATGTTAAAGCCGATCAGTGTATTTGACCCTAAATATATGCTTCATGACAAAATGAATTTTTGAGGCTGCCCCTACAGCTACTTTCAGGAAAAGGGTGGATTTGTTCTCTCCACTTCTGTGTCTCTAGAAGATCACAAACCTCAGAGTGGTCTGCCAGCCTACTAATCACTTCAGTCAAATCAAACATGCATATAGGTTATTAAGTCTGCTGTGATAGATAGATAGATTAGATAGATAGATAGATAGATAGATAGATAGATAGATAGATAGATAGATAGATAGATAGATAGATAGATTGATAGATAGAAGTTAGTCAATTTACAGCTAACCAATATGCATGGTTGAATTAAAGCTGGGCTTCTTAAACTGTATCAGCTGGGGCTTCAACATAACATAATGCTTAGGCCTCAACTGATAGATCAAGATCATGTCTAGGTCTCACCATCTGTATTAGAAATTCACTCTCAAATTAAACATTTCTTAGGCTTCCTTTTTTGTCTCATAAATCCTATATATTCTTTCCTATCCTTATCAAATTGTCTCTTCAGAGAGAAAGAGGACTAGAACTCTAGTGCCACCTATTGGAAGTAGCAATCCTAACAATCAATATCGACCCTTTTATGAGCCTTGTCACATGACTTCGGATAAAAGCCAAACCAGAATCTCAATTTGCAGACACTGTGTTTTGGGGTACAGCCCCTCATCAGTGCAAAGTGTAGATCTGGTTTGGCTGATTGAGAGGCGTCTGACCGGGATCCAAGAATTATCGTTTCTCCTTGTGAAGAGTGACATGTTAAGTATGTCGAAGTGAGGAGACTTAAAGCCGCAATGCTCCTCTGGGAAATATGCAAATTGAAAACTTTGCACTGACGAGCGGCAGTACCCCAAAACACAGTGTCTGCAAATTGAGATTCTGGTTTGGCTTTTATCCCAAGTCATGTAACAAGGCTCGTTAAAGGGTCAACATTGACTGTTAGGATTGCTACTTCCAATAGGTGGCACTAGAGTTCTAGTCCTCTTTCTCTCTGAAGAGACAATTTGCGTATTTCCCTGAGGAGCATTGCGGCTTTAAGTCTCCTCACCTCGACATGCTTAACATGTCACTGTCCGCAAGGAGAAACGATACTTCTTGGATTCCTATCCTTAGGAAAGGTCATCAATATTGGGTTGTGGGGTACAGACAACAATCATTCCTACTGTTAAAGGGACACTGTCACCTGAATTTGGAGGGAACAATCTTCAGCCATGGAGGCGGGGTTTTTGGGTATTTGATGCACCCTTTCCATACCCGCTGGCTGCAATATTGCATGCCTGCACAAAGCAATCTTGCCTTGCACAGGCGTGTCCTATGGAGGACAGAGAATGAACTTCAATCCAATATTGCAGCCAGCATGCAGCCAGCGGGTAAGGAAAGGGTGAATCACACACCCCAAAACCCCGCCTCCATGGCTGAAGATTGTTCCCTCCAAATTCAGGTGACAGTGTCCCTTTAAGCTGTTATTAGTTACAACAGCAACCAGATGGAAACATTGAATGTAGCTCCACTGTGCAGAAAATAGGAGCTGATCTACAGTACCCAGCAGCATCTACTACACATTGAACGCTGCTGCTTACTGCATCTCTGTTCAATGCCCTGATTCTCCACACTTAGGCTATGTGAACACATCGCTGATTTTTTTGCAGAGTCGCAGCGTTTTTTTCCTGTGCGGAATTGCACCAAATCCACAAAGGGTAGCTCAAGCAATGCTAATCAATGGGAATCCAGAACTTGTGTGCAGATGTTGCGGAAAATTCCGCACTGATTCGCGTTTTATTTTCCGCAGCATGTTAATTCTTTGCGTGTCTGCACCCATTGACTTACACTGAGTCAGTCAAATCCATAGCTAAACCGCAGGTGTAAAAAGATTTGCAGATCTTCGCACCAAAAACGCTGCAGAAAGGAAGGAAGAGTTTGTGGGTGGAGAATGTGTGGGCGGAGACTATGTGAGTGGAGAATATATGCAGGTCTGTCTGAGGGTGTCTGTGTGTGTCTGTGTGTGTAGCCAGGTATCATCTGATGGGACTACTACTCCAATCCAGCTATGTCTGATGTCACATATAACAGTGACAGCATGAGCCGATGATGGCACAGTAATCCCAGCATCCGGAGACTGTGTACAATTGTAAAACATAAAAAACATAACATTCATACTCATCAAACACCTAATCCCCGACGCCCGGGTCTCCTGCAAAAAGATAAAATAATAAACCAACATATACTTACCTTTCCGCCGTAGTCCATTTACCGAGTGTCCCACGACAATCTCACGTGTAGAACAGTGACATCGGGAGATGTAACCGCTCTACCCGGCAATAGACTGATAGGAGGTGATCCTCGCGCAGTGTATCACTGCACCGCCGTGAGCGTTCACCAGAGTTCGTGCTGTCACTTGCGGAACTGCTGCATGAGAAAATTTTCATGCAGTGGTGCCGTGAGAGCACGAACTCCGATGAACTCTCAATGATACACTGCAGGGGCAATTATCTTCTGTCAGTGTATCACCAGAGGGCGGGTAGAGCAGTCACATCTCCTGATGTAACTGTTCTACACATGAGATCATTGTGGGACACTCTGTAAATGGACTACGGCAGATGGAGTATTTATGTTGGTTTATTATTTCATTTCTGTTGCAGGAGATCGAGGGAGTCGTGGATTAGGCGTTGCAGTAATTATGGTTAATTAAGATTAAAAATTAATAAAGGACTTTATTCTGCCTGTGTCTTTATTTACCAGGTAACTATCGGATTAGTAATGGACAGGTGTCTTCTAGACGCCTCTCCATTACTAACCTGTGGGCTTGATGTCTGTCATGATTCCAATGGCAGGGAATCACAAAAGGACAAGCACCAACGAGCTCTAGGGTGATGGAACCTGAGCTGACCGCGACCCTAAACCTGAACACACAAATAACAATAGCCGGGGAACGTGCCTACGTTGATCCTAGACATCTCGCACCAGCCGAAGATCTAACTTCCCCTATTAGAAGAAACACAGACCTCTCTTGCCTCCAGAGAAATACCCCACAGAAATAGCAGCCCCCCACATATAATGACGGTGAAATGAGAGGAAGGCACATACACAGTATGAAATCAGATTCAGCAAAATGAGGCCCGCTAAAACTAGATAGCAGAGGATACAAAAGTAAACTGCGCGGTCAGCAAAAACCCCTTCAAAAAACCATCCTGTAATTACTTGAACTCATGTTCCAACTCATGGAACATGAGGAGCAATTACAGCCCGCTAGAGCAACCAGCAGCAAAGAAACAATTATATGCAAGCTGGACAAGACAAAAATAAATCAAAACGTGGAACAAGAAAATCAAAAACTTAGCTTGTCCTGAAGATTACTGAAGCCAGAAGCTGAGGTAACAAAACACTCTGATAACCTTGATAGCCGGCGGGGAAATGACAAGAAAGCCCGGTTAAATAGGAAACTCCCAAATCCTAATAGAACAGGTGGACACCAGAGACAGCAGAACACAAATCACCCAGTACCATCAGTAACCACCAGAGGGAGCCCAAAAACAGAACTCACAACAGTACCCCCCCCCTTGAGGAGGGGTCACCGAACCCTCACGAGAACCACCAGGGCGACCAGGATGAGCCCTATGAAAAGCGCGGACCAAATCATCAGCATGAACATCAGAGGCAACCACCCAAGAATTATCCTCCTGACCATAACCCTTCCACTTGACCAAATATTGGAGTTTCCGTCTGGAAACACGACAATCCAAGATCCTCTCCACAACATACTCCAATTCTCCCTCCACCAGCACCGGAGCAGGAGGCTCAGGCGAAGGAACAACAGGTACCTCATACCTCCGCAACAACGACCGATGGAACACATTATGAATAGCAAACGATGCCGGGAGATCCAAACGAAATGACACAGGGTTAAGAATTTCCAAGATCCTATAAGGACCGATGAACCGAGGCTTGAACTTAGGAGAAGAGACCTTCATAGGAACAAAACGAGAAGACAACCACACCAAGTCCCCAACACGAAGTCGAGGACCCACACGGCGACGGCGATTAGCAAACTGCTGAGCCTTCTCCTGGGACAACTTCAAATTGTCCACCACATGACTCCAAATCCGATGCAACCTATCCACCACCATGTCCACTCCAGGACAATCAGAAGGCTCCACCTGACCAGAGGAAAAACGAGGATGAAACCCCGAATTACAAAAGAAAGGAGAAACCAAGGTAGCAGAACTAGCCCGATTATTAAGGGCAAACTCGGCCAGCGGCAAAAAGGTAACCCAGTCATCCTGATCAGCAGAAACAAAACACCTCAAATAAGTTTCCAAGGTCTGATTAGTTCGCTCCGTCTGGCCATTCGTCTGAGGGTGGAATGCAGACGAAAAGGACAAATCAATGCCCATCTTAGCACAGAACGTCCGCCAAAATCTAGACACAAACTGGGATCCCCTGTCAGAAACGATGTTCTCCGGAATCCCATGCAAACGAACCACGTTCTGGAAAAACAGAGGGACCAACTCAGAGGAGGAAGGCAACTTAGGCAAGGGTACAAGATGAACCATTTTAGAAAATCGGTCACACACAACCCAGATGACGGACATTTTTTGAGAGACAGGGAGATCCGAAATAAAGTCCATGGAAATGTGCGTCCAAGGCCTCTTCGGGATAGGCAAAGGTGACAACAATCCACTGGCTCGAGAACAGCAAGGCTTAGCCCGAGCACAAACCTCACAAGACTGCACAAAAGAACGCACATCCCTAGACAAGGAAGGCCACCAAAAAGACCTGGCCACCAAGTCTCTAGTACCAAATATTCCAGGATGACCTGCCAACGCAGTAGAATGGACCTCGGAGATGACTCTACTGGTCCAACTATCCGGAACAAACAGTCTCTCAGGCGGACAATGATCAGGTTTACCCGCCTGAAACTCCTGCAAAGCACGTCGCAAGTCTGGGAAGACGGCCGACAAAATCACCCCATCCCTAAGGATACCAGTGGGCTCAGAATTTCCAGGGGAGTCAGGCACAAAACTCCTAGAAAGAGCATCCGCCTTCACATTCTTTGAACCTGGCAGGTATGAAACCACAAAATTGAAACGAGAGAAAAACAGTGACCAACGAGCCTGTCTAGGATTCAGACGCCTGGCAGACTCAAGGTAAATCAGATTTTTGTGATCAGTCAAGACCACCACACGATGTCTAGCACCCTCCAGCCAATGACGCCACTCCTCAAATGCCCACTTCATGGCCAAAAGTTCCCGATTACCCACATCATAATTCCGCTCAGCGGGCGAAAATTTTCTAGAAAAGAACGCACATGGCTTCATCACCGAGCAATCGGAGCTTCTCTGTGACAAAACCGCCCCCGCTCCAATCTCGGAAGCATCAACCTCAACCTGAAAAGGAAGCGAAACATCAGGCTGACGCAACACAGGAGCAGAAGAAAACCGGCGTTTAAGTTCCTGAAAGGCCTCCACAGCCGCAGGAGACCAATCAGCAACATCAGCACCCTTCTTAGTCAAATCCGTCAAAGGCTTAACAACACTAGAAAAATTAGTTATAAAACGACGATAGAAATTAGCAAAGCCCAAGAACTTCTGCAAACTCTTAAGAGATGCAGGCTGCGTCCAGTCACAAATAGCCCGAACCTTGACGGGATCCATCTCAATAGTAGAAGGGGAAAAAATATACCCCAAGAAAGAAATCTTCTGGACTCCAAAGAGACACTTTGAGCCCTTTACAAACAAGGAATTAGCCCGCAGGACCTGAAACACCTTCCTGACCTGCTGAACATGAGACTCCCAGTCATCAGAAAAAAACAAAATATCATCCAAATACACAATCATAAATTTATCCAGATATTCACGGAAAATATCGTGCATAAAGGACTGGAAGACTGAAGGAGCATTAGAAAGTCTGAAAGGCATTACCAAATACTCAAAATGGCCCTCAGGCGTATTAAATGCGGTTTTCCACTCATCACCTTGCTTTATTCGTATAAGATTATACGCACCCCGGAGATCAATCTTAGTGAACCATTTAGCCCCCTTAATGCGAGCAAACAAATCAGTCAACAAAGGCAAAGGATACTGATATTTTACGATAATCTTATTCAAAAGACGATAATCTATACAAGGTCTCAAGGACCCATCTTTCTTGGCCACGAAAAAAAAACCTGCTCCCAAAGGGGACAAAGATGGACGGATATGTCCCTTTTCCAAGGACTCCTTAACATAATCCCGCATAGCAGTATGCTCTGGCACTGACAGATTGAACAAACGACCTTTAGGAAATTTACTACCAGGAATTAAATCTATAGCACAATCGCAATCCCTGTGAGGAGGAAGCGAACTGAGCTTAGGCTCCTCAAAAACATCCCGATAATCCGACAAAAATACAGGAACCTCAGAAGGAGTAGATGAAGCGATAGAAATCGGAGGTGCATCATCATGAACCCCCTGACATCCCCAGCTTAACACAGACATTGTTTTCCAGTCAAGGACTGGATTATGAGTTTGTAACCATGGCAGACCAAGTACTAGAACATCATGTAAATTATACAACACCAGGAAGCGAATCACCTCCTGATGAACGGGAGTCATACGCATGGTCACTTGTGTCCAGTACTGAGGTTTATTCATAGCTAAAGGTGTAGAGTCAATTCCCTTCAAAGGAATAGGGACTTCCAGAGGCTCAAGACTAAACCCACATCGCTTGGCAAATGACCAATCCATAAGACTCAGGGCAGCGCCTGAATCTACATAGGCATCGACGGAAATGGATGATAATGAGCAAATCAGAGTCACAGACAGAATGAACTTAGACTGTAACGTACTAATGGCAACAGACTTATCAACCTTTTTTGTGCGTTTAGAGCATGCTGATATAACATGAGCTGAATCACCACAATAAAAGCACAACCCATTTTTCCGCCTATAGTTTTGCCGTTCACTTCTAGACTGAACTCTATCACATTGCATTGTCTCAAGTGCCTGTTCAGAAGACACCGCCAAATGGTGCACAGGTTTGCGCTCCCGTAAACGCCGATCAATCTGAATAGCCATAGTCATAGACTCATTCAGACCCGTAGGCGCAGGGAACCCCACCATAACATCTTTAATGGCCTCAGAAAGGCCATCTCTGAACTTTGCAGCCAGGGCGCACTCATTCCACTGAGTAAGCACTGACCATTTCCGAAATTTTTGACAATATATTTCTGCTTCATCTTGCCCCTGAGAGAGAGCTAATAAAGCTTTTTCAGCCTGAATCTCTTGGTTAGGTTCCTCATAGAGCAAACCCAATGCCAGAAAAAACGCATCCACATTAAGCAACGCAGGATCCCCTGGTGCCAATGCAAATGCCCAATTTTGAGGGTCACCCCACAGGAAAGATATAATAATCTTAACCTGCTGAGCAGGGTCTCCAGAAGAGCGAGATTTCAAAGAAAGGAACAGCTTGCAATTGTTCCTAAAATTCAGAAAACTAGATCTATCTCCAGCAAAGAACTCTGGAATAGGAATTCTAGGTTCAGACATAGGAGCATGTACAACAAAATCTTGTATATTTTGAACCTTAGCAGCAAGATTATTCAAGCTGGAAGCTAAACTCTGGACGTCCATGATAAACAGCTAAGGTCAGAGCCATTCAAGGATTAAGAGGAGGAAAAAAAAAAAAAAAAAAATCAGCCAGGCTGCAATTAGGGCTAGGCAGCAACCTCAGAGGAGAAAAAAAAAAAAAACTTCCTCAGACTACTTTTCCTCCTACTTCAGCCCAAACATTTTTGGCCGGCTATACTGTCATGATTCCAATGGCAGGGAATCACAAAAGGACAAGCACCAACGGGCTCTAGGGTGATGGAACCTGAGCTGACCGCGACCCTAAACCTGAACACACAAATAACAATAGCCGGGGAACGTGCCTACGTTGATCCTAGACGTCTCGCACCAGCCGAAGATCTAACTTCCACTATTAGAAGAAACACAGACCTCTCTTGCCTCCAGAGAAATACCCCACAGAAATAGCAGCCCCCCACATATAATGACGGTGAAATGAGAGGAAGGCACATACACAGTATGAAATCAGATTCAGCAAAATGAGGCCCGCTAAAACTAGATAGCAGAGGATACAAAAGTAAACTGCGCGGTCAGCAAAAAACCCTTCAAAAAACCATCCTGTAATTACTTGAACTCATGTTCCAACTCATGGAACATGAGGAGCAATTACAGCCCGCTAGAGCAACCAGCAGCAAAGAAACAATTATATGCAAGCTGGACAAGACAAAAATAAATCAAAACGTGGAACAAGAAAATCAAAAACTTAGCTTGTCCTGAAGATTACTGAAGCCAGAAGCTGAGGTAACAAAACACTCTGATAACCTTGATAGCCGGCGGGGAAATGACAAGAAAGCCCGGTTAAATAGGAAACTCCCAAATCCTAATAGAACAGGTGGACACCAGAGACAGCAGAACACAAATCACCCAGTACCATCAGTAACCACCAGAGGGAGCCCAAAAACAGAACTCACAACAGATGTCACCGGACAATACAAAGGTGACATCAACCCCACAAATATTACCCTACTTGCCACAGCTACCAGGCAAGAGCGAGGCTAAGTGCCAGAATTGGCACATCTATAAGATGTGCCATTTCTGGGGCAGCTGAGAGCTAATGTTTTTGGCCTGGGGGGTGCCAATATATAGAGCCCCTTCCCAGGCTATTAATATCAGCCCACAGCTATCTGCCTAGCCTTTGCTGGTTCAATTTTATAGCGGGACCCATGTCAATTTTTTTCTAGGGTTCCCCTGTAAACTAGACAGTAAAGGCTAATCAAACATTTGTTAGCTGATATTAATAGCCTGGGTACCTTATGGCTATTGGCTCCTTCCCAGAATATTAATAACAGCCCTCAGCCATTGACTTTCCCTCTGCTAGTTAAGAAAATTACGCAGGAGCTCACACAATTTTTTAGATAAATTTTTTGAAAATGTAACAGATTTCGTGTGTGTGTGCGCGTGTCTCTTTTATTTAACTCTTTATTATTTTTTAATGGAAGCATCTGGCTGACACTTGTTCATTATCAAACCTCGAGCTTGGTATTATATATATATATATATATATATATATATATTCACTTATACATTTGTTTTGTGTGGGTAGACATTGTATTTGAACATGGTATGTAATGATATTATGGTCTGCAATGGAGAATGTAAAAGAAGAGGTTTGACAAGAGAATAATATATCTTTATTTAGCTTGCAAATCCGCAGAGAAAATCTGCATCAAGATTGCATAAAAACCATGCAGATTTTCAACTGCGTTTTCTGCCAAGAGATGAAGAATCCGCGCAGAATTTTACAACAGCAAATCAGCAATGTGCACACATAGCCTTCGTCCCTCTTACTCCGTAAACTGATTAGTAAGTATATGGGGAAAATGGAAGTTACCAATGACTGCAGGGAATGTCTGTAGTCTGTAACTATGGGGACACAGTTCTGGATAGAAGATCAATACACAAAATGGTAGAAGATACATTTCCTAAAAAGGTGCATGTCTCCCAAAAACTAAGCTCAATATGAGAAAGACTTGAAAAAGATGAATATATAATTATTGATTGGAAGAACAGCATTCACACGCTTTTCACTTTAGATCATAAATGGTATCCCATGTTCGATCTATGTTGTACAATCTGTGATGTACGCACGCTGTAATATGATATAATGTGAGTGGTTTCAGTAACTTCCAAAAATAAAACATGGCTTATTTATCTAAAATAACATTTTACGAATTACAAAAAAATAAGGGAGAGATCTGTTTTTAAAAAGTATTACAAGAAAGATATTCATTGCTCAGGGCTGGAATATAGAAACCTCTACAATTTCATCATTAGGTGAATTAGTTTATCAGGAGATCGGCATCTTTGATCTATTTTGATGACCCTTTGCACAGTAATGACTTGCATCAAAACAGGAATAATATTAACCTGGTGTGATCTTCAAAGTTAAACCATCAAAATATTATGATTTCTAAAATTTACCGTACATCACTGCAGTCGTTACAAATGGTGAAAAATTGATTTTTCATGTTAAAATTGAAAATGTTTATATAGTATAAATCTATAAATCCACTATTGAAAATATATGGTTTGTACTGTTTTTACAAAACTTTAATAAACAGATTTAAAAAAAAAAAAACAAACAAACTATAAATCCACTTGCATAATTAATTGTTGTACAATTTCAGCCGACAGGTAAAACGACAATTCATCCTAGTCCAATCTGAGTAGATGTGTCACTTGTCAGCACAAGACTGATTAGGACATAGGTGATGCCCGATTCATTCTGTGGAAAATAAATTACTTTTAATGACAGCTGAGAGGTGCTCTATGAGATACCGAAAGGCTACATGCCATTTGTGTTAGACTGGTAATTTCTCAGCCGCTGTTCATCAACACTGCAATCGGCAGTTTAGGCAATATATGATACCAATGACAAGCTCTTTAATTAGCAAACCTAATTTATCAATCAAGGTGTCAATAACTTGCTTTAAATCAGTGGTAAAAGTGAACTGGTTTAAAGGTAAGTATACCTTCAAAAGGGGAAAAACTATAACATAACATTTCCGGTAGATGGGGTAATGATCCAAATCAAAGTGCCCCCTGTTTAGTAGCAGAGGCCCCTAGATAACAAATATGTCCTGTACCTAAAAATGTATGCATTCCAATATTAGAGTTTTTTTTTTTGCTTTTTTTTTTAGAAAAGCATGGGTTCTATTTTTTCTAAAAGCAATGCCATAGGCTGTATTAGGTATAGCAACTACGCTCTATTCAGTCAATACTGTTAACGGCAATTTTTGCAATTGCCCATGGACAAGAGGGGTGCTGTCTCTACAGAAAAAAATAAGTCATGTTTTTCTAAAACTTTAACCCCTTTACCCCCAAGGGTGGTTTGCACGTTAATGACCAGGCCAATTTTTACAATTCTGACCACTGTCCCTTTATGAGGTTATAACTCCGAAACGCTTCAACGGATCCTGGTGATTCTGACATTGTTTTCTCGTGACATATTGTACTTCATGATAGTGGTAAAATTTCTTTGATAGTACCTGCGTTTATTTGTGAAAAAAACGGAAATTTGGCGAAAATTTTGAAAATTTCGCAATTTTCAAACTTTGAATTTTTATGCAATTAAATCACAGAGATATGTCACACAAAATACTTAATAAGTAACATTTCCCACATGTCTCCTTTACATCAGCATAATTTTGGAACCAATTTTTTTTTTTGTTAGGGAGTTATAAGGGTTAAAAGTTGACCAGCAATTTCTCATTTTTACAACACCATTTTTTTTTAGGGACCACGTCTCATTTGAAGTCATTTTGAGGGGTCTATATGATAGAAAATGCCCAAGTGTGACACCATTCTAAAAACTGCACCCCTCAAGGTGCTCAAAACCACATTCAAGAAGTTTATTAACCCTTCAGGTGTTTAATAGGAATTTTTGGAATGTTTAAATAAAAATGAACATTTAACTTTTTTACACAAAAAATTTACTTCAGCTCCAATTTGTTTTATTTTACCAAGGGTAACAGGAGAAATTGGACCCAAAAAGTTGTTGTCCAATTTGTCCTGAGTACGCTGATACCCCATATGTGGCAGTAAACCACTGTTTGGGCGCATGGGAGAGCTCGGAAGGGAAGGAGCACTATTTGACTTTTCAATGCAAAATTGACAGGAATTGAGATGGGACGCCATGTTGCGTTTGGAGAGCCACTGATGTGCCTAAACATTGAAACCCCCCACAATTGACACCATTTTGGAAAGTAGACCCCCTAAGGAACTTATCTGGATGTGTGGTGAGCACTTTGACCCACCAAGTGCTTCACAGAAGTTTATAATGCAGAACCGTAAAAATAAAAAATCATATTTTTTCACAAAAATTATATTTTTGCCCCCAATTTTTTATTTTTCCAAGGGTAAGAGAAGAAATTGGACCTCAAAAGTTGTTGTCCAATTTGTCCTGAGTACGCTGATACCCCATATGTGGCAGTAAACCACTGTTTGGGCGCATGGGAGAGCTCGGAAGGGAAGGAGCGCTATTTGACTTTTCAATGCAAAATTGACAGAAATTGAGATGGGACGCCATGTTGCGTTTGGAGAGCCACTGATGTGCCTAAACATTGAAACCCCCCACAAGTGACACCATTTTGGAAAGTAGACCCCCTAAGGAACTTATCTAGAGGTGTGGTGAGCACTTTGACCCACCAAGTGCTTCACAGAAGTTTATAATGCAGAACCGTAAAAATAAAAAATCATATTTTTTCACAAAAATTATATTTTTGCCCCCAATTTTTTATTTTTCCAAAGGTAAGAGAAGAAATTGGACCTCAAAAGTTGTTGTCCAATTTGTCCCGAGTACGCTGATACCCCATATGTGGCAGTAAACCACTGTTTGGGCGCATGGGAGAGCTCGGAAGGGAAGGAGCGCCGTTTGACTTTTCAATGCAAAATTGACAGGAATTGAGATGGGACGCCATGTTGCGTTTGGAGAGCCACTGATGTGCCTAAACATTGAAACCCCCCACAAGTGACACCATTTTGGAAAGTAGACCCCCTAAGGAACTTATCTGGATGTGTGGTGAGCACTTTGACCCACCAAGGGCTTCACAGAAGTTTATAATGCAGAGCCATAAAAATAAAACAAAATTTTTTTCCCACAAAAATTATTTTTTAGCCCCCAGTTTTGTATTTTCCCTAGGGTAACAGGAGAAATTGGACCCCAAAAGTTGTTGTCCAATTTGTCCTGAGTACGCTGATACCCCATATGTGGGGGGGAACCACCGTTTGGGCGCATGGGAGGGTTCGGAAGGGAAGGAGCGCCATTTGGAATGCAGACTTAGATGGAATGGTCTGCAGGCGTCACATTGCGTTTGCAGAGCCCCTAATGTACCTAAACAGTAGAAACCCCCCACAAGTGACACCATTTTGGAAAGTAGACCCCCTAAGGAACTCATCTTGATGTGTTGTGAGAGCTTTGAACCCCCAAGTATTTCACTACAGTTTATAACGCAGAGCCATGCAAATAAAAAATATTTTTTTTTCCACAAAAATTATATTTTAGCCCCCAGTTTTGTATTTTTCCAAGGTTAGCAGGAGAAATTGGACCCTAAATGTTGTTGTCCAATTTGTCCTGAGTACGCTGATACCCGATATGTGGGGGGGAACCACCGTTTGGGCGCATGGGAGGGCTCGGAAGGGAAGGAGCATCATTTGGAATGCAGACTTAGATGGATTGGTCTGCAGGCGTCACATTGCGTTTCCAGAGCCCCTAATGTACCTAAACAGTAGAAACCCCCCACAAGTGACCCCATATTGGAAACTAGACCCCTCAATGAACTTATCTAGATGTGTTGTGAGAACTTTGAACCCCCAAGTGTTTCACTACAGTTTATAACGCAGAGCCGTGAAAATAAAAAATCTTTTTGTTTTCCCACAAAAATTATTTTTTAGCCCCCAGTTTTGTATTTTCCCAAGGGTAACAGGAGAAATTGGTCCACAAAAGTTGTTGTCCAATTTGTCCTGAGTACGCTGATACCCCATATGTTGGGGTAAACCCCTGTTTGGGCACACAGGAGAGCTCGGAAGGGAAGGAGCACTGTTTTACTTTTTCAACGCAGAATTGGCTGGAATTGAGATCGGACGCCATGTCGTGTTTGGAGAGCCCCTGATGTGCCGAAACAGTGGAAACCCCCCAATTATAACTGAAAACCTAATCTAAACACACCCCTAACCCTAATTCCAACGGTAACCCTAACCACACCTCTAACCCTGACACACCCCTAACCCTAATCCCAACCCTATTCCCAACTGTAAATGTAATCTAAACCCTAACCCTAACTTTAGCCCCAACCCTAACTGTAGCCCCAACCCTAACCCTAACCCTAGCCCTAACCCTAGCCCTAACCCTAACCCTAGCCCTAACCCTAACCCTAACCCTAGCCCTAACCCTAGCCCTAACCCTAGCCCTAGCCCTAACCCTAGCCCTAACCCTAGCCCTAACCCTAGCCCTAGCCCTAACCCTAGCCCTAACCCTAGCCCTAATGGGAAAATGGAAATAAATACATTTTTTTTTATTTTTCCCTAACTAAGGGGGTGATGAAGGGGGGTTTGATTTACTTTTATAGTGAGTTTTTTAGCGGATTTTTATGATTGGCAGCCGTCACACACTGAAAGACCCTTTTTATTGCAAAAAATATTTTTTGCAATACCACATTTTGAGAGCTATAATTTTTCCATATTTTGGTCCACAGAGTCATGTGAGGTCTTGTTTTTTGCGGGACGAGTTGACGTTTTTATTGAAAACATTTTTGGGCATGTGACATTTTTTTATCGCTTTTTATTCCGATTTTTGTGAGGAAGAATGACCAAAAGCCAGCTATTCATGAATTTCTATTGGGGGAGGCGTTTATACCGTTCCGCGTTTGGTAAAATTGATAAATCAGTTTTATTCTTCGGGTCAGTACGATTACAGCGATACCTCATTTATATCATTTTTTTATGGTTTGGTGCTTTTATACGATAAAAACTATTTTACAGAAAAAATAATTATTTTTGCATCGCTTTATTCTCAGGACTATAACTTTTTTATTTTTTTGCTGATGATGCTGTATGGCGGCTCTTTTTTTGCGGGACAATATGACGCTTTCAGCGGTACCATGGTTATTTATATCTGTCCTTTTGATCGCGTGTTATTCCACTTTTTGTTCGGCGGTATGATAATAAAGCGTTGTTTTTTGCCTCGTTTTTTTTTTTTTTTCTTACGGTGTTTACTGAAGGGGTTAACTAGTGGGACAGTTTTATAGGTCGGGTCGTTACGGACGCGGCGATACTAAATATGTGTACTTTTATTGTTTTTTTTTTTTTATTTAGATGAAGAAATGTATTTATGGGAATAATATTTTTTTTTTTTTTTCATTATTTTGGAATTTTTTTTTTTTATTTTTTTTACACATTTGGAACATTTTTTTTTTACTTTTTTACTTTGTCCCAGGGGGGGACATCACAGATCAGTGATCTGACAGTTTGCACAGCACTCTGTCAGATCACTGATCTGACATGCAGCGCTGCAGCCTTCACAGTGCCTGCTCTGAGCAGGCTCTGTGAAGCCACCTCCCTCCCTGCAGGACCCGGATCCGCGGCCATCTTGGATCCGGGGCTCGAGCAGGGAGGGAGGTGAGGAGACCCTCGCAGCAACGCGATCACATCGCGTTGCTGCGGGGGGCTCAGGGAAGCCCGCAGGGAGCCCCCTCCCTGCGCGGTGCTTCCCTGCACCGCCGGCACATCGCGATCATCTTTGATCGCGGTGTGCCAGGGGTTAATGTGCCGGGGGCGGTCCGTGACCGCTCCTGGCACATAGTGCCGGATGTCAGCTGCGATAAGCAGCTGACACCCGGCCGCGATCGGCCGCGCTCCCCCCGTGAGCGCGGCCGATCGGCTATGACGTACTATCCCGTCCAGGGTCAGATAAGCCCAGGGCACCTCGACGGGATAGTACGTCTAAGGTCACAGAGGGGTTAATATTGGAAATCTTTTAATAAGAGGAATTGACTCAGCTGCAGGTAAAGGAAATTAGTAAATCGATTCAATGCAAATCAAATTCATATCAGATTTTTAGGACCATGCTGAACCCGACAAATTTGAACAATCTGCAATGGGCCACAATTTTACGAATTTCTGAAGACTGCATTAGCCAGAGAAGACTCGTATGACTTCACGAGCGGCTATGCTTCATCATAATACCTTGTAGCCGTCACATGACATGGTAAAATACAGCCAATCAGAAGGAACTATCATAGCCTAGTTAAACGCAGAGGCAGGGAATGCAGCAGCGGGTTTGTGTTGAATCTAGATCATCAGAGGATGGCACCGCTTACAAGTTATCAAAAGAGATAGGAAGGGAAAGCCATGAAACATTGAATGAGCATAGCAGATAGTGTGTGACAGCACGATATGAAGACTAGTTACCATCTGTTTAACATAGCCATATATTTTCAGGTTCTTTAAAATGTGTCACTCTTTGCTTCATTGTAGCCATTTGATAAATTCCAAAAAGTTCATTTTTTCTCATTAATGTTCAATCTGCACCCCACCTTCACTGAAAAAAAAAACAGAAATGTAATTTTTCCAAATTAAAAAAGAAAAACTGAAATATCACATGGTCATAAGTATTCAGACCCTTTGCTCACTATTGAGTAGAAGCACCCTTTTGAGCTAGTACAGCCATGAGTTTTCTTGGGAATGATGCAACAAGTTTTTCACACCTGGATTTGGGGATCCTCTGCCATTCTTCCTTGCAGATCCTCTCCAGTTCCATCAGGTTGGATGGTGAACGTTGGTGGACAGCCATTTTCAGGTCTCTCCAGAGATGCTCATTTGGGTTTAGGTCAGGGCTTTGGCTGGGCCTGTCAAGAATGGTCAAAGCCACTTCTTTGTTATTTTAGCTGTGTGCTTAGGGTCATTGTCTTGTTGGAAGATGAACCTTCAGCCAAGTCTGAAGTCCAGAGCACTCTGGAAGAGGTTTTCATCCAGGATATCTCTGTACTTGGCCGCATTCATGTTTCCTTCATTGCAAACCAGTCGTCCTGTCCCTGCAACTGAAAAACACCTCCATAGCATGATACTGCCACCACCATGTTTCACTGTTGGGAATGTATTGGGCAGGTGATGAGCGGTGCCTGGTTTTCTCCACACATACCGCCTCACCAAAAAGGTCTATCTTCATCTCATCAGACCAGGTAATCTTATTTCTCATGGTCTGAGAGACCTTCATGTGTTTTTTAGGAAACTCTATGCAGGCTTTCATATGTCTTCCACTGAGGAGAGGCTTCCATCTGGCCACTCTGCCATAAAGGCCTGACTGGTGGAGGGATGCAGTGATAGTTTACTTTTTGGAACTTTCTCCCATCTCCCTACTGCATCTCTGAAACTCAGCCACGGTGATCTTGGGCTTCTTCTTTACCTCTCTCACCAAGGTTCTTTTCCCACGATTTCCTAGACCTGGCCGTCCAGCCAAACTAAGCAGACTTCTGGTGGAATCAAACTTCTTCCATTTAAGGATTATGGAGGCCACTGTGCTCTTAGGAACCTTGAGTACTGCAGAAATTCTGTTGTAACCTTGGCCAGATCTATGCGTTGACACAATTCTGTCTGAGCTCCTTGGCCAGTTCCTTTGACTTCATGATTCTCATTTGGTCTGACATGCACTGGGAGCTGTGAGGTCTTATATA
The DNA here is from genome assembly GCF_032444005.1 of Ranitomeya imitator. Classification (NCBI taxonomy): domain Eukaryota; kingdom Metazoa; phylum Chordata; class Amphibia; order Anura; family Dendrobatidae; genus Ranitomeya; species Ranitomeya imitator. The sequence continues at coordinate 438,319,814 of NC_091284.1, forward strand.
GACAGGTGTGTGCCTTTCCAAATCAAGTCCTTTAAGTTTAATTAAACACCGCTGGACTCCAATGAAAGAGTTGAACCATCTCAAGGAGGATCACAAGGAAATGGACAGAATGTGACTTAAATACGAGTGTCTGAGCAAAGGGTCTGAATACTTATGACCATGTGATATTTCAGTTTTCTTTTTTATTACATTTGCAAAAATTTCTGCATTTGTCTTTTTTCAGTCAAGATGGAGTGCAGAGTGTACATTAATGAGAACACAAATGAACTTTTTTTGAATTTACCAAATGACTGCAATGAAACAAAGAGAAAAATTTAAAGGGGTTTGAATACTTTCTGTACCCACTGTATATTTTCAGGACAATGCGAGTACCGTATTTTTCAGACTATAAGACGCACCGGACCATAAGACGCACCCCAAATTTGGGGTGAAAATTGCAGAAAAAAAGATTTTTTATAACATGGGGGTCCGTCTTATTGTCCGAATTTACAGTATCTTATGGCGGTGGCAGAGCAGGGTCACAGGAGGCAAGGTGGGGTGATGCTGGGATGAGGAGGTGCTGGGATGAGAAGGTGCTGGGATGAGAAGGTGCTGGGATGAGAAGGTGCTGGGATGAGGAGGTGCTGGGATGAGGAGGTGCTGGGATCAGGAGGTGCTGGGATCAGGAGGTGCTGGGATCAGGAGTTGCTGGGATCAGGAGTTGCTGGGATGAGAAGGTGCTGGGATCAGGAGGTGCTGGGATCAGGAGGTGCTGGGATCAGGAGGTGCAGTGAGAGGTATGGCGTGAGAGGGGTCCCTGGCGTACCATGCAGGCTTACCTAGGTGGCAGAGGTGCGGTGGCAGAGGTCCGGTGGCAGAGGTGCGGTGGCGGGGGTGTGGCAGCAGAGGAGGCGCAGGAAGCGGGGTCCCTTTCCCCGGTATGGTGATGCAGCAGGCCCGGTATGCAGCAGAGCCGGATGAATCCTCTTGTTATCGGTGGGCGCGGCCATCTTCCTGAGGCCGCGCGTGTGCAGATGAAGCGCTCTGCTCCCGGGGCTTCAGGAAAATGGCCGCGGGAGGCCGCGCGTGCGCAGATGGAGATCGCGGCGGCCATTTTCCTGAAGCCCCGGGAAGCAGAGCGCTCCATCTGCGCACGCGCGGCCTCCGGAAAATGGCCGCCACCACCGATAACAAGAGGATTCACCCGGCTCTGCTGCATACCGGGCCTGCTGCATCACCATACCGGGGAAAGGGACCCCGCTTACTGCGCCTCCTCTGCCGCCACACCCCCGCAACCGCACCTCTGCCACCGGACCTCTGCCACCGCACCTCTGCCACCTAGGTAAGCCTGCATTGCGACTATTAGACGCACCCCCCATTTTCCCCCCTTTTTTTGGGGGGAAAAAGTGCGTCTTTTAGTCCGAAAAATACGGTACTTGCTATTCACCGTAAATCAAATAGTTGCAAATCACATGTAAAAAAAAAAAAAAAAATTCAGCAAAGCTGGCTTATTTGAGTTTAGTCTTTATTTGAATTGCTCATCTCTACTAAGTAACATAAGAAAGCTTTTATTTATATACGGGATATCTAAAAAAAAAACCAGTACAATTAAATTCCACTTTATGGCATTTATGACCTGAACACATGTATGCACTGAATATCCCCAGCTCTCCCTGGATCCTGAATGTCTTTGTATATTGCAATGATTTTCTGTATGTCAGCAAGCAGCCTGAATTGGTAATTTCATGTCATTCAACTCCTTTGCTAGAATTCATCATCAGTTACATGGTTCTCAGTACTCACTGTTGTATCTCCGGGGGGGTCTCCATAGATGTTTATCACAGGAGAGGTGTTTAGTATAGAGATGTAATCAGGACGGCATCTTTGATCATCAAAGTTGGGGATCGACCGAAACACGAAACCCAATGCAAAGTCAATGTTTGTTTTTTTTTCTCTCTCTCTCTTTCACCATTTCCCATGGTGGCCTACAATTCACCCATTCCCTGAGACCCACAAACAGACCTGGTGGTGGAGTCGGCATGCTACCCTCCCCACCTTCCAGGTCATCCTCCCCAGCTCCATCACTCTCATTCCCTTCTTTTGAGGTCCACACCATCAGGCTCTTCTGTCCCCTCTCCCTCAGAGTAGCGATCATATACAGGCCTCCAGGTCACCCACCCACTTCCTGGACCATTTCTCTGCCTGGCTGCCGCACTTCATGTCCTCAGAACTCCCAAGCCTTGTCCTGGGAGACTTCAACATCCCCATTAACAGCCCCACTTCCACATCTGCATCCCAGCTTCTATCACTAACTACTTCTCTCGGCCTCTCACAGCTCTCAACCTCTGAAACACACAAAGATGGTAACACCCTTGATCTGGTCTTTGTCCTGCTGTGTTCAATCTCCTACCTAAATAACTCACTGCTTCCCCTCTCTGACCACAACATTCTCTCCTTCACACTCACAAATCCTCTCTCACCCCAGCACCCTCCTACCTACCATTCAGTCAGAAATCTACATCCCATTAACCCTCATACACTTTCAGACTCCTTACACTCATCATTGTCCCCAATCTCTTCTTTTTCATGTCCTGATCTGGCTGTACATCACTACGAAGACACTCTTAGAAGCACCCTTGACCAAGTAGCTCCCCTCACCCTCAGAACCTCCAAACACAGAGTGAAACAGCCCTGGCTCACATCGCAAACCCGATTTCTCCAGCGATGTTCTAGGAGTGCTGAACACTTATGGAGGAAAACCCGCACACCAAAAGACTTCATACACTTCAAATTTATGTGAAAATCCTATAACTCTGCCCTTCACCTCGCCAAACAGACCTACTACACCACCCTGATCTCCTCACTATCCAACAACCCCAAGAAACTTTTTGACACCTTTCACTCTCTTCTGAGACCCTATCACAGACATGTGTGCTGATGACCTGGCCTCCCACTTTATAGAGAAAATAGACAATATCCGTCAGGAAATACGCTCCCAATCACCAAGTTCAGTGACTCCCATCCCTCCCTTCATCGCCCCTGGCTCACTCTCCACATTCCATCCCATCAAAAGAGAAGAAGTCTCCAGGCTCCTCTCTTCTTCTTGTCCGACTACATGCACTACCGACCCCATTCACTCTCATCTCCTCCAGTCTCTCTCTCCAGTCGTCACTACTCACCTAACTACAATCTTTAATATCTCAACCCGCCCTCGACCCATCCTGCCCAAATAACTACAGACCGGTCTCCAATCTCCCCTTCATCTCTAAACTCCTGGAGCGCCTAGTCTACTTCCACCTTACCCGTTACCTCTCCACTCATTCCCTCCTAGACCCTTTACAGTTCGGCTGCCGCCCCGTACACTCGACAGAAACTGCACTCATCAAAGTGACCAACGACCTTCTGACAGCAAAATGTAACAGTGACCACTCTCTGCTCATTCTTCTCGACCTCTCTGCAGCTTTCGACACTGTTGACCTCCCTCTCCTACTTTCTAGGCTCCAGTCACTGGGCATTAAGGACACTGCTCTCTCCTGGTTCTCCTCCTATCTTTCTGACCGTTCCTTCAGTGTTCTGTTTTCTGGCTCCACTTCATCTCCTCTTCCTCTCGCTGTCGGGGTACCTCAGGGCTCAGTCCTTGGCCCCTTTCTCTTCTCCCTCTACACGGCCCCAATTTGACAGACCATCAGCAGATTTGGCTCTCAGTACCATCTTTATGCTGTTGAAACACACCTATACACTTCATCCCCTGACCTTACTCCCACTGTACTACAGAACGCCAGTGACTGTCTATCTGCAGTCTCTGACACCATGTCCGCTCTCTATCTGAAACTCAACCTCTCCAAAACTGAACTTCTTCTGCTCCCGCCATCTACTAACCTCCCTAAATCTGACATTTCCCCCTCCGTGGGTGGCACCATGATAACACCCCGGCAGCAGACACGCAGTCTGGGTGTTACGTTTGACTCCGATCTCTCCTTCACCTCCCATATACAATCTCTTGCCAGCTTGTGCCACTTACACCTAAACAACATCTCTAGAATCCGCCCTTTCCTCACTACAGAAACAACAAAAAACCCTCACTGTCGCCCTAATCCACTCCCGCCTGGACCACTGCAATCCTCTATTAATTGGCCTCCCCCTCACTCGACTTTCCCCTCTCCAGTCCATCCTTAATGCAGCAGCCAGGGCCGTCCATCTGGCTAATCGGTATTCAGACATCTCCGCTCTTCGCCAATCATTACACTGGCTGCCCATTCATTACAGGATACAATTCAAAGTACTTGTTCTCACCCACAAAGCTCTGCACAGTGCGGCCCCTTTACATCTACTCCCTCATTTCTGTCTATCGGCCTAACCGACCACTGCGCTCTGCAAATGACTTTCGATTAACCTCTGCACTAATCCGTACCTCCCACTCCCGACTCCAAGACTTCTCCCGTGCTGCACCAATCCTCTGGAATGCTCTACCCCAAGATATTAGGACCATCCAAAATTTGCATAGTTTTAGGCACTCGCTCAAAACACATTTGTTCAGAGCGGTCTATTACGTTCACTAATCAGTTATTTTATGTTTGTGTGTGTAGCCCATTCACTATCTCCATCTATCCCCCACCCCCTGAAGATGGCTGGACCATCATTGTAAATACATCATTGTAAATACACACCTGTACTTTGTATCTCCCCACCTCATTGTAGATTGTAAGCTCTCACGAGCAGGGGCGGCTTATTGTGCTTTAATTATTGTATTGTTAACATTGTTACTTATGACTTTTGTGTTTGATACTGTAAAACTGTAAAGCGCTGCGGAATATGTTGGCGCTATATAAATAAATATTATTATTATTTATTGCCACAAATCACTGGCCTGTTCCAGTTTTTTTTTTAACAAAATAAAGACTTGCATTTGATGTTTTAGAGTTAATTCCAGCATTAATTTTCTACTTATCTATATGAAAACAAACATCAAGGTAGAGCAACTGAAGTGTGAAAATCCAGATAAAATTGCTATTTTCGGTCAAGACTTTAATTAACTGTCCTGCTTTAATGGGTTGTTTTCCATCAACAAAAAGGAAGATTGAGGAGGATGATAGCAGAAGCAATGAAAAAATACTAAAGGAAATAGATTGTTAAACGGTTCTGCTCAGGCAGAGGAATAACATTTTTGCCCTCACAAGGGGAAACCAAATCTGTAAAAAGTCAATATCATTTTCATTCTTTTCAATAAAATACAAAATGAAGAGAAAAACCAATACAGAAAACGAATTATTGCGTAGGCATAAAAGACAATCATATGAGAAGTGAATGCTAAATGTTGAAAAAAAAAAGTGCAAATTCTTCTGCTCAGGGTTCACATATTGTAAGAAATATGTTCCCATTTATAAATATGTTACTATTCCGTCTGACAATCAAAGTCAACTTTTGTTTACTGCAGCTGTTATTACAATATTGCTTTTCTTTCAATCAAACACCAAATTCAAGTTGATTGACACTTCGTAAATGAATGTCCAATTAGATATTTTATAACAAGAAAACGTATATAGTACCTCCTACTGTTTGAAGTACTCTCCTTTTACCAGCTACGTCAGTAAGGCTTTGTTCACACGTCTATTTATGCTTTCCGTCTATCTATTCCGCTGAGAACGGTGCCTTCCCTTTTCAAACGGAAACAGACATTTATATGGAGTCCGCCTGGTTTCCGTTTGCTGTTTAATTTTCAGAACAGGAAAAAAAAGTCCCAAATGCAGAACTTTGTATCCTGTTCTGAAAATAAACAACAAAGAGCAACCAAATGAGTGTATGGATGATTTTTTTGTTCTAATTTTCATCCATGTGTCTGGTTTTTTTATGTCTGTGCGCGATCAGTTTTCATCTACACTAAGAAATGTGCATATATTTTGGGCCAAAATAATTTTTGCAGTTGGGTTTCATTGAAACATTTGAATCGTTTGGCTGTCAAAGCCTTTTTGTTTCCTGGCACATTCAGCTTTAATGCTATATGTGGTGAGAAATCAGCTGAGAGGGGTTCAGAAAAAAAGACAAATAAATTACAAACTCTCCCGACAGACACTGAGAGCAAGCTTGCTGACGATAATTCATTCCGCAGCCAGCTGAAGACAGTGCAACACAGAAGCTACAGAAGGCAAACGGTGCAGCATTTTTAGAGAACCCAATTACAAAAATTAGTTTTAGCCCCAGATAAATGCAGTTCAGTAAAAGAAAAAAGAAAATTGTCCCCCAAAGAGGGACAACCCTTTTAAAGGGAATCTGTCACCCCTGGGACGTATATGACCTATAGGTAATAGGACTAGTGTAACATTTCTAACTGTATGCCTCATATTAACCCCTTCATGACCCAGCCTATTTTGACCTTAAAGACCTTGCCGTTTTTTGCAATTCTGACCAGTGTCCCTTTATGAGGTAATAACTCAGGAACGCTTCAACGGATCCTAGCGGTTCTGAGATTGTTTTTTCGTGACATATTGGGCTTCATGTTAGTGGTAAATTTAGGTCAATAAATTCTGCGTTTATTTGTGATAAAAACGGAAATTTGGCGAAAATTTTGAAAATTTCGCAATTTTCACATTTTGAATTTTTATTCTGTTAAACCAGAGAGATATGTGACACAAAATAGTTAATAAATAACATTTCCCACATGTATACTTTACATCAGCACAATTTTGGAAACAAAATTTTTTTTTGTTAGGAAGTTATAAGGGTTAAAATTTGACCAGCGATTTGTCATTTTTACAACGAAATTTACAAAACCATTTTTTTTAGGGACCACCTCACATTTGAAGTCAGTTTGAGGGGTCTATATGGCTGAAAATACCCCAAAGTGACACCATTCTAAAAACTGCACCCCTCAAGGTACTCAAAACCACATTCAAGAAGTTTATTAACCCTTCAGGTGCTTCACAGCAGCAGAAGCAACATGGAAGGAAAAAATGAACATTTAACTTTTTAGTCACAAAAATTATCTTTTAGCAACAATTTTTTTATTTTCCCAATGGTAAAAGGAGAAACTGAACCATGAAAGTTGTTGTCCAATTTGTCCTGAGTACGCTGATACCTCATATGTGGGGGTAAACCACTGTTTGGGCGCACGGCAGGGCTTGGAAGGAAAGGAGCGCCATTTGACTTTTTGAATGAAAAATTGGCTGCACTCTTTAGCGGACACCATGTCACGTTTGGAGAGCCCCCGTGTGCCTAAAAATTGGAGCTCCCCCACAAGTGACCCCATTTTGGAAACTAGACGCCCCAAGGAACTTATCTAGATGCATAGTGAGCACTTTGAACCCCCAGGTGCTTCACAAATTAATCCGTAAAAATGAAAAAGTACTTTTTTTTCACAAAAAAATTCTTTTAGCCTCAATTTTTTCATTTTCACATGGGCAACAGGATAAAATGGATCCTAAAATGTGTTGGGCAATTTCTCCTGAGTACACCAATACCTCACATGTGGGGGTAAACCACTGTTTGGGCACATGGTAAGGCTCGGAAGGGAAGGAGCGCCATTTGACTTTTTGAATGAAAAATTATTTCCATCGTTAGCGGACACCATGTCGCGTTTGGAGAGCCCATGTGTGCCTAAACATTGGAGCTCCCCCACAAGTGACCCCATTTTGGAAACTAGACCCCCCAAGGAACTTATTTAGATGCCTAGTGAGCACTTTAAACCCTCAGGTGCTTCACAAATTGATCTGTAAAAATGAAAAAGTACTTTTTTTTCACAAAAAAATTCTTTTCGCCTCAATTTTTTCATTTTCACATGGGCAGTAGGGTAAAATGGATCATAAAATTTGTTGGGCAATTTCTCCCGAGTACGTCGATACCTCATATGTGGGGGTAAACCACTGTTTGGGCACTCGGCAGGGCTCGGAAGGGAAGGCGCGCCATTTGACTTTTTGAATGGAAAATTAGCTCCAATTGTTAGCGGACACCATGTCGCGTTTGGAGAGCCCATGTGTGCCTAAACATTGGAGCTCCCCCACAAGTGACCCCATTTTGGAAACTAGACCCCCCAAGGAACTTATCTAGATGCATATTGAGCACTTTAAACCCCCAGGTGCTTCACAGAAGTTTATAACGCAGAGCCATGAAAATAAAAAATAATTTTTCTTTCCTCAAAAATGATTTTTTAGCCTGGAATTTCCTATTTTGCCAAGGATAATAGGAGAAATTGGACCCCAAATATTGTTGTCCTGTTTGTCCTGAGTACGCAGATACCCAATATGTGGGGGTAAACCACTGTTTGGGCGCACGGCAGGGCTCGGAAGGGATGGCACGCCATTTGGCTTTTTAAATGGAAAATTAGCTCCAATCATTAGCGGACACCATGTCACGTTTGGAGAGCCCCTGTGTGCCTAAACATTGGAGATCCCCCAGAAATGACCCCATTTTGGAAACTAGACCCCCAAAGGAACTAATCTAGATGTGTGGTGAGGACTTTGAACCCCCAAGTGCTTCACAGAAGTTTATAACGCAGAGCCATGAAAAAAAAAAAAAATATTTTCTCAAAAATGATCTTTTAGCCTGCAATTTTTTATTTTCCCAAGGGTAACAGGAGAAATTTGACCCCAAAAGTTGTTGTCCAGTTTCTCCTGAGTACGATGATACCCCATATGTGGGGGTAAATCACTGTTTGGGCACATGCCGGGGCTCGGAAGTGAAGTAGTGACGTTTTGAAATGCAGACTTTGATGGAATGCTCTGTGGGCGTCACGTTGCGTTTGCAGAGCCCCTGATGTGGCTTAACAGTAGAAATCCCCCACAAGTGACCCCATTTTGGAAACTAGACCCCCAAAGGAACTTATCTAGATGTGTGGTGAGCACTTTGAACCCCCAAGTGCTTCATAGAAGTTTATAATGCAGAGCCGTGAAAATAATAAATACGTTTTCTTTCCTCAAAAATAATTATTTAGCCCAGAATTTTTTGTTTTCCCAAGGGTTACAGGAGAAATTGGACCCCAAAAGTTGTTGTCCAGTTTCTCCTGAGTACGCTGATACCCCATGAGTGGGGGTAAACCACTGTTTGGGCACACGTCGGGGCTCAGAAGGGAAGTAGTGACTTTTGAAATGCAGACTTTGATGGAATGGTCTGCGGGTGTCACGTTGCGTTTGCAGAGCCCCTGGTGTGCCTAAACAGTAGAAACCCCCACAAGTGACCCCATTTTAGAAATTAGACCCCCCAAGGAACTTATCTAGATATGTGGTCAGCACTTTGAACCCCCAAGTGCTTCACAGACGTTTACAACGCAGAGCCGTGAAAATAAAAAATCATTTTTCTTTCCTCAAAAATTATGTTTTAGCAAGCATTTTTTTTTTATTCACAAGGGTAACAGGAGAAATTGGACCCCAGTAATTGTTGCGCAGTTTGTCCTGAGTATGCTGGTACCCCATATGTGGGGGTAAACCACTGTTTGGGCACACGTCAGGGCTCGGAAGTGAGGGAGCACCATTTGACTTTTTGAATACGAGATTGGCTGGAATCAATGGTGGCGCCATGTTGCGTTTGGAGACCCCTGATGTGCCTAAACAGTGGTAACCCCTCAATTCTACCTCCAACACTAACCCCAACACACCCCTAACCCTAATCCCAACTGTAGCCATAACCCTAAACACAACCCTAACCGCAACACACCCCTAACCACAACCCTAACCCCAACACACCCCTAACCATAACCACAACCCTAATTCCAACCCTAACCCTAAGGCTATGTGCCCACGTTGCGGATTCGTGTGAGATATTTTCGCACCATTTTTGAAAAATCCGCGGGTAAAAGGCACTGCGTTTTACCTGCGGATTTTCCGCGGATTTCCAGTGTTTTTTGTGCGGATTTCACCTGCGGATTCCTATTGAGGAACAGGTGTAAAACGCTGCGGAATCCGCACAAAGAATTGACATGCTGCGGAAAATACAACGCAGCGTTTCCGCGCGGTATTTTCCGCACCATGGGCACAGCGGATTTGGTTTTTCATATGTTTACATGGTACTGTAAACCTGATGGAACTCTGCTGCGGATCCGCAGCCAAATCCGCACCGTGTGCACATAGCCTAATTCTAAAGGTATGTGCACACGCTGCGGATCCGCAGCAGTTTCCCATGAGTTTACAGTTCAATGTAAACCTACGGGAAACAAAAATCGCTGTGCCCATGCTGCGGAAAAACTGCACGGAAACGCAGCGGTTTACATTCCGCAGCATGTCACTTCTTTGTGCGGATTCCGCAGCGGTTTTACAACTGCTCAAATAGAAAATCGCAGTTGTAAAACCGCAGTGAAATGCGCAGAAAAACCGCGGTAAATCCGCCATAAATCCGCAGCGGTTTAGCACTGCGGATTTATCAAATCCGCAGCGGAAAAATCCGCAGAGGACCAGAATACGTGTGCACATACCGAAACCCTAACCCTAGCCCTAACCCTAACCCTACCCCTAGCCCTAACCCTACCCCTACCCCTAGCCCTAGCCCTAACCCTACCCCTAACCCTAACCCTATTCTAACATTAGTGGAAAAAAAAAAATGTCTTTATTTTTTTATTGTCCCTACCTATGGGGGTGACAAAGGTGGGGGTCATTTATTATTTTTTTTATTTTGATCACTGAGATAGATTATATCTCAGTGATCAAAATGCACTTTGGAACGAATCTGCCGGCCGGCAGATTCGGCGGGCGCACTGCGCATGCGCCCGCCATTTTGGAAGATGGCGGCGCCCAGGGAGAAGACGGACGGGACCCCGGCTGGATCGTTAAGTATGATGGGGTGGGGGGGGACCACGGGGGGGGGGGGATCGGAGCACGGGGGGGGAATCGGAGTGCGGGAGGGGTGGAACGGAGCACGGGGGGCGTGGAACGGAGCACGGGGGGGCTGGAATGGAGCACGGGGGGGTGGAACGGAGCACCGGGGGGGGTGGATCGGAGTGCAGGGGGGGTGATTGGAGCACGGGGGGGTGATTGGAGCACGGGGGGAGCGGACAAGAGCACGGGGGGAGCGGAGCACTGGACGGAGGGGAGCCGGAGCAGTGTACCGGCCAGATCGGAGGGCTGGGGGGGCGATCGGAGGGGTGGGGTGGGGGCACACTAGTATTTCCAGCCATGGCCGATGATATTTCAGCATCGGCCATGGCTGGATTGTAATATTTCACCCGTTATAATAGGTGAAATATTACAAATCGCTCTGATTGGCAGTTTCACTTTCAACAGCCAATCAGAGCGATCGTAGCCACGAGGGGGTGAAGCCACCCCCCCTGGGCTAAACTACCACTCCCCCTGTCCCTGCAGATCGGGTGAAATGGGAGTTAACCCTTTCACCGGATCTGCAGGGACGCGATCTTTCCATGACGCCGCATAGGCGTCATGGGTCGGAATGGCACCGACTTTCATGACGCCTACGTGGCGTCATGGGTCGGGAAGGGGTTAATGGTCTTGTTGTTGAGAAATTTTATTTTTCGTAATTATGTTAATGATTTCTTCCAGGCTCTGTGGCGTGGAGGACCAGCACACTATATAGGGGCTGTGAGTTGGACCATCACAGTATATAAGGGGCTGTGGAGTGGACCACCATACTATATAGTGTACTATTGGGGGGACCATCATACTACATAGGGGGCTGTTGGGAGGACCATCATACTACATAGCGGGCTGTTAGGAGGACCATCATACTACATGGGGGACTGTGAGGTGGACAGTCATACTATATGGGGTCTATGAGGTGAACCATATTATATGGAGGGGCTGTTGGAGGAACCATCATACTATATGGATGCTGTGAGGTGGACCATCATACTATATAGGGGGCTGTGATGTGGATCAGCATACTGTATAGGAGCTATGAGATGAACCATCATACTATATGGGGCTGTGAGGTGTACCATCATAATATATCAGGAGCTGTGAGGTGTACCATCATACTATATGGGGGGAGGGTCTTGGGGGGACCATCATATAAGATAGGGGGCTGTTGGAGGGACCATCAAACTATATGGGGGGCTGTAAGGTGGACAATCATACTATGTAGGGGGCTGTGGGGGGACCAACATACAGTATTGGGGCTATGAGCGACCTTCCTAGTACAGGTGCTTCTCACAAAATTAGCATATTATCAAAAAATGCATTTCAGTTCTTCAATACCAAAAGTGATAGTTATTTGTTGGACATCACCCTTCATGTAGGGCACTGTGGTGGATGCCACAACGAGTATGAGGAATAGAACGGCACTAGAGCGATACGAATTCCAATCAACAGGACTGATAGCGGACAGCCGAATGTCAGGTGTCACGAAGGCTAAGGGTTATGGTGCTCTGCACAAAAACGTCAAACGAAAGTCCATATGCAGTCAAGAGAAAATATGCGGCACTCACCCCAGGGTAACAGTGAAGTTCGTGAGCTTTATTGGAGAAGATATATAAAATACATCCGTCAGGACATCAGGTATACAGGAGGGTGCGGTATTGGAGTCCGTACAGAGGCATGCACATATTCTCCGCAAACACAGACACGCACATATTCTCCGCCCACAGAGGCACGCACATATTCTATGCCCACACACAGACACACACATTCTCCGTCCATAGAGACACATATTCTCCGCCCACAGAGGCACGCATATATTCTCCACCCACAGAGACACATGCACATATTCTCCACCCACACAGACACACATATTCTCTACCCACAGAGACACGCACATATTCTCCGCTCACACAGACATACATTTTCTCTGCCCAGAGACACCCACATATTCTCCGCCCACAGAGGCACGCACATTCTCCACCCGCAGAAACACATGCACATATTCTCTGCCCACAGACACACATATTCTCCGCCCATAGAGACACGCACACATTCTCCGCCCACAGAAACACGCACATATTCTCCGCCCACACAGACATTCATATTCTCCGCCCATAGACACGCACACATTCTCCGCCCACAGAAACACGCACATGTTCTCTGCCCACAGAGGCACGCACATATTCTCTGCCCACACACAGAGACACACGCACATATTCTCTGCCCACACATACACATATTCCCTGCCCATAGAGACACGCACATATTCTCCGCCCACAGAGACACGCACATATTCTCCGCCCACAGATGCACGCACATATTCTCCGCCCACAAAGACACGCATATATTCTCCGCCCACAGAGGCACGCATATTCTCCGCCCACAGATGCACGCACATATTCTCTGCCCATAAAGACACGCATATATTCTCCGCCCACAGAGGCACATTCTCCGCCCATAAAGACACGCACAACATATTCTCTGCTCACAAAGACACGCACATATTCTCCACCCAGAGACACGCATATATTCTCCACCCAGAGACATGCACATATTCTCCACCCAGAGACACGCACATATTCTCCACCCAGAGACACGCACATTCTCCCACACAGACACGTGCACATATTCTCCGCCCACACACAAACACACACATATTCTCCGTCCACACACAAACACACACATATTCTCCACCCACACACATTCTCCACCCACACACAGATACACGCACATCTTCTCCGCCCACAGAGAGACACACGCACATATTCTCCGCCCACACACATTCTCCGCCCAGAGACACACATATTCTCCGCCCACAGAGACACACATATTCTCCGCCCACACAGAGACACACACATTATCCACACACACACACACACATTCTCCACACACACACACACACACATTCTCCACCCACACACACACACACACACACACACACATTCTCCACCCACACACACACACACTCTCCACCCACGCACACACATATTCTCGGCCCACAGAGAGACACATGCACATGTTCTCCGCCCACACACAGAGACACACACATATTCTCCGCCCACACACACACATGCTCCGCCCACACACAGACACACGCACATATTCTCCGCCAACACAGAAACACACGCACATGTTCTCCGCCCACAGAGACACATACATATTCTCCGCGAACAGAGACACATGCACGTATTCTCCGCCCACACACTCTTCCTCCTTTTGACATCATTTCCTTTGACAAATTGCAGCATTGTTGGCAGCAAATCTTTACCAAATAAGCAGCAAACACGCAAACCTTTTTACACCTGCAGAAACACAAAAAGAATTGACATACTGCAGAATATAAACGCAAATACGGATGGAAATGTACTAATCATGTGCACAACACTTCAGGATTGTCATTGCATTACCTTGCATAAATATTCCATTGCATTTTTTGACCATTTATGCAGCTAAAAAAAAAATCATCAAAATGCATCAAAAACGCATCGTGTGCACATAGCCTTAGGAACAACACAACCACCCTTTGTAATATACATACTTGATAAAAAAAAGTAATTTTATCTGTTAGAAATCAACATCATTTGGGGCATCTTTAATTACATGTCTTCATTGCACCACTCGCCATCACCAAGTAGCTGAGACGTTGGCGTGCTAACTTCAGATCATCACATTAATTATTAAATAGAAGGCAAAGCAAAAAATAAAGTTACAAAAATGTCTCATAACGCTCCTGGGAAAAAAGAAACAATTAGTCTTACCGCATAATAAAAGTATTACTAAATGGAAAACCAGACTGCATTTAGAATAAAAAGGTTTATGCCATGTACAAAAGGGTACAGAATACTGTGCCCACAGCAAGGGTTCGAGCCTGCAATTGAAAGGAACAGTTGCAGATGACAGGCACTTTCTTTGTTAGGTACACCTGCAAGCACGCAATGTTAGGAACAGATGTTTGTATTTAGGAAAATATTCACAATTATGAGAATACACAATGCCATCCCGTCCTGTTACATAATGCAAGACATACACAATACACGTGGCATTAAAGCATACCTAAAGTTCAGGCTCTAAATCAGTAATGATGATGCCACACAGTCATGGCCTCCTAATAAAATGGTTTGTATCGGAAATCTGTAAAAATATTTCAAATAGCAATGAACATAAATACACCACTATTAGGCTCCACTTATTTTGGAAATAGCATGACCGACCAGTACTCCATTGAAATCTATAAGGAAATATGGATAGGACATGCCCAACATGCTGTACCACTCCTTAATCCAGCAGCACAGTGGTCTCCCATTCCAGCTATCAGCGGAGAGTCCCAAAGTGACACCCAATGGATAGGCAAAGAGGGCTAGCGAAACTGCTGAAACAGGCCAGTCAGGATTTAGGATCACAGCTTTGGTTTCATGGAAGACTCCAATTTTTATAATCCTTATTTTTTAATGTCATGTTTTAAAAACATATTTTTCCTTTAGATTTTATTAATTTGCAATTTAATTCCAAAAGGTTAAAAAAATACCGTTTTCATTTTACTTTTTGCAAAAAAATAAGTCTATAGCAAATTTTGAAACGTCTACACCATTTTGGGGTTTATGTAATTTTTTTTAACACTTAAAATGCTCTGAATATTGTAGTTTCCTTATGGAATTTTCCCAAAAGCTTTTACATAGGACTTAAAAAAACTAATAAAAATTCTGAAAAAATACAACTCATTGGTCTTCCTCAACCGCAGAGTAGTAGATCAAGTGGTGAAACAGCAGTTTGCTCAAATAGTGTGTCTATAACAGGTAGACAAGATGTGACAAAATATAAACAGAGAATTGAAATGTAGTGAATATCTGTTTTGTCTTGTAAATAAAAAAAAACATATTCTATAAGAAAAAACACTGCTGTTATACCCGCCCCGGTAATAAAGATACAAATTTTCCCTTCAACTAACAGAGTGTTTAACACAGAATTCCATTGGAGTGAAAACACATTGAGTCGGGTGTGACTTGTTCTGTGGGTGTTTTCTGTATCTCCTCTATGATGCTGACCAATGAAAAAAATGGCCACATCATAGAGATGAAAAAGTAAACACCCACAGAGAAGGTTACAGCTGCAGCTTGCCTCAATGTGCTCTCACTCCACGGTCATTGCATCCCTTTCTCCTATTGGAGAACCAGAGCACTGGAAAAAAGAAACACAATATATCACCGGTAACACAGTCGTGCCTGGTGCTCCGGCTCTCCAGTACTGCTCTACTGTGCTCCAATAGCAGTGAGAGGCATGAGGCTGCAAAATGAGAACATTCTGAGCCAGGCTGCAGCTCTGACCTTTTATATGGGCATTTGCTTTTTACCCTCTATTATGCAGCTTTTAAAAATCAATAATAAAATTAAAACAAAGTGAAAGACACTAAAACTAAAAATACTCAAATGTTCCCATATATCGGGTATCAACTCGTAGACCACAGTGGTGGGTGTTGAGTCATAAACTGAAGTTTAAATCCTCACAGACCAGAAATAACATCCATCCCATATGATAGAGGCCATCATAATCATGAGCACATTCTGTATAACATATGGCAATAGTATAATATCCAAAATATCTGTGGGCAAACGAAACGTCAGTGGGTATAGAATAAATAGAACTTTCTCACCAATCTGCTTCATCCACGTAGATATAAATGAAGGGCCTTCTTTTTAGAGCATCCCCATCTGGTCAGCAGGATGCAGAGCCCTATAATTCCCTTATTGTTAAGGAGTAGCCCTATTGCCTCCGAAGCTCCCGCCCTTAGGCAGTTCACAGATTTTCCGGTCTGGCTCATCTTGTATTAGCCCTACGTGTATCTCTAATAGGTCATCAGGGGAGAGCATATGCACATCTTCTGTTATACACTGGCACAGTCTAGTAGTGACCCTTATTATTGAGAGTTCAATGTGGCACACCATCACCAACTGATGCTTCATTTTATACCCATTCTTGGGGTCAAAGTATTAAATAAACATTTCATTTCAACTGAGGCATGGAAGCGAGTGCAGGTAGGATGCCTGACCAATAGTATGGAATTTAAAAGATAGAATCAAACTTTCTATTATTGTTAGAAACTGTATTTTTCAGATTAAAAGATTTACTTTTCCCCCCAAAATTTGGAGGGGAAATAGGGGTGGGCCTAATAATTTTAATGTAGATCTCGGCTCCCAAGATCTCAATTTGAGCATGCACCGCTGGAGGTGGCCATTTTTCCAAAGTCCACCGCAGTGAAAAGGATGGGAACACTACCTCCTCCCAGCAATATCTAAAAAATATTTTTAATTGAATTGGTTGTTACATGACTTAGGTAGATCTGACAAAATATTAAGGTAACTGACCACTGAATAGCGATTTCCTTCGAAAATATTCTCCCAGATAGAACAGTATTGGCAAATGTTAGATAGCCCCTGTGCTAGGTTATATTCACATCACATCATGTTAGTTTAACATATACCAAGAAAGGTTCCTAATGTATAATTTAGTGGCATGCAATGGCATCTGTCACCCATAAAGTATTAATGTAAAAAAAAAGTATATACTTAGTGATAAATTATTTTTTTTATACCGCTGCATGGAATAGCAGAGTTTACTACTTTATTCCATAGTATATATTTGGTGGGTAACCCATGCATACTGGCTTATCCAAGGTCAAAAGGACACCTTTTTGGTCCCTATCAGACTAATGAAACCACAGGCACATATAGCTTATACATTAGGTTTGTTATTACCAATTAGCATACCTAATTGATAAGTCTGCAGTCACTCTGTGTGATGAGAATCCCGCCAGTGCACATACTGTGCGCTGCGAGGATTTGCCGGTTTCAGACCGAGGACCGGAGGATATGTATAAGTTATACATACTTCCGGGCCAGTGGGCACAGCCTCGCTCGATACACTTGTATAGAGCCATGGCCACGCCCCAACCAATGGCAAAGATGGCCAGTGGGCGTGGACAACTAGAGGGCGCAACCTCCCTCTATACAAGTGTGTGGAGAGCAAGGCTGCCCCCACTGGCCAGGGGTATGTATAACTCATACATATCCTCTGGTCTGAAACCGTAGAACCCCCACAGTACACAGTGCATGCGCTTGGGGGGGATTCATAAGTCTGCAGTCATTCTGTGTGACTCGAGACATATCGGCTTTGGCTCAACAACCCCTTTATAGCCTCATTCTTTCCACTTTTTTATCCTTGTTTCAGTAACAGCGTAGAATCACGGTATACTACTGGGCATATATTGAAAAGATCATTATGCAAGCACAGCAGCTTTAGAAGATGGTTCTGCTCCATGAATGCCACGCAACTAATAAATCTGTATACATCGGGGCACTAATAATATAGAAAAGCTATGTGACAAACGGTCAAATTCATTAAAGTTTATTCAACAGACTAAGCTTGTTTTTTTCTTTTTTTTTTTACTGTGGTGTCTGTGTGGTGACCTCAACTACATTTCTGTACCTGTCTGAAAAGAGAGACACTGTTGGGAAAAAAAAGAAGATTCCATTTTAACGCCATTTGTATCGGTGCAGTTTATGGCTCCATCAGGGGTTCCATCTGAATCACGTTCTTTGGGCATTCAGATGGAAACCCTGGAAACACAGCAGATATTTAGTATGAACAGTGCCCAAAAGACATGTCCTAATTTTTTGGAGGACACCACACCATTTAGGTGTGCAGGAAGGTGTCCCCGACTGCAGCTGCCGAGTCTGAGCTCTTAAAAAACAATGCACAATTCTCCCCAGCAGCTACCCATGTTACTATAGGCCCTATTCCCCTTTAAGAATATACAACAGATTGTCTGGATCTCTCCCCACGCCCCCTTTCATCTACTGTTAATAGCACAGCCTGTCTGGGCTCAGTATTCAAGCCCCTCCTTAACCCCCATGTATCTGGTGGTACAAACCATATTAATACAAGCCTCATGCCTCTTTCCAGCTGGCTTCTCTGGAGCGGTGCACTCTCTCGCCCTTATTAAAGGGAGTTGTCACCCCCAAAATCGTATATGAGCTGTGGCCACCGACATCAGGGGCTTATCTACAGCATTCTGTAATGCTGAAGATAAGCCCCCGATGTATCCTGAAAGATGAGAAATAAAGATTAGATTATACTCACCCAGGGGCGGTCCGGCTGCAGTCCGGGTCCGATGGGTGTCGCGGTCCGGTCCAGTGCCTATCTTCATACGATGACGTCCTCTTGCTGCGGCTCCGGCGCAGGTGTTCTTCTCTGCCCTGTTGAGGGCATAGCAAAGTACTGCAGTGCGCAGGCGCCAGGAAAGGTCAGAGAGGCCCAGCGCCTGCGCACTGTTATTTGTTTCTGATTTTTGTGCTCTTTTGATACCTCCTTTATGACCAGTCACAGCTGGCGGTTGATGAAGTGGTGGAGTTGAAGGCAGTTTTGCACATCGGGAGTCTAGCGACCGACACATTGCTTCAACTATGAGGATAATTTACATGGCACATTAACTGGTTTAATGGTTGAATTTTAAATAAATACTGTAGCTGACCCCGTCCAACAAAATAATTCATGGATGTTGTGAGTTACTGGGCTAAGGGCCGTCATTGGTAAGGTTTAAAATGTTGGTCTCTGCAGTCTTTCTGCCATCTATTTCTAATCTGCGGCAGAAAAATTCACACCATATGAACTATGGAAGGGTTTCCCATTGAAATCAAAAAGAGGAGGCATACATGTGGTTTTTGGGGCAGAATACATTTGGGCATCCATGTGAACATACCCAGAGATGGTGCCATATAATCACTGAGAAATTAAAATCACTAATGACCCCCTAAAAAACAAATGTTTCCCAAATTCAGCTGAATCACAAAACATCTCAAATTTGTCAAAGTGTGTAATTACTCATAACTAACTTTGATTATTAGGCAAACTAATCTACTAAGGTGGATTTTCTTTTTGCCTTCTGCCATTTGAAATGCACCTCATTATCTCTACATTTTATTATTCTAAACCATACCTAGCGATTTTGAAGCTACACATATATTATTAAATAAATTACATGGTGTCCTCCATATGAAGTGACTCATTTTATGTTACAAGAAAAGCCCTCCACTCATTTAAGAATAGCTTGCAGGCTCCTCAGAGATTCTGTAAAGGGATATTGTGTGGGTGAAGTTTTCTACCGTTTGCGTCAGATATTTCCCAGGCAGAGCTATTCCATTTGTCATCCTGTCATGGTTGGTTATATTGTTTTGCTCTAAGACATATTGTAATTTTCTTTTCTATTTTTTTTCTTGTGTTTCTATTTTATATTTGCATGCTCAGTAATGATAAATGTTAACCATCGTAACAAAAATATATGTACTGGAGCTGAGGGGAAACGTACGTCACACACAATGTGCACTAAAGCCTCGTCAAATTGTCAATGAATAAAGCACCTAACAAGATTATACTGTAATAATAGCCTAGATATGATAGTAACATAGTAACATAGTTAGTAAGGCCGAAAAAAGACATTTGTCCATCCAGTTCAGCCTATATTCCATCATAATAAGTACCCAGATCTACGTCCTTCTACAGAACCTAATAATTGTATGATACAATATTGTTCTGCTCCAGGAAGACATCCAGGCCTCTCTTGAACCCCTCGACTGAGTTCGCCATCACCACCTCCTCAGGCAAGCAATTCCAGATTCTCACTGCCCTAACAGTAAAGAATCCTCTTCTATGTTGGTGGAAAAACCTTCTCTCCTCCAGACGCAAAGAATGCCCCCTTGTGCCCGTCACCTTCCTTGGTATAAACAGATCCTCAGCGAGATATTTGTATTGTCCCCTTATATACTTATACATGGTTATTAGATCGCCCCTCAGTCGTCTTTTTTCTAGACTAAATAATCCTAATTTCGCTAATCTATCTGGGTATTGTAGTTCTCCCATCCCCTTTATTAATTTTGTTGCCCTCCTTTGTACTCTCTCTAGTTCCATTATATCCTTCCTGAGCACCGGTGCCCAAAACTGGACACAGTACTCCATGTGCGGTCTAACTAGGGATTTGTACAGAGGCAGTATAATGCTCTCATCATGTGTATCCAGACCTCTTTTAATGCACCCCATGATCCTGTTTGCCTTGGCAGCTGCTGCCTGGCACTGGCTGCTCCAGGTAAGTTTATCATTAACTAGGATCCCCAAGTCCTTCTCCCTGTCAGATTTACCCAGTGGTTTCCCGTTCAGTGTGTAATGGTGATATTGATTCCCTCTTCCCATGTGTATAACCTTACATTTATCATTGTTAAACCTCATCTGCCACCTTTCAGCCCAAGTTTCCAACTTATCCAGATCCATCTGTAGCAGAATACTATCTTCTCTTGTATTAACTGCTTTACATAGTTTTGTATCATCTGCAAATATCGATATTTTACTGTGTAAACCTTCTACCAGATCATTAATGAATATGTTGAAGAGAACAGGTCCCAATACTGACCCCTGCGGTACCCCACTGGTCACAGCGACCCAGTTAGAGACTATACCATTTATAACCACCCTCTGCTTTCTATCACTAAGCCAGTTACTAACCCATTTACACACATTTTCCCCCAGACCAAGCATTCTCATTTTGTGTACCAACCTCTTGTGCGGCACGGTATCAAACGCTTTGGAAAAATCGAGATATACCACGTCCAATGACTCACCGTGGTCCAGTCTATAGCTTACCTCTTCATAAAAACTGATTAGATTGGTTTGACAGGAGCGATTTCTCATAAACCCATGCTGATATGGAGTTAAACAGTTATTCTCATTGAGATAATCCAGAATAACATCCCTCAGAAACCCTTCAAATATTTTACCAACAATAGAGGTTAGACTTACTGGCCTATAATTTCCAGGTTCACTTTTAGAGCCCTTTTTGAATATTGGCACCACATTTGCTATGCGCCAGTCCTGCGGAACAGACCCTGTCGCTATAGAGTCACTAAAAATAAGAAATAATGGTTTATCTATTACATTACTTAGTTCTCTTAGTACTCGTGGGTGTATGCCATCCGGACCCGGAGATTTATCTATTTTAATCTTATTTAGCTGGTTTCGCACCTCTTCTTGGGTTAGATTGGTGACCCTTAATATAGGGTTTTCATTGTTTCTTGGGATTTCACCTAGCATTTCATTTTCCACCGTGAATACCGTGGAGAAGAAGGTGTTTAATATGTTAGCTTTTTCCTCGTCATCTACAACCATTCTTTCCTCACTATTTTTTAAGGGGCCTACATTTTCAGTTTTTATTCTTTTACTATTGATATAGTTGAAGAACAGTTTGGGATTAGTTTTACTCTCCTTAGCAATGTGCTTCTCTGTTTCCTTTTTGGCAGCTTTAATTAGTTTTTTAGATAAAGTATTTTTCTCCCTATAGTTTTTTAGAGCTTCAATGGTGCCATCCTGCTTTAGTAGTGCAAATGCTTTCTTTTTACTGTTAATTGCCTGTCTTACTGATGATGAAGGCTTGATCATCAGATGGTCAACCTGGCTTCTCAGTAATTACAAATTATCTCTATAATTGACTATACTCTATAAATCAAGTATGGAAAAAATAGTCTCATGTGAAATAAGCATGAAGTTAGTTTAGTACTTGGTGTAGCGGTGGTAAAATGGCACTAAGCCAGCAGAGATCAGTGACTGGGCCAGCAGTAATACAAGGAATGGACATGGTGACTATACTAAAAAGTATCATTACCTGTTATCACTGGGGAAAATAATTCATGGATCTTTTTTGAAGTTATATACACATGTCCTCCCCCTGCCTAGATTTACAGTTTGTGCCTACCATATAAATCAAGCCAAAAATCACAGGGGCCTTATAGGGAAGGTGTCGTCAGAAAAAGACTAGTTTAAATGAAATAAAAATACTTTAAAAAATATTTAATATACAGCTCTGGCAAAAATTAAGAGACCACTGCAAAATGTTCAATTTGTCAGATTTTTCTCTTTATAGGTATATTTTTGGGTAAAATGTTAATTGTTCTTTTATTTTATAAACTACTGACAACATGTCTCCGAAGTTCCAAGCAATAAATTTTGTATTTATTTTCTGAAAAGGAGAAATGGTCAAAATAATAAAAAATGCATTGCTTGCAGACCTCAAATAATGCAAAAAAAACAAAACAAAACAAGTTCATAATCATTTAGAAATAACAATACTAATGTTTTAACTCAGGAAGAGTTCAGAAATCAATATTTTGTGGATTAACCATGATTTTTAATCACAGCTTTCATGTGTCTTGGCATGCTTTCCACCAGTGTTTCACACTGCTTTTGGGTGACCTTATGCCACTCCTGGTACAAAAATGTAAGCAGTTCTTCTTAGTTTGATGGCTTGTGACTATCCATTTTCGTCTTGATTACATTCCAGAAGTTTTCAATGGGGTTCAGGTCTGGAGATTGGGCTGCCCATGACAGGGATTTGATGTGGTGGTCCTTCATCCTCACCTTGATTGACTTAGTTGTGTGGCATGGCGTATTGTCCTGCTGGAAAAACCAGTCCTCAGTGTTACGGGTTATGGAACCACTCAGCACCCAGAATATGTTGTGCAGTATGTATAATAGGTTCCATGTGAGATGCATGTCCCTAATGCATCAGCCCACAGGCTGCGCCCCTGGGCAGAGGAGACACGATATTCCCCTTTTGTCCACCTCCCACCTTTGTAATTCCCACAGTAAATATCGGCAGGCTCCGGCTACTGTAATGTATGTCTGGCCTGCCGCTTTTCTATTGGCCTGTCCTCTGTATCTGTGTGATATATTCTGTGTCCTGTGAGTAAAGTGTTGTCAGACTGGAAATACGTGGAGAAGCAGTGATCTTTTATATGCGCCCATGTAACCAAGCAATTCCAGCCAGCGTCCTTCATTCAAACTCAAGCCAAAGCAGAGTGGACCTCCTGAAACACGGGGTGGTACTGAAAGAGGTACCCCAGCTTGGTAGACCCTGTTGCACTCAGAGTTGGGGAACATTGCCTGAGCAGAAGGAATCCACTGTTTTTCCAGGATAACCTTGTATGCGGCTTGATTCATACTTCCTTCGCAAAGATTAACCTGCCCAATTCCAGCCTTGCTGAAACATCCCCAGAACGACACTTGGTCGTCTAATGGTTAGACGGAGACCTGGAGAGGCATACAAGCCACAGTGTCTTGCACCCACTGTGAAATTTGGTGGAGGATCGGTGATGACCTGGGGATGCTTAAGCAAAGCTGGAATTGGGCAGGTTGTTCCTGGAAAAACAGTGGATTCCTTTTGCTAAGGCAATGTTCCCCAACTCTGAGGACTGTTTTTTTCCAGCAGGACAATGCGCCATGCCACACAGCCAGGTCAATCAAGGTGTGGATGAACGACCACCACATCAAATCCCTGAGGAAGATGGATAGTCACAAGCCATCAAACAAAGAAGAACTGCTTACATTTTCGTACCAGGAGTGGCATAAGGTCACCCAAAAGCAGTGTGAAAGATTGGTGGAAAGCATGCCAAGACGCATGAAAGCTGTGAATAAAAATATTGATTTCTTAACTCTTCCTGAGTTAAAACATGAGTATTGTTGTTTCTAAATGATTATATCCTTGTTTTTTTTTTTTGCATTATTTGAGGTCTGCAAGCACTGAAGTTTTTTTGTTATTTGGACCATTTCTCATTTTCAGAAAATAAATACAAAATGTATTGCTTGGAACTTCGGAGACATGTTGTCAGTAGTTTATAGAATAAAAACAATTTATATTTTACTCAAAAATATACCTATAAAGAGAAAAATCTGACAAACTGAAAATGTTGCAGTGGTCTCTTAATTAAATATTTTTGGAAGTATTTTAATTTCATATCACCATCTTTATTAAAAAAAAAATTGTAAACCTTCAATTTTCAGTTACTTCTAGGACTTTTTTTAGACTAATTCTTCAGTTCCTTTAGGAAGAGTTTTCAGCAGGCTCCTTATCATCAGAGGCAGGATTAAAATGACAGGTTACATTATACACAGCTCATAACGCAGGATCATCCAATTACCATAGGTAATGTCACAGCTGACCCTGCACTCAGTCTGCGATGATAATCCACTGAAGTCATCTAGCTAAAATACGGCGAAAATAATAGTCCATAAATGTTATCAAAATAGAAACTGACTGTGAACCAGCAGGATGTAAGAACAAAGGCAATACCTGCCATAAGCTATAAATATGTATACTAGGATTGTAGGCTTTTCTCTAAATAGATTCCTACACCATCATCTTTGCTTAGCAACTTATATCACAAGAAATGTTACATGTCAAACAGGCTGAATCATTAGTGTGCAGGCAATGTCTTTCATTAGCGCACTCCCAATCTATAGGAGATACAGTATTTTGTAGTCTGAATGGAGACTTGTATATTAAGAACCCTCCATATCAGTTCACACGGTCAGTTTTTTGGTCAGGATTTTACATCAGTATTTGTAAGCCAAAAACCAGGAGAGGAACAAATAGAGGAAAAGTATAATAGAAACATATGCACCACTTCTGTATATATCACCCACTCCTGGTTTTGGCTTACAAATACTGATGTAAAATACTGAATGTGTGAAAGTGGCCTAAGGAGCATTTTAATTAAATATTATAAAATATTAATTGCTAAAAGTAAACTATACAGCAGGGGTGGTCTAGTATGAACATGCCTTACAAGTCTTGTAGTAGTTTGCCACATATGCCCCCGAATTTATAAATGGCAGGTGAATCCTGAGCTGCATGAGGAAATTATCCCCCAGGTCATCCACAAATCTCACTATATTGGATAGTGGGGGGGATACCTAATCTTTTAGCTCAATTAATTTCAGCCTAATAGAGCTTGTAAAACCATACACCAAAAACATATTGGACTCTCCTGCACTTCATCAGTTTAGCAAAAGTATTTGGTGTTCAAGAGGATGTTCAGATTCACAAATCTACCTGCTAATTTCCTTGAGCTTGTTGCTTGGCTTCTTTTAGCGCAGCTTTAATACCTGTTATCTATGACTACTGCTTAGCTACAGTACCTACAGGTAGTCCGAGACACACCTCCTCACTCGTCATTGGTTCAAGCTGCTTTCTCCCTCCCTTTGCACTCTTCTGCCTCCTCCGATTGGCTGCTGCAAGTATATCACCGGCTCACCAATGGAATTGTCATACATACATATATAAATACATAAGCGCCATAGTAAGGAGGGCCTTCCCTGACTTTCACTATAATATTTGTTTCAAGAGCATAATATATAAAGACATTGCAGTGCGTTACATTACATGCTCTATTTTGCCATGTATTTTATATTCCTAGCATCTATGCTGTTCTTAAGTGTTGGGTGGAAAGGCCTTTAAAGATTTTAATTCTTTGAACAACCAGTTCTAGAAATAATCTCACAGATTAATAGGCGAGCCAAAGCAGACAACTGTCTGTAATAAATTATAAAGTGAGAGCTAAAGGAAAACCGGGCAGCATGAAATAGTATCAGGCTCCTGGATAAAAATGAATTATGACTCCAATAAATCTTAGTTTTAAAAACAGAGGGACTTGGTAGAAAAAAAAAAAAGTCTGCTGGGTAACTCCTTTGTGGCTCCCCTGACTGGGATCAACTTGATTGTCTATACACTAATCAGAGACCTGCTAATTAACCTAAGCCACAAGGGAAGAAGCCAAGGAGGAGCCACCCAGGGGACCATTTTCCAAGCCAGAGACCACATAGCCTGACAAGTTGAAAGGGGTAGGGTAATTTAATTCTGATTTACTACTGAGAAAGGGAGACCTTATGGGGCAAATAGAAAATAGCCCTATGAAAGCTAAGATGGCTGGTAATAAATTGGCACTTCATATCTCAAAAACTGAAGACATGGAGCATTATCTATAGATTTATAGGATAGTAGGGAGGAAATCTGGTGTGTATATTACAGGAGTATTAGATTATGGCAGGGGTATGTAAAAATATACTTTGTTTACATGGGGGATCATTTGCTGAAAATTGAGGTCAACGGAAAGGACTATTGGTAAGAATGCAATGAATTAGCTAAAGGTGTTGATTGACTTATTTAACCACTCTAGTAAGGGTCTAAAATGCAACCTTAGAAAATTGAAATTTTCAGCAGCCTTGAAGGGTTATTATTAGAATAACTGTGCGCCCATTAACAAGGTTCTAAGGTAGACGCTACTGCAGGATAAATGCCTCCATGCCAATGCACAAATCACATGGTACAAACGGTATCCTGGGAATGTCCATTGATTTTTAATATCTTTACTCATTAAGAAAAAAAACTGCATTAAAGATCTCCAAAGCACAGTTAATAGCATCCACAGAAGTTGAAACATTGGTGTCAATTCCCACGCTACAGTCTCTTGACAACACAAGACTTTGTATTGATGTTCTGCTTAGAGCTAATAGCACAGACTGTGTCTCACTGCATAAACTTTGTTTTAGAATCCCAGGCCTCGGTTCGAAGCTGGTTAAATGTACAATTGATTCTCGGGGAAGATAAAAATAACCATAATATCCTGATGGTGAGATCTCCTTTTAGAGCTCAGAAAAATGACTTTTGTTGCTAAAACATCTGAGCACGCTTCCCCTGTGGCTCTGTGTCCTTGCAAAAGAAAGCTTGGCCACAATTATCTGCAATTTGACTTGATTTGTCGCATTAGCTCAACTAATGCCCAAGTGAGGAAATTGTCAGACACCTTGAAGGTCACTTATGGAAAGGCCTTGGGAATGATTTTACAGGTTTCAAATCTCTTTCAAGCCACCAGTAGCATTTTATGTCTTTAAATTAAACATGACTGCAACAATACATAAAGTAATGGTAATACCCATGAAAAGGAGAATAATAGTGGGAAAGATGGGAATGGAAATATGATATTCTTTACACCCTAGAGAGAGGTCTCTCGTACAGCCAAATCAGATGTCATGTTTTGCACTGAGGAGGGGCAACAACCCAAAACATGTGTCTGCAAATAGAGATTCTGGTTTGGTTTTTATCCCAATTCATATAGCAAAGCTCATTAAAGGGTTGACACTGACTTTTAGGATCACTATTCGCAATAGGCGGTGCCAGAATTCGATTAGTCTTCTTCTCTGAAGAGGCAATTTGCACATTAAATAGAAGTGTCCAAAATCAGCTCTCCTTTCCCTTTAATACATAAAAGTTGCACTGCAAAAAGTCACCTTATTTTAAATTGAAGAAATGTATAAGCACCAAAATAAATGAGGAGCATAAGCATGTAATTTTTAGTCAGGTCTAAGTGCCACTGCTCTCTTAAATCTGGCATTATGTTTGTTTTGTTCCCCAGACTCCGCAACTGAGACATTGACCCTCTTCTCTGTATGTAAATCTATTCCTTTTTTTTCGCAAGTGGGTGTGGTCATCAACACTTCTCTATGGGTGTGTTCTTGAGGATTAGTTGGCTAAAGTGAGGTTTATACACAGTGAAGAGAAGGTCATATCTCTGGGATAAAGAGGCAAAGTAATACATAATAAACCATGTCAGGTTCAGAACACACAGCGTTATATAAACCATGTATAAAAATTACATACTTGTGGCTAGTGAAATCAACTTTTTTTCTTTTAATTAAATTTTTATTGAAATACATTTTCCAATTTTTACGGGAATTTTTTTTTTATTTTTTAGCCATTTTAAATTTTTCACTATTATTTATAGGTTATAAACTAATCTTATGCTATAACAATACTGTAACATTAGGTTAAACATTTTCAAGTATGTAAAGAGTAAAAGCTCAGGAACAAACAAACACGAAGACCAGACAAAAGGAAAAAGGGGATTATATGGAATGTTATGACCTATTAATATCCATCTCATAGAGGTCATATATGTAACATGGCCCAAAAGGAATCCCCAGGAGACCAAACAAGGTTAAACGTCTCTACAGTATTGTCATTAAGGGCTGCCTGGTGCTCAAAATTCCTGATATCCTTGATGCAAGAACATACTGATGCGACAGAATCGTTTTTTCAACAGAACCGACTAGCGGATCTGGCGGAAAAAAACGGATCCGTTGCATCAGTTTTTCCGTTTCTTCCATTTTTCATCTGTTTTACGACGGATCCGTTTTTTAAGAATGCCCAGTGGGAGGCTCCCAAACGTTATTGGCTACTGAAAACCTATATATACAGTGTTTCTACACCCCATCCTTGACAGGTTGTAGAGCAAGTGACAAAAAATGGAAGGTGTGATTGCGAACATTGTGAAGATTTATGTGGATTTTACTTCTGAGGTGAATCGTTTGGAAGCGATCGTTCTTGAAAAGGAGAAAGACAGCTCATCCGCTGGCTGGTCTCGGGCTGGCTTGCTTGCTGGGACATGGATGAGTGAAGCCCTACCTGGCAGGTTTTCTATTCCTTTCTTAATTGGGGGCTGGCTAATTGGATCCTAATTAAATCGGAGCATGCCCAGTTAAAAAGAATTGGAGTCCGTGGCCAGATTCCATCATTTGATGATCCAGCGTCCATAGGCTTCCATAAGAGCAATGGCGATAGATCAGTTGCTGTCCGATTTTTCATCGCACACAAAAAACATTACTTTGTCCGTTGTCTCCGGCCGCTGGACAATTTTTGACGGCTAACAACGGATGAAACGTGAGGCCATCCATTGCAACCCATCGCTAATACAAGTCTATGAGAAAAAACGGATCCTGCGGCATCAGTTGCCGAATTCGTTTTTTTTTCAAAATTCGACGGATTGCGACTGATAGTAAAAAAAACTGATGTGTGAAAGGGGCCTTAAATGACTTGTCTAAAATGACTGATTAAAAATCACGTAAATCTCTGAGTGGGACAGATATAGGTTAAGTCTCAAAACGCAATGAATAATGATGAAATGAATAAGGATTAAATTAAACGCGCATGCTGGATTTGCACAATTTTTCTGCCCATGTATGTTAGGGCTAGCGGAACGCACAGAGTAGAAATAGAGATTTATTATAAATGGTGCGTTAGCAGCCCGGGGTCCACCGTGCAGGAAGAACCTGCTGCTAGAGAATGGCGGCACTGTTTGGCGGTATAGACTAGCTATGTTACCTCACAGAGCAGCCGCGAGAGGAAAGCACTGTGCCCTGTTAGCCTCACAGGAGCACAAGCTTACTGCCTAGCTGATAGCAGTCTGTGGTTATTCAACATGCAATCTCCTCACCGGAGAAGCCGGTATTCTAGGGGCTTATTTCAGCCGGGTCCCTGAACACTCTCATACAATCTCCTCACCGGAGGTGCCGGTATTCTAGGGGCTTATTTCAGCCGAGTCCCTGAACACACTTATGCATAACCACACTGGCGCAAAGCACATATGACTTGATACTAGCGCATGGCCGTGCGGCCATGCGAGCCTTAAATAGTTACAGCACGTTTAGGATCTATCAAAGAAGGACCAATGGAGTGCTGCAGCACCTGAGCATGTGACCCTAGATCTCCAGTGAGAGATCTCGCCCTGGGCATGCTCAGAGTGCAAAGCAGGATTTAGTCCTAGCACCTACAAGGACCTTAGCTGCAGTATCTGATCATGTGACCCTCGATCTTCACTGAGAGATCTTACTCTGGGCATGCTCAGAATGTGAAAAGCAGGACCCAGCCCCAGAAGCGTCCGCCCGCCGCCGCCCAGCACTGACTTCAATGGCAGAAGCAGGAAACGCAGCAGTAACTCTTAGCACAGAGTCAGACTGAGCGAGACGCTGGGACCGACGTCTCCGCCGAGCAGGCTCCACTGCGGCAGGAGAAGAATGGGAGACCGCAGCGGAGATGGCCCGAGATTCCCCCTGTGCAGAGGCAGGAACTCGACCCCTAACAATGTATACTGGTGCGACTTTTTTATTCTTCAATAAAGACTTCTGAATTTTATTCAACATTTTTTCAATATTTTTCTATTTTCTACAAATGGTTTCCTAACTGCGGCACTGCAGGTTTTCTTGCGTGGTATCCACTGAGATGGTGAGCTGATATTTTTCTCTTTTTTTAGCAAAGTCTCAAAAAGAGAAAAGTTTTGGGAGGACAGTCATTTGTATTGGTGAAATGCGTCCAAATAGTGAGAGAGGGAGTGATTTCTATTTTGTCAATAAAGATTGCATTTCTTTATATAGTGGAGGGAAATTGTTCTCGTATAGAGTAGAGTACAAGGTTGTGAGATCGATTCCTAGGTATTTAAAACAAGTGGTTCACCAGTGGTATTTAAAGTTGTTTTGGAGATGATCTAGATGGGGGTCATTTATGTCAAGTGGGAGGGCTTCAGTTTTAGTTGCATTTGTTTTATACCCTGATAATTGGCCAAATTTAAAAAAAAAAAAAAACAGTGAATGGAGGTTGGGGAGCAATGTATGAGGTTTTGTGAGTGTTAGGAAAATATCATCGGCAAAAAGGGATCATTTGAATTATGTTTTTAACCTGGACTCCCGTAATGTCTGGTGATGCTCTGATAGCAGCAGCAAAAGGCCTAATGCAAAAGACGAAAATAGGGGGAAAGCGGGCACCCCTGTCTGGTGTAGTTTTTATCTTAATTGGCTTGGAGTAGCTATGAGGAAGATATATTGTAAATGATGGACTAAATTATAATCCCTCAACAGCTTTTAAAAAAGGGCCCTATATGCCATATGTTCCAAGAGCTTTAAGCATAAAAAGTCCAATTGAAGAGACCAAACGCCTTATCGGCGTCCAAACTCAGGAAGAGAGCAGATTCTCCAGATTTTTTGACCATTTCTAGGAGATCAACTGCCTGTCTGGTGATGTCAACGCCTTGTCTAAAAAGGGACATATCCCACTAAAAGATATATATGTGTGTCTCAATGACTATATATGTATATATATATACACCTATTCTATGTGTACACATTTATTCTACCTATTCTACTGTAAGCTGGCAGTGTGATTTTACTGTACACCGCACTGAATTACCGGCTTTTCTCGCTAACACCGCTGCGTATTCCTCGCAAGTCACACTGCTGGTCTGTGTGTAATCCGTATTTTTGGGGCTTCCATAGACTTTCATTGATGTTTTATTTGCGCAATACGGTGACAAACGCAGCATGCTGCGATTTTCTATAGCCGTAGAAAGCCGTATAATACTGATCAGGAAAATACGGCAGATAGGAGCAGGGCCATAGAGAATAATTGTGCCGTATGTTTTGCGAGTTTTACGGACGTAGTTTCTGCGCTCTTACGTCCGTAAAACTCGCAAGTGTGACGCCGGCCTAACACTCTCGCACCCCTCCAATCTATTCTAAACTCTGCTGCCCGACTAATCCACCTGTCCCCCCGCTATTCCCCAGCCTCTCCCCTCTGTCAATCCCTTCACTCCCCATTGCCCAGAGACTCCAGTACAAAACCCTAACCATGACATACAAAGCCATCCACAACCTGTCTCCTCCATACATCTGTGACCTCGTCTCCCGGTACTTACCTACACGCAACCTCCGATCCTCACAAGATCTCCTTCTCTACTCCCCTCTTATCTCCTCTTCCCACAATCGTATACAAGATTTCTCTCACGTATCACCCCTACTCTGGAACCCTCTACTCCAACATATCAGACTCTCACCTACCATCGAAACCTGAACCTGAAGACCTACCTCTTCCAGCAAGCCTATAACCTGCAGTAACCACCGATCGACCAAACCGCTGCATGACCAGCTCTACCCTGGTCTGCTGTATTCTCACCCCTTGTAGATTGTGAGCCTTCGCGGGCAGGGTCCTCTCTCCTCCTGTACCAGTTATGACTTGTATTGTTCAAGATTATTGTACTTGTTTTTATTATGTATACCCCTCCTCACATGTAAAGCACCATGGAATAAATGGCGCTATAACAATAAATAATAATTCATAGTTTTGATGCCTTCAGTGTGAATGTACAATTTTCATAGTCATGAAAATACAGAAAAATCGTTAAATGAGAAGATGTGTCCAAACTTTTGGTCTGTACTGTACATAATTATCATACATTTAAAATATACTGGATAAGTTTAACAAATTATGAAGTCTAATATTTTGTCCCATTTGCTGGATTTGGTTATCTTTATCAAGTTTTTGGAGAACTCAGTGTAGTTTTAGGTCAAATTTATGGCGAAATATGGAAAATTCTGAAAAGTTCACAGAGTTTAAAATACCACTGTTGAATTGGCCATAGGTGGGATCCACACTTGTCCAAATTTAATGAAATACCCTGTGGCTATGCCAAATGCTGAAGTGAGTATGGTATTTCGGAATAAAAAGCTATAGATTGTGAGCCCTCGCGGGCAGGGTCCTCTCTCCTCCTGTACCAGTTGTGACTTGTATTGTTCAAGATTATTGTACCTGTTTTTATCATGTATACCCCTCCTCACATGTAAAGCGCTACGGAATAAATGGCGCTATAATAATAAATAATAACAGCAGGAAAAAAAAAAAAAAATAGTGCCACACTTGTCCATCGGTTGTGTTGGGCAGCTTAGCTTAACTGAAGCAATTCAGAGTTGTTATACCGGACACTGCTGATGCACAGGTGTAGCACTGTTTTTGGAAGAAGGTAGCCATGTTTTTCTGCTCCTTAACAAACCTCAACTGGAGCTAACTAGAATTTTATAGATTGATACTAAAATGAGTTGTGATTGAGATAAAATAGAAAATAGCCTAAATCAATTGGCATCATAACTATATTTAGGTCTGCCTCGGTCTATAATATCCTTACAACTGGTGCTAATGCTTCTAATTACAGGTTGGAAAGTCAATGTTCACTATTATTTGGTCATTAAAGAAATTAGATGAAAATAGATTCAATTTATAAAATATTTTCATGACAAAATTAGAATGAAGCATTCATATTGCTAATAAATGTTTCAGACTTACATACTTCACTATATTTACTATATACTGATATTAAACTGATATCTATAGAGAATGCAGACTTTTCTTAGCAGGAAAAAAAACAATACGCAAGGGAGATACAAGGGATCTCACATTGTTTTTGTAGTCATCCAAAGGAATATAATATAAATCTCTTCCTAAAGCTTCAGAGATTTATTTGTGTAAGTCTCAGACTTCTCACCCATACACATACCAATGTACAGCTTACTACAGGCTAAACTAAAGCCACATTTGATGTAGGCATGGAAGTAGCAAGGAAACTAGTACTTTTACAGGTTTATTCCTTGTTTACCCTTTACCAAAATATTTTAAAAAAATAATGAGGGTTAAAAGAAAGAACATTTTCCTTCAAGTTAAAAATAAAGCATCAGAGAAGAGAACGATAAAGGAAAGGGGCATGGTTGAACTTTATAAAAAAAATTCCCCCAAACTGATCCACAGGAATGAAAAACAACATATAGGAGCCTAAACAGCCCCCAAAAAAAAATCAAAATTATTTCCTTATGATCCCAATTGGTGATTAGATTGTTGTAGCCCAATGATGAGTTTGGTGCTTCCCGGAAACGGCTGCCGGGGTCATCCACGTGCTTATGGATGCCTCCAGCTTATTTTTAAACAGAAGCTGGTTAAACCTGCCAAAGAATACATGTAAGAATCAAAGACCAAGCCAATGCTGGTGGTGGGGGATTATTGACTGAACTGCTAGAGAAGCTGTCACAGCTAAGTGCTGTTTGAGGCAGAAGATTGGGTATAAGGCAGGACAGGTGACCTGGTTGAAAATGTCTTTTTTTTTTTTTTTTAATTTAAGGTAAAACAGTGTGGCAATACTTTATTGAACCACAGCACACAATAGCAAACAGAACAATCCCAACATGGCTGGAATTGCTTGATTACATGGGCGCATGTAAAAGATCACTGCGTCTCCACGTATTTCCAGTATGACATGATGTCAGAGCTCCCAGGGTCGCTACTCCATCTGTGGATGCACGCACAGAGGACGGGTAACGACAAGCATAGGGAGATGACCAAGAACTGTCCATAGAGTCCATACAAGGTCCAAAGCCAGTTGACATGATGTCAGAGCTCCCAGGGTCGCTACTCCATCTGTGGATGAACGCACAGAGGACGGGTAACGACAAGCATAGGGAGATGACCAAGAACTGTCCATAGAGTCCATACAAGGTCCAAAGCCAGTTGACATGATGTCAGAGCTCCCTGGGTCGCTACTCCATCTGTGGATGCATGCACAGAGAAGGGGTAACGACAAGCATAGGGAGAGGACAAAGAACTGTCCATAGAGTCCATATAAGGTCCAAAGCCAGTTGACACGAGACTCATCACCTGGCTTATCTGACCATCTCCATGGAACCAGGCGACCAGTGGGTCCCAAACCTGGCTTTCTCCAAACATATCCATGGTTCAGAGATGGTCACTGGATCAGATCTGTGTCCTTCCAACCGGAGCCGAAAACCCCTAGGTTGTGTCCTATAGAATCATAGATCAGTGTCCCTCGTGATGGTGCCATGATGAATTGGCTGCAGTCCGTTCTCTTGTCTGTTGGGGTGGTTTGCAGAATGTCTGGCTGGTAGCTCTGTGTTACTAAAATGTCACTTTTAAATCCCAAACTATCCATACAAATTTAGAGCTGTGTTGGAGCAGGGGTAACTCCAACTTGAAAGGTTTCTTGGATTCAATTTAAAGAGGTTATTCAGTGCATTTTTTTTTTATTTACAATTAACCTAAGAACTAAGAGGCAGATAGTAGCTAACTACCTATCAGTTGGGCCTGGAACCAATCTCTGCTGGCACAGAGTGGTAGATTCAGCTGCGTTCGCTGACATCAAGTCAACAGAGCAACGGCTTCACTTCCGTTCTGCGGTCAATCAGCATGATTTAAAAAAAAAAAAAGTCCTGGAAAACCTCTTTCAGGCTGATGAGAATCAGAAATGCACAACTTGTGATTTCTACCAATATCCATAAAGTTCTGGAGTGTTCGTTCATTTTCCGCCAGTCATGAATACAGGCTTTCCATGCATAAATTTAGGATTTCTTACGTTAGCAAACATGCAGGTTAAATAAAAAGTAAAAGGCATTCCCTGTATCCACCCTCAACAGTTCTTTGTTCTGAAAAGTTCTTGTGAGACCTATCACACCTTACACCTACAAATATGATACACACAATATAAGATATATAATTTACTATTGACATAATAGTTACGAACATTAGTAAAAACAAAAGGGAAAAGCCACCAGGTAGCAAAAAAAAGTGCAAGGTGCCATACAGGGGCATGATTAATAAATACATACACTAAAAACCAGGTTGGACCAGTACTTACAAAAATAAAGTTTAAATCTATATTAATAAATAAATTAGATATTAACAATAAATAAAAATAATAATAATATATACTATTAGTTATACTATCCAAGTATAGTTATTTGTTACTTCAATTTCAGTTCATCAAAAAGGCTATAAGTAAAATGAGTTTTTCATATAGTTACGGTATATTTTCTGTGCATAGATATCGATAGATATACAAATAATTATTTCATGTATAGGCTATAATACAAACCCATTATCATCATAGAGTTCTATAATAAAAGATGACAAATACATTTAAATGAAATTCCATTCTGGATAAGAAAGTGAATGCAGTGCAATATAAAAACAATCAAAAAAAATAGAGAAGAGTGAATCAATAGTAGTAATAGATTCTAAAGAGTGGCAGTGTTAAATAGCCTTGCCACTGAGACACAAATGTGCCAGTGCATGTCAGAACACCATTGCGGAAGCAAAGAGATATAGTGCCGAAAATATACATACTCCAGTAATGGACCCGCACAACACGACGCACGTTTCGCCTTAGCCTTAACAAGGCAGACTATCACACCTTGTCAGATTTGGCAGGCCTGAAGACATTAACCCCTTCCCTACTCTAACAGCCATCAACCACTCGTTCTTCTGAAAGTCATCAGTTCTGACAAATCACATACACCTGAAAATGGGTCTCATGTGTATGGGGGCCTTTAGAATAATATATTCTCATGTGAAGTGCCCAATATATGGAGCGAGGTGGAGTCCACACGCATGCACACACACACACACACACACACATAAAGTTTAAGGTATGTTTAACAGCCCTGCCGACTTCACTGCATGGCCTCCCATCCCCCACCTGCTTTACTCACAAACTCACTCACTTCTCTGGGCCATGTTGTGACTTCTCCCTGCTGCCGGCTTCATGCTGTGTGCCTCATGTTTCCTGCTTGCTCTGTGCATGTCTTCTGTCAGTGTGCATAGGGGTGCGGCGCCGGCAACTTCTGTTTCTTATTGAGACTGTGTGCACCTTACTAAGGTGTCCCCTGCCAGTAGCCATGAGGCTTCCTGTACTTAAGACTTCCCCACCCATTGGTGGGGGCCTGTGCAACTTACTTCCTCAGTCAGTTCCTAGCTGCTGAGGTGCCAGGTCCTGTCTCTCTGACTCCTGTGTCTGCCACCCAGTGGGGCGCTGTACCCTGACCTGTGTCTGGTGTCTGCCACCCAGTGGGGCATTGTACCCTGGCCCTTGTCTGCCACCCAGTGGGGCATCGTACCCTGGCCTGTGTCTGGTGTCTGCCACCCAGTGGGGCATTGTACCCTGGCCCTTGTCTGCCACCCAGTGGGGCATCGTACCCTGGCTTGTGTCCTTGTATCTGTGCGTTGTCCCGCTCCTGACTCTGTCTTAGTCTATTCCTATTCCAGTGTCCGTTTATATCCCGGTCTTGGTTTGCTTTCTCTGCTGTGCGTACTTTGTGTCTTGCTTTGCTCTATTCCTGGCTCTGCACTCTGTATCTAGCTTTGCTCTGCTCTCGGATCTGCACTGTCTTGCTTTGCTCTGCTCTTGGCTTTGTACTCTGTGTCTTGCTTTGCTCGGCTCCCAGCTCTGCACTCTGTTGCTTGCCCTGATCTTGTCTCTGCACTATGTGAATCCGCTCTGCTGCTCCGCTCCTTGCGGTTCTACCCTGCTCCCCCTCCTGCGTTTCTGTTCCTGGCTCCGCCTCCAGCTCTCATCTCCGCCTCCTGCACTTCTGCTCTTGGCTCCGCCTCCAGCTCGTGGCTCCACCTCCTGTGTTTCTGTTCTTGGCTAAATCTTTTTGTCTCTTCATAGAAGCGCAGACAAACTCAATGTTGAGACCAGGATTCTGTGGAGGCCATACAGTTAGGGCCAGAAATATTTGGACAGTGACACAAGTTTTGTTATTTTAGCTGTTTACAAAAACATGTTCAGAAATACAATTATATATATATAATATGGGCTGAAAGTGCACACTCCCAGCTGCAATATGATAGTTTCCACATCCAAATCGGAGAAAGGGTTTAGGAATCATAGCTCTGTAATGCATAGCGTCCTCTTTTTCAAGGGACCAAAAGTAATTGGACAATGGACTCTAAGGGCTGCAATTAACTCTGAAGGCGTCTCCCTCGTTAACCTGTAATCAATGAAGTAGTTAAAAGGTCAGGGGTGGATTCCAGGTGTGTGGTTTTGCATTTGGAAGCTGTTGCTGTGAGCAGACAACATGCGGTCAAAGGAACTCTCAATTGAGGTGAAGCAGAACATCCTGAGGCTGAAAAAAAAGAAAAAATCCATCAGAGAGATAGCAGACATGCTTGGAGTAGCAAAATCAACAGTTGGGTACATTCTGAGAAAAAAGGAATTGACTGGTGAGCTTGGAAACTCAAAAAGGCCTGGGCGTCCACGGATGACAACAGTGGTGGATGATCGCCGCATACTTAATTTGGTGAAGAAGAACCCGTTCACAACATCAACTGAAGTCCAGAACACTCTCAGTGAAGTAGGTGTATCTGTCTCTAAGTCAACAGTAAAGAGAAGACTCCATGACAGTAAATACAAAGGGTTCACATCTAGATGCAAACCATTCATCAATACCAAAAATAGATAGGCCAGAGTTAAATTTGCAGAAAAACACCTCAAGAAGCCAGCTCAGTTCTGGAAAAGTATTCTATGGACAGATGAGACAAAGATCAACCTGTACCAGAATGATGGGAAGAAAAAAGTTTGGAGAAGAAAGGGAACGGCACATGATCCAAGGCACACCACATCCTCTGTAAAACATGGTGGAGGCAACGTGATGGCATGGGCATGCATGGCTTTCAATGGCACTGGGTCACTTGTGTTTATTGATGACATAAGAGCAGACAAGAGTAGCCGGATGAATTCTGAAGTGTACCGGGATATACTTTCAGCCCAGATTCAGCCAAATGCTGCAAAGTTGATTGGACGGCGCTTCATAGTACAGATGGACAATGACCCAAAGCATACATCCAAAGCTACCCAGGAGTTCATGAGTGCCAAAAAGTGGAACATTCTGCAATGGCCAAGTCAATCTCCAGATCTAAACCCAATTGAGCATGCGTTTCACTTGCTCAAAGCCAGACTTAAGACGGAAAGACCCACAAACAAGCAAGACCTGAAGGCTGCGGCTGTAAAGGCCTGGCAAAGCATTAAGAAGGAGGAAACCCAGCGTTTGGTGATGTCCATGGGTTCCAGACTTAAGGCAGTGATTGCCTCCAAAGGATTTGCAACAAAATATTGAAAATAAAAATATTTTGTTTGGGTTATGTTTATTTGTCCAATTACTTTTGACCTCCTAAAATGTAGAGTGTTTGTAAAGAAATGTGTACAATTCCTACATTTTCTATCAGATATTTTTGTTCAACCCTTCAAATTAAACGTTACAATCTGCACTTGAATTCTGTTGTAGAGGTTTCATTTCAAATCCAATGTGGTGGCATGCAGAGCCCAACTCGCGAAAATTGTGTCACTGTCCAAATATTTCTGGCCCTAACTGTATCATCACTCTCAGGACTCCTTTTTCTTTATGCTGAAGACAGTTCGTAATGACATTGGCTGTATGTTTGGGGGTCATTGCACTGATGCAAAATAAATTTAAAGCCAAACACCTCCTTGATGCTATGGTATGATGGTTAAATATCTGCCTGTATTTCACACCATTGAGGACACCAAGAAATGGACAATGTTAAGGACCTTAGATGGAGTGGTCAGCCATGTAAACTTCGTGCAGTAGATGACACATCATGCTCACTTCCTTTTAAAATCATAAAATGTCCAGCAGAGACACCAGCACAGAACTGGCAGCATCTAGTGAGATCCAGCTAGGCAGGTACACCCATCTACTGTTTAGAGAGGTCTGGCCAGAAGGGAAGTTTATGCAAAAACTGGCAAAAAAATAATTCTTTAACATGGAATCAGAGCCAAATGACTCAATTATGAACACAAAATGTGGGAACTGGGGTCCAGTAAAATGTCAGCAGGTGCTCTGGAATGATGAGCCAACAATGGAAATATTTGGCTGAAACAGAAGGCAGTTTATCACTAAAGGGCTAGAGAGCAGTACAATAATGACTGTCTACATGTAAGTGTGAAGCATGGTAGAGGTGCCTTGTTAGTCTGGGACCACATTTCAGCAAATTCAAGTAGGTATTTTGTCAAGACTAATGGTTTCCTTAATGCTGAGAATTACAGGCATATACTTATCCATCTAGCAATATCATCAGGGAGTCGTCTGGTTCCAAATTTATTCTGCAGAACAACGACCCCCAAACATACTGCCATTATCATTAAGAGCCCTTGAAATTATGATATGGTCCCCACAGAGCCCCGACCTCAAAATCTTTGGCTAGTTCTCCAAGATGTTTGGAACAGCGTCCCTGCCAAAGAGTGATCATATCAATATAATAGACAGGGACCACAGAAAAGTTCAAACCAAATGTCTCAATGTCCAAAAACTCACAGGAGTGCGGTCCTTCGAATCGCATCCGGGTTTCCGTAAACATTCCAAAATTCAAAACCCGTTGCCGTGGACAATGGTACCACAGTGTCTTTTGGGTGCATCAGCTGCCTGGAATTCCCTAGTTCTGTGTTAGCTTCACACAGTCCAAGGTTGAACAGAGACACCTGCTCTGCAGCTTGCAAACTCCAAACTGACAAGGCAAAACTGACAGATTTAAATGGAATTGTGACCATAGGGCCACTTCCAAAACCCAGAATGGTGAAAGAGATTCGCCCTACTACCAAGCCTGCAAATCCCTCTAAAAATAAAAGCCCTTAAGGAGTTTTCCTAAACAACTGACTAAGTCACTACTTGGACCCAATCCACTCTCTTATTTTCCTTGTGACGCACAGACGTTCTGCAGTGAACACAAGGCACACCAGTGGGTTTATTAGGACACCACCCGCGTCCTGGGGGTACATATTGACCCTAGCATATCATCCCCTCACTGCCTAACATTCACCCCCCTCTGTTCAAACTTGTGGAGTTGAATACTTGTCACCATACAGGGTGCCACGACAGGGCATCAGCATTCCCTTGCGCCTTCCCGGTAATGTTAGGGCTAGCAGAACGCACCAAATAATAAGACAGATTAAGGTGCGTTCGCAGCCCGGGGTCCACCGTGCAGAGATGGAACCTGCTGTCAAGTAATGACGGACTATATGGCGGTACAAAGTGAATACACACACGGCTTAACTTCACCCTGTGTGAAGGAAGCAAACCTTGTTGAGTCACAGGGTCGCAGTACCGCACGTAACAAAACCAATAATTAAATAGCACGAGAGTGCGAACTGTGCCGTACTGGCAGACGCCACTAACCACCCTGACTTGGGTTAAAGAAGCGCTCTAATGGCGCGTGGCACCGTACTGGCAGTCACAGCAGTAGGCGCTGTTTCGTGTGTAAACGCTGTGAGTTCAGCTGGCACTAGATTGCAGCCATACACCTTACGGGAACACTCATACACAAGGGATGTTTGTTAAGCAACGACTTGCACTCATCAACACACACACGATTACAATTGTACACTAGCGCATGGCCCTGCGGTCATGCGAAGCTTATATAGCTGCAGCACGTTCAGGACCTTCCAATAAAGGACCAATGGGAAGCTGCCACAGAAGTTAGCACCTTTAGGACCTTCCAGGAGGACCAATGGGAACCGCTGCAGCATCTGAGCACGTGACCCTCGATCTCCAACGGGAGATCTCACCCTGGGCATGCTCAGAAGGGAAAAAGCAGGACTTAGTCCCAAAAGCGTCTGCACGCCGCTGCCCAGCACTGGCTTCAATGGCAGAAGCAGGAAAAGCAGCAGTAATCCTATGCACAGAGTGAGACCGAGCAAGACGCTGGGAATGACTTCTCCGCTGAGCAGACTCCACTGCGGCTGGAGAAGAAAGGGAGACCGCAGCAGAGATGGTTCGAGATCCCCCCTGTGCAGAGGCGGAACTCGACACCTAACACCCTGTATGATGTTCTAAGGTGAAATTGAAGTTTTGCAGAGACAGGAACCATCTGGTGACCCAAGCATTCCTCTCCTTGGCATTTCTCATCCAGACAAAGAGTGAATGATCTGTCACCAAGCGAAATGGTTGACTGAGCAAATAATAGCGTAGACATTCCAAGGCCCACTTAATAGCCAGGCACTCCTTCTCCACTATGCTATAATTTTTCTTGGCCAGAATGTGTTTTTTTACTTAGGTTGTGACCGGATGTTCCTCTCCATTCACCTCCTGTGACAGGACCAGTCCTAGGCCAACGTTGGAAGCGTCCATCTGCACGACGAAGTCTCTCTTGAAGTTGGGGCTGATGAGGATGGGCTATGGGCACCGCGCCACCTTCATACACTGGTATGCTTCCTCTGCTTGAGGGTTCCATCGCACCATGACTGATTTCTTTCCCTTTAGGAGATTGATTAGGGGTGTTGTTCTTCCAAAGAAATTAGAAATTGTATATATGTATTGTAATGGGGTCTACCAAGCTGGGGTACCTCTTTCAGTACCACCCAGTGTTTCAGGAGGTCCACTCTGCTTTTGCTGGATTCTGAATGAAGGACGCTGGCTGGAATTCCTTGATTACGTGAGAGCATATAAAAGCTGACTGCTACTCCACGTATTTCCAGTCTAAAAGAACCCACTTTATTCACAGCACCCAGAATATATAACACAGATACATAGGGCAGGCCAATAGAAAAAGCAGGCCAGACATACATTACAATAGCCGCAGGGGGCCGGAGCCTGCTGATATTTACTGTGGGAATTACAAAGGTGGGGGAGGACAAAAGGGGAATATCGTGTCCCCTCTGCCCAGGGGCGCAGCCTGTGGACTGATGCATTTCACATGGAACCTATTATACATAATATATACTGCATAACATATTCTTGGTGCTGGGGGTTCTGTAACACGTAAATATATATATACATATATATATATTTTATTATATACTTACCTTGTAGTGTCTTCACATCCTGTTCTGTCCTGATGTGTCCGGATCCCAGAATTCCAAGCGGCGGAAGTTCACCAACCGCCATATTGGGACACTCAAGTAATGGGTGTCTCAATATGGAAACTGCTGGTGGTACCAGCTTCTTGCGTGGTAGCACCAGCGAAACACTGTTGTACCACATACACACAGACAGGGGATTCGATGGCTAGCACTCAACGGAGATGAGTAGGACGGTGCTAGTGAAAGGAGCCTGTGGTCCCGAAGACAGTAGTTCATGAAAAAACACTGCACACGTACAGGTTGAAAATTATGCTTCAAGTGAGGGTTTATTTATAATGAGTGGTGAAGCGACAGGCAAAAGACATTTCGGCCAGTTAATGGCCTTGATCACAGTGTCACAATGAAGGGAAACATGTAGGAATCTGTTCCCAAAAGCTCGTTAGAATTGGTTTCACATGGACCAGTCTGGTATAGGGCAGTCGCTGTTTGTTGGTGGCACAGTTGTAGATGCTGACACTTCAGTGTCTAAGCGTGGAGTAGCCACATATACATATACAGTCATGGCCAAAAGTATTGACACCCCTGCAATTCTGTCAGATAATACTCATTTTCTTCCTGAAAATGATTGCAAGCACAAATTATTTGGTATTATTATCTTCATTTAATTTGTCTTAAATGAAAAAACACAAAAATAATTGTCCTAAAGCCAAATTGGATATAATTCCACACAAACATAAAAAAGGGAGTGGACAAAAGTATTGGCACTGTTCGAAAAATCATGTGATGCTTCTCTAATTTGTGTAATTAACAGCACCTGTAACTTACCTGTGGCACCTAACAGGTGTTGGCAATAACTAAATCACACTTGCAGCCAGTTGACATGGATTAAAGCTGACAACCTCTGTCCTGTATCCTTGTGTGTACCACATTGAGCATGGAGAAAAGAAAGAAGACCAAAGAACTGTCTGAGGACTTCAGAAACCAAATTGTGAGGAAGCATGAGCAATCTCAATGCTACAAGTCCATCTCCAAAGACTTGAATGTTGCTGTGTCTACCGTGCGCAGTGTCATCAAGAAGTTTAAAGCCCATGGCACTGTGGCTAACCTCCCTAGATGTGGACGGAAAAGAAAAATTGACAAGAGATTTCAACGCAAGATTGTGCGGATGTTGGATAAAGAACCTCGACTAACATCTAAACAAGTTCAAGCTGCCCTGCAGTCCGAGGGTACAACAGTGTCAACCCGTACTATCCCAAAGAAAGCCGTGTGCACTACTACTAGTGGTGCCCAGGTAGGTTCCCACACCATGTGATACTAAAATAAAGAACCTGGCACTCAACTTAATGCTCGTGAGATTTTAATGGTAGTAGCTATGGCTACTACCATTAAAATCTCACGAGCATTAAGTTGAGTGCCAGGTTCTCTCTTTTAGGAACCCGTACTATCCGTCGGCGTCTGAATGAAAAGGGACTGTATGGTAGGAGACCCAGGAAGACCCCACTTCTTACCCCGAGACATACAAAAGCCAGGCTGGAGTTTGCCAAAACTTACCTGAAAAAGCCTAAAAGGTTTTGGAAGAATGTTCTCTGGTCAGATGAGACAAAAGTAGAGCTTTTTGGGCAAAGGCATCAACATAGAGTTTACAGGAGAAAAAAAGAGGCATTCAAAGAAAGGAACACGGTCCCTACAGTCACATATGGCGGAGGTTCCCTGATGTTTTGGGGTTGCTTTGCTGCCTCTGGCACTGGACTGCTTGACCATGTGCATGGCATTATGAAGTCTGAAGACTAACAACAAATTTTGCAGCATAATGTAGGGCCCAGTGTGAGAAAGCTGGGACTCCCTCA
Source organism: Ranitomeya imitator (assembly GCF_032444005.1). Taxonomy (NCBI): domain Eukaryota; kingdom Metazoa; phylum Chordata; class Amphibia; order Anura; family Dendrobatidae; genus Ranitomeya; species Ranitomeya imitator. The sequence goes on from NC_091284.1 coordinate 438,364,550, forward strand.
GAGGTCATGGGTCTTCCAGCAGGACAATGACCCAAAACACACTTCAAAAAGCACTAGAAAATGGTTTGAGAGAAAGCACTGGAGACTTCTAAGGTGGCCAGCAATGAGTCCAGACCTGAATCCCACAGAACACCTGTGGAGAGATCTAAAAATGGCAGTTTGGAGAAGGCACCCTTCAAATATCAGGGACCTGGAGCAGTTTGCCAAAGAAGAATGATCTAAAATTCCAGCAGAGCATTGTAAGAAACTCATTGATGGTTACCGGAAGCGGTTGGTCGCAGTTGTTTTTGCTAAAGGTTGTGCAATCAAGTATTAGGCTGAGGGTGCCAATACTTTTGTCTGGCCCATTTTTGGAGTTTTGTGTGAAATGATCAATGTTTTGCTTTTTGCTTCATTTTCTTTTGTGTTTTTGTGAATTGCAGGGGTGTCAATACTTTTGGCCATGACTGTACACATACAGGGCCATTTCATACTTGATTGAAAATGTAAGCTTACCAAAGATAATTCTTTTAGTTAGAAGCAAAGTACTAAAGACACTTTGTTGCTTAGCAGCAGAACACATAGTGGGTGACAAGGTTGGACAGCCAGGCTCTTGTAGAGATCGTGATGTTCTCATTCACAGTGAGCACCATTGGTAGCATGCACTCATATGTACCACCAGTAAGTCTCTACTTGTTGAAGTTTGCATGTGTAGGGTTATATAACTCAACTGTTTCGATAATGTACAAACTGAGGCACATATTTTCAGAAAAGGCCGGTAAAAACAAATGTGAAATATCAGGAGTAGCATAACAGGAAAACACTCTGAATGCAAGACACATTTCACATAAATGAAACATTTTCCTTCAGAGTTCACAGCAAACACATAGTCTCCCAGTTGCCAGGCAAATTTTAACCCATGAAGCGTGGGAGAATGAGGCTCGTAACATGCTGTTCGAAAATAAAGGCACATTTGGTTTAATCAAGTCTTTGTACAGACAAAGCATATAATATACAGGCAGTTTAAAGCGCAAGTGATGACTCCCCCTCAACAAGGCAGGAGGTGAAGCTGGAAATACAGGACACAGACACTCCAGGGGATTCTCAGGACATGCATGAATGCTCCAGGACAGCCTCGGCACACGCAAGGAATGTGCAGGGCTAGCTTAGGACATCCATGAGATCACCAAACTAATCTGAAAATATAACATGAGACAATGTGTGCCATTTGGAATAAAAGGAAAGAGGAATTTCAGATTGCAAAATGAATAGTTGTATCTTAACCGTCTTCACCTAGATAGAATAATAATTATGAGACATATTCATTCTTGAAATTATAGGATCATCAACATATTGATTTGATTAATGAAACAAAACAAACAACTCCTTATAGCTTGAAATCTGCATGAAAGCTTATGCCTTTCAGAATTAAAATCAGTTTATTCATAGTTAAAATTGCAAAGTGCTCGTAAAAACAAGCAACTTTGAAATTTACTTCTTAAGAACCCTCTCCTTTCTCAATAGCGGATTTTTCATTTTATAGATTGCTGCTTCATGTCCAGGTGACAGGCCACCTAGGAGTGGTCGGTCTCCTAGGCAAAGAGCCAACACTTTCAAACTGACTGCTATACACATTATGCAAGCGCTGCTGGATACGGCCAGCTACAGTGTCCCAGATCTACACTCATGCTACAGAGGCATCATGGGATCACAATGCCACCGATCTAAACTGCCAATCTAAACTGCACACTCCTTTAAAGGGGATATCCAGTGAAAACAAGTTAGCACCAGTTCACCCGATAATTGGTAACTTGATGATAGGTGGGGTTCAACTGTTGGGACCAATCAGCTAAGCAGAAAGGTAAATTATTATCCTCAATGGGGAATTTTTTAAATATACCAAAATGTAGCAGGTCGGATACCTGACCACTGATTGCTCCATTCATTCTTTATGGAGTTGCCGGAAAAAGCCCATAAGGAATGAATAGAGCAGCATTTAATTATTCTTATGGAGATAAAAGTTACCTATTCTGCAGATAGGTGATAACTTTTTTCACCATACGACCCCTTTAAGTTGAAGTTTTTCTGTATAATGCTTTATAAAGTTCAAAATACAAATACTTGGGGAAAACAAACTAGCATAAAGCATGTCTTTCTAATCCTGATCTTGCATATACTCACGTTTAGTCAAATTAAGTCTGGACGTGAAGATTTGGAGTTAATGCAATACAGAGCAAGAGGGACAACAGAGCAACACAGCTCTGCCTACAGCATGTCTTTGCATTAAAGGGAACCGGTCACCCCAAAAATCAAAGATGAGCCAAGCCCACCAGCATCAGGGGCTTATCTACAGCATTCTGGAGTGCTGTAGATAAGCCCCCGATGTATCCTGAAAGATGAGAAAAAGGTTAGATTATACTCACCTGGGGCGGTCCTGCTACGGTCCGGTCGGATAGGCATCACGGTTCGGGGCCTCCCATCTTCTTACGATGACGCCCCTTCTTGTCTTCACTCTGCGGATCCAGCGCGGACATACTTTGTCTTCCCTGTTGAGGGCAGAGCAAAGTACTGCAGTGCGCAGGCGCCAGGCCTCTCTGACCTTTCCCGGCGCCTGCGCACTGCAGTACTTTGCTCTGCCCTCAACAGGGCAAAGTACGCCTGCGCCGGAGCTGCAGCATGAATACAAGAAGAGGAAGTCATCATAAGAAGATGGGAGGCGCCAGATCGGACCGTGACGCCTATCGTACTGGGACCGCCCCTGGGTGAGTATAATCTAACCTCTTTTTCTCATCTTTCAGGTTACATCGGGGGCTTATCTATAGCATTACAAAATGCTGTAGATAAGCCCCTGATGCTGGTGGGCTTAGCTCACCTTCGATTTTGTGGATGACAGGTTCCCTTTAACATTTTTTGTTGATGTTCAATTGCTTTCAAAATACAAAATTAAACAGCCTCAAGAAAAACATTTCCTACCATTTTTGCTGCTTTAGAATCTGTGCAACACCTACACATAGCTGGCTGCCCTGCTGCTTCTGACAGAATAGGTAGCACACTGCTCCTGGTCAACTCAGGGTGGATGTCATTTGCTCTCCCCTACCATTCTCTCAGAATTTTGGATAGAAATAAAGGATTTAAAGGGGAATGCATAACAGCAATGAAGTTGTGCGGATATATGAAAGCCAGTTTAGCAGTTTTCTTAACACACAGACTAAACACATGTATAAGGGTATGTTTCCATGTTCAGGAAACGCTGCGTTTTTGATGCTGCGTTGAGCCGCAGCGTCAAAAACGCAGCGTCCAGATGTTACAGCATAGTGGAGGGGATTTCATGAAATCCTGTCTCCACTATGCATTAAAAGACGCATGTGGCAGACCCGTGGAAACGCACATGCGGCGCGTCTTTTCAGAACGCAGCATGTCCTTACATTGCAGAAAAAACGCAATGACAGCGCAGGTGACCTACCAGTGACCTCAGGTGCATTTTATGCAGGTAAAATCCTGACCAAATCCTGATGCAATCCTGAACGTGGACACATACCCTTAGAGGAAATTCTGAAGCTAGAAACAGATTGAACATCAAGTGCTCTGAAAGTGAATAAAGAAAGTAGAATTGCAGTTTAAAACTTTCTCAAGCTTTAGTTGTGCTTTTATGACCTTTGTCTACCTTCCTAATAAAAGTAGTCAGTTGAGATCTCCTTTTAGACACAGCAGATCAACAGTACAACACGCACCCAACCACCAACCAAGAACCTGGATGGTATCTAATTCGTGAGACACAGGATTACGGTATATCAATTCTAGAAAGGTCATAAAGTTCGTTTCTGAGCACAATAATGACATTCTCTTTCCTTGTCTATGTAACAAAAGGTGGGTTGGTTAATTTGTAGCTGTGATACACAATAGTTTTGTGGCTGGCTAGCACCGGGCTATGACATGGCAAGTTAAAGAGCACTATCAAATTTAATTAATTTATGGCACGTGCATCGCTTATGGCTCCCAAACAGAGACTGGATAGACCAGCTAAGATGCAACTACAGTACAGTGGGTATGGAAAGTATTCAGACCTCTTTAAATTTTACTCTCTGTTTCATTGCTGCCATTTGGTAAATTCAAAAAAGTATATTTTTTTCTCATTAATGCACACTCTGCGCCCCATCTTGACTGCAAAAAAAAGAGAAATGTGGACGCTTTTGCAAATTTAATAAAAAAGAAAAACTGGAATATCACATGGTCATAAGTATTCAGACCCTTTGCTCAGACACTCATATTTAAGTCACATGCTGTCCATTTCCTTGTGATCCTCCATGAGATAGTTCTACTCCTTCATGAGGCCAGCTGTGTTTAATTAAAATGATATGACTTGATTTGGAAAGGCACACACCTGTCTATATAAGACCTCACAACTCACAGTGCATGTCAGAACAAATGAGAATTATGAGGTCAAAGGAACTGGCCAAGGAGCTCAGAGGCAGAATTGTCGTAAAGCACAGATCTGGCCAAGGTTACAACAGAATTTCTACAGTACTCAAGGTTCCTAAGAGCACAGTGGCCTCCATAATCCTTAAATGAAAGAAGTTAGGGACCACCAAACGTCTTTGGCCCTCCAGCCAAACTGAGCAATCGTGGGAGAAGAGCCTTGGTGAGAGAGGTAAAGAAGAACCCCAAGATCACTGTGGCTGAGCTCCAGAGATGCAGTAGGGAGATGGGAGAAAGTTCCACAAAGTCAACTATCACTGCAGCCCTCCACCAGTCGGCCTTTATGGCAGAGTGGCCCGATGGAAGCCTCTCCTCAGTGCAATACATATGAAAGCCCACAGAGTTTGCTAAAAAAAAAGTACATGAAGGACTCCCAGACTATGAGAAATAAGATTCTCTGGTTTGATGAGATGAAGATAGACTTTTTTTCAAAGTTCAATTTTAAATAATTTTCAATCACAAAAATACAACAAAAAGAAAAGGATAAGCAAGATAGACCTAGTTGGTGATAATTCTAAGCGGTATGTGTGGAGAAAACCAGGCATTGCTCATCACCTGCCAAATACAATCCCAACAGTGAAACATGGTGGTGGCAGCATCATGCTATGGAGGTGTTTTTCAGCTGCAGGGACAGGACGACTGGTTGCAATTGAAAGAAACATGAATGCGACCAAGTATAGAGATATCCTGGACGAAAACCTCTTCCAGAGTGCTCTGGACCTCAGACTTGGCCAAAGGTTCACATTCCAACAAGACAATGACCCTACGCACACAGCTAAGATAACAAAGGAGTGGCTTCAGAACAACTTTATGCCCATTCTTGACTGGCCCAGCCAGAGCCCTGACCTAAACCCAATTGAGCACCTCTGGAGAGACCTGAAAATGGCTGTCCACCAATGTTCACCATCCAACCTGATGGAACTGGAGAGGATCTGCAAGGAAAAATGGCAGAGGATCCCCAAATCCAGGAGTCAAAAACTTGTTGCATCATTCCCAAGAAGACTCATGGCTGTACTTGCTCAAAAGGCTGCTTCTACTCAATACTGATCAAAGGGTCTGAATGCTTATGACCATGGGAAATTTCAGTTTTTCTTTTTTAATAAATTTGCAAAAATTACTACAATTCTGCTTTTTTTCAGTCAAGATGGGGTGCAGAGTGTACATTAATGTGAAAAAATGAACTTTTTTGAATTTACCAAATGGCTGCAATGAAACAAAGAGTGAAAAATTTAAAGGGGTCTGAATACTTTCTGTACCCACTGTATGTCTGTTCAATGATGGAAGATACTCTTAGTTTAGACTCATCATTTAGAGGCAAATGTTTCTATTAGACAAAGCGCTGCTAGCGGAGAATATGGTGCACTTTTTAGACATTGTATGATGGCAAAAGAGTACCTATGGTAGTTCAGAACTGTGTTGCCATGTAGTATCAAAGTATGAGGTTTATCCATGCATAAGTACAAAGTATAAGTTGCCTAACCCTAAATGAGGGTTCTCATAAAAGAGGAGTAATCATCGTAATAAAAAATAGTTTCATAAACTACCATATTTTCCGGCATATAAGACGACCTTTTAACCCCTCAAAATCTTCTTAAAAGTCGGGGGTCATCTTATACGCCAGGTGTAGTCTTATAGGGCGGGTGCGGACCAATGTGCATATGGTGAGTGGGCAGTGATCCCGATGACGAAGCGAGGGGGCGTTTCACAAGGAGTAAGTGGAGTATCCCCCTATTACCTCATTGTGGCAGCGATGCTCTCTGTGCTGGGGCGGCGGCTCCTCTTTGTGAAGCGTGGGGGTTCTGTGCTGGGGGTGGCGGCGTATCCTTGTACAGCGTCAGGGCTCTGCCGGCATTTCCTCAAAGCCCGGAGGAACCGGCAGATCCATTGCTGTGATGCGGTGGCCTCCGGGAAAATAAACGATGGTGGCGGCGCATGCTCAGATTCAGATCTCGTCCAGAGATCTCGGGAGACGAGATCTGAATCTGAGCATGCGGCTTTGAGGAAATGCCGGCGAAACCCTGACACTGCACAAAGATACGCCACCGCCGCCCACAGCACAGAGCCCCCACACTGCACAAAGAGGAGCCGTTGTCGCCCCCAGCATGGAGACCCAATGCTGCACAAAGAGGAGCTGCTGTCACCGCCCCCAGCACAGAGAGCACTGCTGCCACAATGAGGTAATAGGGGGATACTCCACTTACACCTTCCCTGTGAGACACCCCCTCTCTTAGTCATTGGGACCACTCCACCCCACCATATGCACATTGGTCACCCGCCCTATAAGCCGACACACGGCGTATAAGAAGAACCCATACTTTTAAGATTTTATATTTTAACTAGAAAAGTTGGGGGGGGTCGTCTTATACGCCGGAAAATACGGTATGTATGGACATGAACCTATCATTTTTATGAAACCTATGTAATAAAAAAACAAATTTTCGTAAAGCAACTTTACCTTTAAATCTTAAGCTGATAAGGACCATGACCCATTTTTGGTTCGTTTTATGAGCTTTTTTCCCAACAGTTTTGACTTTTGTAGGGTTTTCCCATGGTTCTTATGAATTTTTTTGTCATTTTCCAGTTTTTGTTTTTTTCACCTATGGAATGATAAAGACGCTGCTAATGTTTTTTAAGCAAAAAGACATCTATGCTTTTTCCCATGATATTTTTTTATGTCTTTTCTGTTGTCATTTTCCGGTTGTTGGTTTTTTTTTGTGTTTTTTTTTTCACTCCACTGAATAATGAGGAAGTCGTTGTTTTTTTTTAGCAAACTCAATGGCAAGACGCTCCAAAAGACATCTGGGGGTCTTCGGGCGTCTTTTGAACTTGTCCATTGACTTGTATTATAAAGTACAGAGTATCTTCTAAGCGGAAAATGACAAAAGAGGAGACATGTCACTTATTTTAATTACATGGTGTTTTTAGAAACCTGAAGCTGTTAAAAGACCTAAAAAAAAGCCTGAACACACGCATAGCAAGTTGAAATGCATATGTTCATTCTGTTGAGCATTTTCTGATAGTTTTTTTAAAATAGTAGTTCCAGCCTGCAAAAGATGTGTGCACATAACCTGAGAGTAACTCAATAATATTTTCAAAAGTTTTCCTTGGCTCATTGTAGCCATTCTGACATTCAACTACAATTCCAAAAAAGTTAGGACACTGTGTAACATGTAAAGAAAAGAAGAAAGCACTGATTTGGAAATCTCTGGTAGCCATACCTTATTCACAACAGAACAGAGAGCATAAATCAGAATGTGAAAGATTAACCCCTTCATGACCAGGGGATTTTTCGTTTTTCCGTGTTCGTTTTTCGCTCCCCTCCTTCCCAGAGCCATAACTTTTTTATTTTTCCGTCAATTTGGCCATGTGAGGGCTTATTTTTTGCGGGACGAGTTGTACTTTTGAACGACATCATTGGTTTTAACATGTCGTGTACTAGAAAACGGGAAAAAAATTCCAAGTGCGGTGAAATTGCAAAAAAAGTGCAATCCCACATTGGTTTTTTGTTTGGCTTTTTTGCTAGGTTCACTAAATGCTAAAAATGACCTGCCATTATGATTCTCCAGGTCATTACGAGTTCATAGACACCAAACATGACTAGGTTATTTTTTATCTAAGTGGTGAAAAAAAATTCCAAACTTTGCTAAAAAAAAAAAAAAAAAATTGCGCCATTTTCCGATACTCGTAGCGTCTCCATTTTTCGTGATCTGGGGTCGGTTGAGGGCTTATTTTTTGCGTGCCGAGATGACGTTTTTAATGATAGCATTTCGGTGCAGATACGTTCTTTTGATCGCCCGTTATTGCATTTTAATGCAATGTCGCGGCGACCAAAAAAACGTAATTCTGGCGTTTCGAGTTTTTTTCCCGCTACGCTGTTTAGCGATCAGGTTAATACTTTTTTTTATTTGATAGATCGGGCAATTCTGAGCGCGGCGATACCAAATATGCGTAGATTTGATATTTTTTTTATTGATTTATTTTGATTGGGGCGAAAGGGGGGTGATTTAAACTTTTATGTTTTTTTTATTTTTTTCACATTTTTTTAAACTTTTTTTTTTAACTTTTGCCATGCTTCAATAGCCTCCATGAGAGGCTAGAAGCAGGCACAAGCCGATCGGCTCTGCTACATAGCAGCGATCTGCTGATCGCTGCTATGTAGCAGAATTGCACGTGTGCTGTGAGCGCCGACCACAGGGTGGCGCTCACAGCGACGGGCAATCAGTAACCATAGAGGTCTCAAGGACCTCTATGGCTACAATGGAGACGCATCGCCGACCCCCGGACATGTGACGGGGGTCGGCGATGACGTCATTTCCGGCCGCCCGGCCGGAAGCGGTAGTTAAATGCCGCTGTCTGCGTTTGACAGCGGCATTTAACTAGTTAATAGGTGCGGGCAGATCGCGATTCTGCCCGCGCCTATTACGGGCACATGTCAGCTGTTCAAAACAGCTGACATGTCCCGGCTTTGGTGCGGGCTCACCGCGGAGCCCTGCATCAAAGCAGGGGAGCCGGCATCGGACGGTATAGTACGTCCGATGCCGGTAAGGGGTTAATTATTTTTTTATGAAATAGAAAAATATTGATGTAATAATTTAGAAATTGACGGCAGCAAAAAATCTAAAAAAAAAAAATGGGACAAGGTTAACAAAAGGTTTGAAAAGAGTAATGAAAAACAACTGAAGGTTAATTTTTTTAAATTAAATCACATGACTGTGGATAAAAAAAAAAAAAGTATATGTTAGAGAGGCAGAGTCTCTCAGAATCAAATGTGATCAGAGGTTCACCAATCTGTGAATAAGTGCATCTAAAAACAGTGAAAAATGTTCCTCAATGTAAAATTGCAAAGTTTTTTAATGAAAAATGACCATAAATCCAGTTCCACGGACTGCGAATGTTTTATTCACAATAATGGTTCAAAGACATACAGAGTCAGCAATACAGCTTACAGCATGCGCATCAACGCTTTTCAACATTTTTGCGCACTCTTAATCAACATCAAAGATTTTTTATATCCCACCTATACAGTACATAATGAATCAAAATAAACAGAGATTCTGCCAAAATCCCTGAGTACAAGGGACAAGCCTGACGGTCAATATTGCAATATTATTATTATTATTATTTATTTATATAGCACCATTGATTCCATGGTGCTGTACATGAGAAGGGGTTACATACAAGTTACAAATATCACATACAGTAAATAACTAACAATGACGGACTGATACAGAGGGGCGAGGACCCTGCCCTTGCGGGCTTACATTCTACAGGATTATGGGGAAGGAGACAGTAGGTTGAGGGTTGCAGGAGCTCCGGTGGTGGTGAGGCGGTAGCTCCGGTGTTGGTGAGGCGGTAGCTCCGATGTTGGTGAGGCGGTAGCTTCAATAGTGATGAGGCAGCAGTGTCAGTGCAGGCTGTAGGCTTTCCTGAAGAGATGAGTTTTCAGGTTCCGTCTGAAGGATCCGACTGTGGTTGATAGTCGGACGTGTTGGGGCAGAGAGTTCCAGAGGATGGGGGATATTCGGGAGAAGTCTTGGAGGCGATTGGATGAGGAGCGAATAAGTGTGGAGGAGAGAAGGAGGTCTTGGGAGGACCGGAGATCACGTGAGGGAAGATATCGAGAGATTAGTTCAGAGATATATGGAGGAGACAGGTTGTGGATGGCTTTGTAGGTCAGTATTAGCAATTTGAACTGGATACGCTGAGGGAATGGGAGCCAGTGAAGAGATTTGCAGAGGGGGGAAGCGGAGAAGTAGCGAGGAGAGAGATGGATTAGTCGGGCAGCAGAGTTAAGGATGGACTGGAGAGGTGCAAGGGTGTTAGCAGGGAGGCCACAGAAAAGGATGTTGCAGTAGTTAAGGCGAGAAATGATGATGGCGTGCACAAGCATTTTAGTAGATTGGGGGTTGAGGAAAGGACGGATCCTGGAGATATTTTTGAGCTGGAGGCGACAGGAGGTGGAAAGAGCTTGGATGTGTGGTTTGAAGGACAGGGCAGAGTCGAAGGTTACTCCGATGCAGCGGACTTCGGGTACAGGGGAAAGCATGATGTCATTGACTGCGATAGATAGGTCAAGTAAGGAAGATTTGTGGGATGGAGGAAAGATGATGAGTTCAGATTTGTCCACATTGCATGCAAGTGATCTACAGGCCCCCAGGAAAGTACACATGATTTGCTTGTGCAAACCACTGCATAGGCTCAGGAATATATAACTAAATCATTTTGTGAAGAAAGTTCACTGTGCAATCCACAAATGCAAGTTAAAGCTCTATCCTGTAAAAAAGAAGCCACATAGCAACACAATCCAAAAATGCTGTTGTCTTTAAAATGGACTGAAACAAAATGGAAAACTGTTCTGTGGTCAAATAGAATTTCAAATTTTGATTTTTCTGGAAACCACGGACACAAGAGGAGAGATAAGAATAGAACAACAATTGTCTCTCAAAAGTCCAGCAATTGGTCTCCTCACATCCCAGATGGTTACAAAGTAAAAAGATGGGATGCCACACAATGGCAGACGTGGCTCTAGCCCAAGTTTTTGGAGATGTGTAGCTAACTCATTTAAAAATTGATGACAATTTTTTCAAATTAAATGGAAACATGTATAACTTTTACCTTCTGATATGTACACTGCTGTGAAAATAATAATGCTTTAAAGGGAACCTGTCACCCCCCTCAGGCGTTTGTAACTAAAAGAGCCGCCTTGTGCAGCACAATCGCTGCATTCTGTGAAGGTGGCTCTTCTTTTTGTGGTCCCTTCCAACGCTGCAATATTAATTTTTATAATTTTCACGCCATACCTTTAGTCTGTCGGGGGGCATGTCTTTTCCCCTGTACACAATATCCTCCCAGCCATCACTCAGCCCTTCTGTGCGCCGGGCATCGCCTCCTCTGTCTTCAGTAACGTACCTGGCACCTGCGCTGGCTTTTCTTTTTTGCACATGCGCCATTTGTGCTGCCCTTCGACTCACATCACCTGATGGAATTCATCTCATGCCTGCGTGTACCCGAGGCCTGAGATCCCACCCAGCAGTGTGTTCTGATTTATTCATACTGCGGGGCGGGATGTCAGGCCTCGGGTACATGCAGGCGCGAGATGAATTCCATCAGGTGATGTGAGTAGAAGGGCAGTGCAAACAGCGCATGCCCGCAAAAGAAAAGCCCAGCACAGGCGCCTGGTACATTACAGAAGACAGAGGAGGCGGCACCCGGCGCACTGAGAGGCTGAGTGATGGCTGGGAGGCAGCTGTGTCAGGGGGAAAAGTGGCGCGAAAATTATAAAAATTAATTTTGCAGCGTTGGAAGGGACCACAAAAAGAAGAGCCACCTTCACAGAATGCAACATTACTGCTGCACAAGGTGGCTCTTTTAGTTAAAAATGCCAGAGGTAGATGACAGGTTCCCTATAAGAGATTTCCAAATCATTGCATTCTTGTTTTCTTTACATTTTAGGCTAGGTTCACACTTGCGTTGTGCAGTCCGTTCAACAAATCCGTTAAACGGACTGCACAAACGCAAGTGCCGACTTTGGCACTGCGCTAGCGCAGATGGAGCATCTGCCAGCTCCATCTGCGCTAGCAGTGCGCTAGGAGTGACGGACCCGGAAACGCTGCAGGCCGCGTCTCGGGTCCGTCACTCAATGACTGCACATCACTAGCGCACGCCTATTGTGGGCGTGCGCTAGCGATGCATTCGCCTTTACAAGTAATGGCGGCGTTAACGGACTACGTTACACCGCGTTATGCCGCGGTGTAATGTAGTCCGTTAAAGGGGTTCACACAACGCAGTGTGAACCCAGCCTTATACAGCTGACAAATGTGCAATCACTGGGGGGGCCCACCGGCAGGCCCTGCATTTATCTCTACTTCAGAGCCCCATGTTCCTCCTAACTGCATTACTGCAGAGAAGTTCTGAGAAGCTTCGCTTGCCTTTGACATGAAATGTATGGCTCTCGTATGGTCATCATACGACAAAGTTTATAAGCCCTTACACGCTGTATTTGATCTTTTGGTCAATACATTTTGGTTTGTTATAGCTGCGATATGGTTTCAATCACATAATGATACGGTCATACTTGGAATATTTATTTAACTTTGGACCAAAAATGTGCCTCATCGCTTACAAATGAGATGAGATGGGGACTGCTCAAGTACAAGCACCGTATCCAGACAATCTACCGTATATACGTTCCTGTTTGTAATCGTCTTTACTCAAATTGTAACACTTTCCATTACACGCAAATGATTAGATGAGAATGATCTGAAAGGATTCAGCACAATTTCACAACATGAGTTTGCATAATGTTATAACAGCACATTTATTTTATCACGAAGAACAGCTAAGCGGGAGTGCACATTCCTATGCGGCAGAAAATTCAAGAAAAGGGAAATAATACCTGCTTTTAGATTGGCACAATTGGTTCTTGTGTGAGGCTGGTAAAGTAGATCTACCCTTTAGAGCCCATAAAAATACAATTCTAAAATGTGAATAACTCTTAAAACCATTTAAAGGGCTTTCAAGGATGTGAAAAACCTTGAATTTGGGATGAAGCATACTCAATATTCAAATATACTTAAAGGGAACCTGTCACCCCGAAAATCGCGGGTGAGGTAAGCCCACCGGCATCAGGGGCTTATCTACAGCATTCTGTAATGCTGTAGATAAGCCCCCGATGTTACCTGAAAGAGGAGAAAAAGACGTTAGATTATACTCACCCAGGGGCGGTCCCGCTGCTGGTCAGGTCAGATGGGCGTCTCTGGTCCGCTGCGGCGCCTCCTATCTTCATTACAAGACGTCATCTTCTGATCTTCAGCCACGGCTCCGGTGCAGGCGTACTTTGCTCTGCCCTGTCGAGGGCAGAGGATAGTACTGCAGTGCGCAGGCGCCGGAAAGGTCAGAGGCCCGGCGCCTGCGCACTGCAGTACTATCCTCTGCCCTCAACAGGGCAGAGCAAAGTACGCCTGCGCCGGAGCCGTGGCTGAAGATCAGAAGATGACGTCTTGTAATGAAGATAGGAGGCGCCGCAGCGGACCGGAGACGCCCATCTGACCTGACCAGCAGCGGGACCGCCCCTGGGTGAGTATAATATAACGTCTTTTTCTCCTCTTTCAGGTAACATCAGGGGCTTATCTACAGCATTACAGAATGCTATAGATAAGCCCCTTATGCCGGTGGGCTTACCTCACCCGCGATTTTCGGGGTGACAGGTTCCCTTTAACTTGCCCATTCCACTCCTGTACCCACCATGATGGCCTATCATTACTGATAATATGTCAGTACTGAGGGGCAACACAAGAGGTGTTAGATATGTGGGCCCAGAGAAGTAGGAACACAATTGATAAAGCTGGTTTGTTTTTAATTTTAGTCAAAATTCCTAGGTGATTAGATCTTAAAAAACAAACAAAAAAAAACACACTGTAAACTCTAAGCAACCAGAGCAATAATCAGGTGATGTGTGGTAGGAGGGACAACCAGTGCATTAGCCTCAGGTAGAAGGGACACCAGAAAACCTTAGTCAACCAGTGCATTAGCCTCAGAAGCTGTGAGGTAGAAGGGACACCAGAAAACCTTAGGCAACCAAAGGCAACTAGTCAATTAGCCTCAGCTGCTGAGTGGTAGGAGGGATGCCATAAAACCATAGGAAACCCGTGCATTAGCCTGAAGGGCGTTATGGTAGGAGGGATGCCAACAAACCATAAGAAACACATGCAATAGCCTCATATACTGGGTGCTAGGAGGGACACAATCAAACCTTTGGCAACCAGTGCATTAGTCTCAGGTACTGTGTGGTAGGATGGATGCCATCAAACCTTAGGCAACAACTGCAATAGCCTCAGAAGCTGTGTGGTAGGAGGGATGCCATCAAACCATAGGCAACCAATGCATTAGCCTCATGTACTGTGTGGTAATATGGACATTAGCCTCAGAACCACACAGGGATATAAGTATGCCATCAAACTTTAAGCAACCAGTGAATTTGCCTCAGATGCGCCATCAAGCCTTACTCAACCTGTGCATTAGCGTAAGAACTAGAAGCTGTGTTGTAGGAGGGATGCCATCAAACCACAGGCAGCATGTGTATTATCCTCAGGTACTGAGTGGTAATAGGGGCGATATTAAGCCATAGGAAATCCGAGCATTAGCCTCAGACGCTGTGTGGTAAGAGGGACTCCATCAAACCTTAGGCAACCAATGCATTACCCTCAGGTACAGTGTGGTAACAGGGACACTATTAAACCTCAGGCTACCAGTGCATTAACCTCAAGTGCTGTGTGGTTATAGGTACGATAAACTGGATGGTAGGTAACAGGGACGCCATCAAGCCTTAGGCAACCCTTGCATTAGCCTCAGGTACTGGATGGTAGGTAATAGGGACGCCATCAAAGCTTAGGGAACAAGTGCATTAGCCTCAGGTACTGGATGGTAGGTAATAGGGACGCCATCAAACCTTAGGAAATGTGTGCATTAGCCACAGGTACTGGGTTATAGGAGCAACATCATCAAACCACTTTATCTTGGCCAGTGAGGGGCAGTAAATTGTATATTTGCCATGAGTGAGAGAAATCTAGCTAAGGCTCTGAAAAAAGTGACCTATATCATCCCATATTACGTAAACACGTCTCTTCTCCTTACAGAGCGCAGCAGGGCTCCTCACTGTGACTGCAGGCAGAAAGAATTTGTTCCTCATTTTGCGCATATTCAGCATGATCAGCAATTAACTAGTTTCCTAAATCTACCGTAGTTCATAAACTGGCTGCTATCACATCGCTGGATGTGTACGCCATTTCACTTTCACTACCAAATAATTTAAAGTACTGATTTTTTTTTTTATTTCACAACCATAGGTCTCAATAATGTATGTTCCCTGTGTGTAGTGAAATACTTACTGGTTCTCGGTACCGCTCCGGTCCCCCTCCACCATCTTGCGACTGAAGCTTAAACTCTGCTTACGTGGTGCAGAAGGGGACTGGAGCGGCGCTGGGAGCAGCAGAAGACGTTGACCGGTAATTTTTTTGCGACACAGGGAAGATACATTACTGATACCTATCCGGAGGTGATATTTAAAAAAAAAAAAAAAAAAAAACACCCCGGAGTGGTACTTTATAGGTTTTATCACTTTATATGGTATATACTAGAGGCTGGACTACCGCTGATCATAAAGTGCCAATGTATCCTAGTAATATGCAAATAATCTATAAAATGGGAATACTCCTTTAAAGCTATGAAAATCTTAGTAAGTATCCAGTGCACTTGGCAATTAGATATTATCTACTATATATCTCCTGGACATATGAAGTACTGCCAGATCTTGCCTCCACAAGTCACCAGGTGAGTTTTACTACTGCTCACTCTTCATTCGATGCCTGAAGCACCTTCTGTCATATATACCATATACAAAGCAAGGTTTTAGCTGCCAGCAGATACCGTATATACTCGAGTATAAGCCGAGATTTTCAGCCCAAATTTTTGAGCTGAAAGTGCCCCTCTCGGCTTATACTCGAGTCACGGTAGCGGTGGGGTCGGCGGGTGAGGGGGGAGAGGGCGCTGAGGCATACTTACCAAGTCCCGGCGATCCTGGCGCTCCCCCTGCCGTCCCACGGTCTTCGGGTGCTGCAGCTTCTTCCTCTATCAGCGGGTACGTGGGACCGCTCATTAGAGAAATGAATATGGACTCCACTCCCATAGGGGTGGAGCCGCATATTCATTTCTCTAATGAGCGGTAACAGTGACCGCTGATAGAGGAAGAAGCTGCGGCACCTGAAGACCGTGGGACGGCAGGTGGAGCGTGATGCCGGGAGCAGACAAGTATCGCATAGTCACCTGTCCCAGTTCCACACGCCGGACGTCGCTCCATCTTCCCGGCGTCGCTCCATCTTCCCGGCGTCTCTCCGCTCTGACTGTGCAGGTCAGAGGGCGCGATGACACATATAGTGTGCGCGCCGCCCTCTGCCTGATCAGTCAGTGCAGAGAGACGCCGGGACGAGACGCCGGGAGCTGCAAGCAAGAGAGGTGAGTAAGGCTTTTTTTTTTTTTTTTTTTTAATTGCAGCATTATATATACCGGTAGCTGTTGTCAATTCTGTTGTCGAGCTCCCTCCTGTGGTCGTGAATGGTACTTCGGTGAGTTCGGTCCGTGGGCTCCCTCTGGTGGCTGTGAGTGGAGCTGCTGCTTCTGAGGTTCCTTACACAGGTGATGTGGTTTATCCTTTGGTTGGCTTCTCTATTTAACTCCACTCAGATCGTTACTCCATGCCAGCTGTCAATGTTTTAGCATTGGTTCAGTTCGCTCCTGGATCTGTCTGGTGTCCTGTCTTCTCCTGCAGAAGCTAAGTTCCTGATTGTTATTATTGCTCTTTGTTTCTTTGTCCAGCTGGTTATCATGATTTTGTCTTGCTAGCTGGAAGCTCTGGAATGCAGAGTGGCAACTCCGCACCGTGAGTCGGTGCGGAGGACCCTTTTGCACACTCTGCGTGGTCTTTTGTAGGTTTTTGTGCTGACCGAAAAGATTCCTTTCCTATCCTCTGTCTATTTAGTAAGTCGTGCCTCCCTTTGCTGAAACCTATTTCATTTCTGCGTTTGTGACTTTCATCTTTACTCACAGTCATTATATGGGGGGGGGGCTGCCTATTCCTTTGGGGAATTTCTCTGAGGCAAGGTAGGCTTTATTTTCTTCTCTAGGGCTAGCTAGCTCTTAGGCTGTGACGAGGCGCCTAGGGAGCGTCAGGAGCGCTCCACGGCTATTTCTAGTGTGTGCGATAGGATTAGGGCTTGCGGTCAGCAGAGCTCCCACATCCCAGAGCTTGTCGTGTATGAGTTTAGCTATCAGGTCGGGTGCTCCTAACCACCAGGTCATAATAGTACAGCTGGCCCAAAGTATTAATGCATCTCAATAGAGGGATAAGAGGACTTCTGAGACCATTTTTTTTTCTTTGCACTGTGTTTTGTCTTTCTTTTCCCCTAGACCTTTGGGTGGTTCAGGACACAGGTGTAGAGATGGACATTCAAGGTCTGTCCTCCTGTGTGGATCATCTCACTGCAAGGGTACAAAACATTCAAGATTTTGTGGTTCAGAATCCGATGTTAGAGCCTAGAATTCCTACTCCTGATTTATTTTCTGGAAATAGATCTAAGTTTCTGAATTTCAAAAATAATTGTAAACTGTTTCTAGCTTTGAAACCCCGCTCCTCTGGTGACCCCGCTCAACAAGTAAAAATCATTATTTCTTTATTGCGTGGTTACCCTCAAGACTGGGCATTTTCCCTTGCGCCAGGAGATCCTGCATTGCGTGACGTTGATGCGTTTTTTCTGGCGCTAGGATTGCTTTATGATGAACCAAATTCCGTGGATCAGGCAGAGAAAATCTTGCTGGCTTTGTGTCAGGGTCAGGATGAGGCGGAGGTTTACTGTCAGAAGTTTAGAAAGTGGTCTGTGCTTACTCAGTGGAATGAATGTGCCCTGGCGGCAATTCTCAGAAAGGGTCTTTCTGAAGCCCTTAAGGATGTCATGGTGGGATTTTCCACACCTGCTGGTCTCAATGAGTCTATGTCATTGGCCATTCAGATCGATCGGCGCTTGCGTGAGCGCAAAGCTGTGCACAATTTGGCGGTGTTCTCTGAGAATAGGCCTGAGCCTATGCAGTGTGATAGAACTTTGACCAGAGCTGAACGGCAAGAACACAGACGTCGGAATGGACTGTGTTTTTACTGTGGTGACTCCACTCATGCTATCTCTGATTGTCCTAAGCGCACTAAACGGTTCGCTAGGTCTGCCACCATTGGTACGGTACAGTCAAAATTTCTTTTGTCCGATACTCTGATTTGCTCTCTGTCATCATATTCTGTTATGGCATTTGTGGATTCAGGCGCTGCCCTGAATTTGATGGACTTGGAGTTTGCCAGGCGCTGTGGTTTTTCCTTGGAGCCCTTGCAGCATCCTATTCCATTGAGAGGAATTGATGCTACGCCTTTGGCCAAGAATAAACCTCAATACTGGACGCAATTGACCATGTGCATGGCTCCTGCACATCAGGAGGATATTCGCTTTTTGGTGTTGCATAATCTGCATGATGTGGTCGTTTTGGGGTTGCCATGGCTACAGGTCCATAATCCAGTGTTGGATTGGAAATCTATGTCTGTGTCCGGCTGGGGTTGTCAGGGGGTACATGGTGATGTTCCATTGTTGTCAATTTCGCCTTCCACTCCTTCTGAAGTCCCTGAGTTTTTATCAGATTACCGGGATGTATTTGAGAAGCCCAAATCCGGTGCCCTACCTCCTCATAGGGATTGCGATTGTGCTATTAATTTGATTCCCGGTAGTAAGTTTCCTAAGGGCCGACTGTTTAATCTATCTGTGCCAGAGCACGCTGCTATGCGGAGTTATATAAAGGAATCCTTGGAGAAGGGTCATATTCGCCCGTCGTCGTCACCATTGGGAGCAGGGTTCTTTTTTGTGGCCAAGAAGGATGGCTCTTTAAGACCTTGTATTGATTACCGCCTTCTTAATAAGATCACAGTCAAATTTCAGTATCCTTTGCCGCTGATGTCTGATCTGTTTGCTCAGATTAAGGAGGCTAGTTGGTTCACCAAGATAGATCTTCGAGGGGCGTATAATCTTGTGCGAATTAAACAGGGTGATGAATGGAAAACAGCATTTAATACGCCCGAGGGCCATTTTGAGTACCTAGTTATGCCATTCGGGCTTTCTAATGCTCCATCTGTGTTTCAGTCCTTTATGCATGACATCTTCCGAGAGTACCTGGATAGATTCATGATTGTATATTTGGATGACATTTTGGTCTTTTCGGATGATTGGGAGTCTCATGTGAAGCAGGTCAGAATGGTGTTCCAGGTTCTTCGTGCGAATTCCTTGTTTGTGAAGGGGTCCAAGTGTCTCTTTGGAGTTCAGAAGGTTTCATTTTTGGGTTTCATTTTTTCCCCTTCTACTATCGAGATGGTTAAGGTCTGTTAAGGTCCAGGCCATTTATGATTGGACTCAGCCGACATCTGTGAAGAGCCTACAGAAGTTCCTGGGCTTTGCTAATTTTTACCGTCGCTTCATCGCTAATTTTTCTAGTGTTGCTAAACCGTTGACTGATTTGACCAAGAAAGGTGCTGATGTGGTCAATTGGTCTTCTGCGGCTGTAGAGGCTTTTCAGGAGTTGAAGCGTCGTTATTCTTCTGCCCCTGTGCTGTGCCAGCCAGATGTTTCGCTTCCGTTTCAGGTCGAGGTTGATGCTTCTGAAATTGGAGCAAGGGCTGTTTTGTCGCAAAGAAGTTCTGATGGCTCGGTGATGAAACCATGTGCCTTCTTTTCTAGAAAATTCTCGCCTGCTGAGCGCAATTATGATGTTGGCAATCGAGAGTTGTTGGCCATGAAATGGGCATTCGAGGAATGGCAACATTGGCTTGAAGGAGCTAAACATCGTGTGGTGGTCTTGACGGATCACAAGAATTTGACTTATCTCGAGTCTGCCAAACGGTTGAATCCTAGACAGGCTCGATGGTCGCTCTTTTTCTCCCGTTTTGATTTTGTGGTTTCATACCTTCCGGGATCCAAGAATGTGAAGGCTGATGCCCTGTCAAGGAGTTTTGTGCCTGACTCTCCGGGTGTTCCGGAGCCGGCGGGTATTCTTAAAGAGGGGGTAATTTTGTCTGCCATCTCCCCTGATTTACGGCGCGTGCTGCAAAAGTTTCAGGCTGATAGACCTGACCGTTGTCCAACGGAGAAACTGTTTGTCCCTGATAGATGGACTAGTAGAGTTATCTCGGAGGTTCATTGTTCGGTGTTGGCTGGTCATCCTGGAATCTTTGGTACCAGAGATTTGGTGGCTAGATCCATTTGGTGGCCTTCTTTGTCACAGGATGTGCGTTCTTTTGTGCAGTCCTGTGGGATTTGTGCTCGGGCTAAGCCCTGCTGTTCTCGTGCCAGTGGGTT